>NW_012267293.1:1996449-2020208 GCF_000151885.1 Dipodomys ordii | reverse complement strand
GGGGAGATTAAGCGTTGGAACTCGAACTCTCTTTTTGGTTGGAGAGAGCTGTGGCGTTTCCCTACTGCCCCGTCGCCATCTTGGTCCCCCCTGCCATTCTATTTTTTGAATAGAGTAGAATATAGCCCTGTGTGTTAAGCTTAGGTATGCTTTAATATTATTCTAAGTTTCTTTATGACATCTTTAGAATGATCATGTGCTACTTTTATGAAAGGAGATATTGTATTTTAAACAAATACAGTTTACTCATGGTCATTATAATACTGACAATTTGACACTGGTAATTTAAACTCACAACGTAGGTGTATGTGTGTTAGTGAATGAGACAGAGAGGGAGAGTGGAAGAGAGAAAAGAAGGAGAGAGAAAAGAGCGGGAGAGAGATGGGGGAGGAAGGGAGGGAAGAGGAAGGGAGGGGAAGGGAGGGGAGGGGGGAGGGGGGGAGGAGCTCTGGGTGACATAGCCCGAGTCACCGGGTCTGTGCCGACTGCGCCGGCAGTGTCTCCAGCCCTGTCCACCACCTTGGCCTCCAGAAGCCAGAAACCAACTATCCACGCCCACTGGGCGCGTGGCTTCCCTTCAGATTTGACCCAGCTCGCAGCTGGTCTAGATGAGACAGCCAACATCCTGTTCCTCCTCTCAGCATGCTGCTCTGAGATGGCTCTAGCCAGGACTTCCAGTCATGCTTCACCCTTCCCTCCCTCCGTCACCCTTCTTCCAGGCTAACAACAGACCCCGCCCGCTGTGCTTGCAGGACGGGTAGCTCGCCCTGCTTTTCCCCGGATTTCTGTACAGAATGTTACTGAGAAGCATGCTTTCAACCACAGGCCACCCTGCGCCGCTCAGCTCCTCTGACCCTGTGATAGCCTTTCTTCCCCACTCAAAACCATACCCAGGCCCCCGCTCGTGACCAGGCTCTCTGCAGACTCCCTCAACACGTCCAGCAAGGCCACTGACTGCCCCTTCCACCACAGCCCTTGCCCCAGACCCATACGTGTTTGCTTCTGTAGGAGTCAAGTTTCCCCTGGGAACAGGGGCCTGCCAGCCACAGAAGGCACAGGGCCTCCCTCGGGATTTCGCTTCCTCGTATTACTAACGCCCGGATTGCAGCGGTTGCCTGGCCCTGAAATGTCGGCTTCCGCGGTGCAGGGACCCTAACTTGATCAGCAGCGGCAGGACACTTGGCTCGGGTGTTTCTTCTCACTGTGATGGAGATCTGCACAGACCTGGGGAGACAGGCGGCCTTCTGCACGGTGGGAACCGGTGGAGAAGCAAGACCTGTCCAGATTTGGAGAAGTTCTTAGGCACGCAAGGCACGGAGCTGGTTTTGAGTGGGTGCAGGGTGTTCTGTGACCAGGGCTGGGGTGAGGTCTAAGCTCAGCAGAGAGAGTGGGATCCAAAGCCAGGAGGGCTGTGCCACACAACCACCGAGGAAGAGGTGGCAGAGGACCGAGACCGCCCTCCTTCAGAACCGACCACGCAGCTGCGGAGCCCTCAGTGCTGGCGGGGCTGCGGTGGGAGACTGGACAAACAGACAGCATTGCATCCAGTGAGGAGTCCAGAGCGGCCCAGAAACAGGCCCAGCAGAGGCCGCCGCCTGTCTCTGACAAAGCAGCCGAGAGGGAGAGGCTGCACACGCGGCAGGGAGTAATTGGATGTCCACGTACAAACGGGGAAGGATTGATAAGCTGGGGTCCGTTCAAAAAATCGTTCTGTTCTGTGAAAGACTGTGAAGAGGATAAGATGATGACTAACCGGGGAGAAGTATCTGAAGGTTCCATCCAAAACATACAAAGATCACTTAAAACACAACAGAAAGAAAACCAACAACCCAGAGGCAGTGAACAGAATGGAGTACATCAACCACTGATACGGAAACGTTGGTACAAAACTCCTTCCTGTGTCTAGTGTAGTATATGCCAAAATAAAGAAAAAAGCAAACAAACAACTCAGTCTAAAACTGGGCGAAAGATCAGAATGACCCCTTGGCAAAGAAGACCTAAAGGCAGGAAATAAACACACAAAAGACTTCCCACGTCATTTGCCATTAGGAACTGCATCATAAAACAGCAAGAGCTCTCCTGTCAGAAGGCCCTAGTCTCCGGAGCTGGAAGGCCGTGGAGCACTGGCTGGGAAACGTGCACAAGGGCACAGACACTCAGCCAGGCCGGCTGGCCGGCTCCTCCAAAACCAGCCGCCCTTCCACAGGGGCCAGCTGGAAAGTGAGTGGAAATGCAGGACGGAGGAAGTCCTATTCACTTCTACTGCGCGGATGGGAACATCTGAGCAGAACACGAGTATGTGTGGCAAGCTTTTGTTACAGAACTTCTTTTGCCAAGCAGACAACCTCACCCTGGACAGAGCCAAGGCTGCTCAGGCCTCTGGGTGGCAAAGGTCAGACCACGCCACATTAGCTGTGCAGATGCCCACAGACGCCCTGCTGCCGGGATCCACCCAGGACGTCAGTGGCGAACAGCGCCTCTGCTTGGGACCCCCTGCCACCTGCTGACACGGCCGCTGGCGGGACTTGAAATCAACCGGCCCTGGCTGGCCTTGTCATTTTCACCTCTGTGAGTGGCCCTGTAATATTTAAGAGAGAGAGAGAGAGAGAGACAGAGAGATAACAAAAGAATATGCTCTAAAGACATCTACACCAAGAACCAGGAGAGACAGGAGTTGCACCCCATGAGGAAGACTTGCCTTGATTAGACATTGGCGTGGCCAGGCACCCAATCGACACTTTGCCTGCATCATCTCATTTAAGTTGTACACAGTCCTTGCACAGCAGGGATGTTTGTATTCCAGATTGAAAAAGTCTCACAAAAGCTACACTCTGTCCACTATTTCCAAGCTGGTAAGAATCAGAGATGGACGGGATTCAGGGAGCAGCTTGTCGGGGCCCCGAGGCCTTGGGATGGTACAGTTCTTGTATGTTCACACATTCACAAACTCACAGTACACACACACGTGCACACATGCACACAGCTATTTTCTCATTTAACAACAATGTGAGTTACTATAGAAACAATATGGAAGCATGCATGCTTGCTCCATCCAAGATCAAACAGCTGTGTGTCAAGACCCACACATGTCTCAGAGCCCTGAGCTTCTCCTGGACCTGAGCATCTGTTGAAGGACAGGTTTTAAGTGACAACGTTATCCAATCTTAAATAACTGGGAGTGAAACTTTCTTGGAAAAGGAACTTGAGTACAGGTAGAAGAGATCTACAAGAGTATTAATGAATAAACATGAACGGCCCTATTGTTTTGTGCTGCACTCAATCCTATAATAGAAAAAATTTAAATCATATAGATACTCTCTTATAAAAGAAAACCTTATATGACATGGGCTTATTTTAGAGCTCTGTCAAAATAGCGCTGTCACTTTCGCGTCAAAAGGGAGTTAATTCTCCTGCCTCCCCCCCTCCGCCAGCTATTGTTCCATCATCACCAAGAACCCCAAGTGGCTCTGGGGGTGGTTCTGAGGAGGCTGACGCCCGCGCCCCTCGGGAGCAGGCCCGCCCTTGCCCCCCGGTTTGCTTCTCTGCTCTTTTCTCCTCTGTTCCACTCCCCGACGCCTAGCTGCATGAGATTCACGTCTGCACCTGGGGCCTGCCCAGCCGCCCTCCCCGGGTCAGGGTGCGTGACACTGGCACACACCGCCAGTCTGCGATCGCTGAGAGTCATTCCGTGGGGTAAAAACGAGTCGCCAGCCGTGGCTAAGCTGGGCAGTGGGGACCGAGGAGGCCGCCTCCACCACGCGCCATGCCGACCCGACACGCCGGCCCCAGGCTGCGGTGTGTATCTGTGAGACGGGCCTGCCAAGCAGCCCAGGCCGGCCCTTCTGGAACTCGTGATACCACCCCCTCCCCCAAACAACGCCCCCACCCCTGCACTGCCCTTACAGACCTGGCGTGGTTGCTTTTTCGTTTCATTTGGATTTTCTTTCTGGCTTTTGATTTTCCCAATGTTTATCCCTAAAGCCGAATTCCCCACCGCAGCCGCACAGCCCAGCGCATCCACCGGACCCACACCAGCTTCTGTCGTGAACGACGGAGCCTGTGGAAAGCCAGGCCTGCCGCTGTGCTTCCGGCCACGCATGAAAGATAAACCGGACCGTGGGAGAGAACCAGACCACCAGCCTGCCTTCCGGGTCCTAAACTCTTTTATGTGATTATGTGTTCTATTTTCTGCCGCTGGTCATGCCAGACTTGTTTGAACTTGGAGCTGTGTGCGTCCTGGGTAGCTAGCATGAAAGGTGCAGCCCAGGGCACCTGGCTTTTTGCTGGTGGAGACGGGGTCTAGCTAACTTCTTTGTTCTCAGGCTAATCTTGAAAAGCGATTCCCCCAGTCTCTCCCACTCCTGTCCTTGGTGCTTTGAGGTCTGTCAAAACGAATCGCTCTTTTATGAGCTGAATGGGAAAGCAGGGGTTAAGGGTAAGGTTTTTTCTTGATAAACATTTCAGATAAACATTTAAAGGGCGATTCTTGCTTTTGTCTTGCTTCTTGGTGACAGATGCTTCACCTTATTTTTCCTTTACCCCTACCAGAGCCAAGAACAGTGCAATTCTTCCATGGAGAAAGCCGTTCCTCACAGAGGCACGAAACACACGTTCCATTTTGCAGTTCTTTGTATCTGCATCCACAAGCCTTTGTTTTACCAGCTGTTAATTGGTTTGTCCGTCCCGTCAGTGTGGCTCGGTGAGCGTGCCTCAGAGGGCGATCATCAGCGCCTGCCTTACCCACGTTACACCACACTCTCCAGCTTCGCCCATGTTCTTTGAATGTCAAGACTGAATTCTCTTGAGAGTTGAACAGTGACATACGTATGTCCCGTTCATCAGTTGATGTGCTCCTAGGTTGTATCCATTTCTTGGCTATTGCGCTCATAAGTTGCCTCCATTTCCTGGCTCTTCTGACAAGAGCTGTGATAAATCCGGCAATGCAGATGTCTCTCACGAATACCAACTTCATCTCGTGAGGGTATCTACCTCGCAGGGAGGTTTCTGGATTATATGTAAGCTAAGCTATGGGTTTGGGGTAGGAGCTCCACACTGGGGGCCGGTGTTTCCCTTCAGCAGACATCTCAGCCTGCGGGAGCCGACTTCCCGGACCCATCTGCACTCCTGCCTGACAAGGCGCCGTTTTGAAAGCCGCACCTGGCCTCCCCTTTGCTGGTGCTTGCTCTTGGCTGAGGAGGTCTACATGCATGTGTTTGGGATAAAGGAATTTCCAACTTCATAGGACACATCCTCCGTCCCAGTTCAAAGATGTAGGCATGACTGCATGTGCGTGTGCCTGCCCTGCAGCTAGACACAGAGTGGCAAAGAAGACATGCGCACGCGCGTCCGCCATCTTCACGTTTATGTCCTGTACTAAGTGGTGAGCAATTTGAAGGCATCACTCAGTGCCCAGCATGGAGCCTCCCCTGGAATGCGTTGGGTGCACAGGGAGCCCCTGGGTGGCTTTCTAAGCGGAGACACACTTGAGCCGTCCGCAGGAGGTCTGCTTTTGTCTAGCCACCCTCTTCTCACGAGCTTTGGACCATGCCTGCTCCCCTAGCTCTCCCAAACCTGCAGGGCAGTCACGAACTCTGCTACAACTGCTCCTCTTTCCACCCCGAGACACTCTGTTGAGGCAGGTGAAGGCATGTTTTAACCCCTGCTCAAGAATACGACGTTTGTCTCTGTTCTGTACAACAAACCTCTAAGTTTTTGACTTTTCTTAATGAAAGAGCCATAGTCTTGCCAGGCATTGCAAAGCAATGTTTGAGAGGAGGAAACAAGAAAAAAAGGGGAGTGCGGGGAGCCAGGCCTGCCTCTTGCCAGGAGCTGTTCAACCTCATCTCTTTTTTAAAGTGAAGACATCAGGCAAAGGCTAAAAAGTGAAAGGCCCAGCAACCGTGGAAATGGGTGTGTGAGCAGGGTGGCTGCAGAGCAGCATGGCAGGAAAGATTTAAGGGGAAATATTTTTACCAAAACAATGACTCATCCTATATTCAAAGGTCCTCAAACGGCGATGTTTCCTTCCAAATTCATGTTAAGATGCTGACAGCTATTACAGGAAAACGATTCAGATTCCATTCTGGTATTATAATTTCCCCATCTTAATCACTTGTGTGTGTGTGTATGTGTGTGTGTGAAATTCCTATGTTGTCTGAGAAAACAAGAATGATCACAGTTGTTGGATGGAGAACGGATCACCCAACAATCATCAGGAGCCAAGAGGGCCACAAGACAGTGTCCTCGGTGAAGCGGCCAGTGTCAACATCTGGATACAGCAGAGCAGTCTCCCAGGATGCCTGGAGAGCTGAGCCAGAGTGAGGAGGGCAGGGACGCAGGCGCCTGGAGGCTGCGGGCGGGCGGGCGGGCGTCCGGGTGAGAGGTGAGCCAGGGGTCGGGAGGGAGCTAACGGTGGGCGGACAGCTGTGCAGGTGGAGACTGACAGGGCTGTGGGAGACTGCAGAAATGCACTGCACAGCCGGCTGAGCAGAGCCCCTGGCGGCAGGAGAGGGAAAGCCTGGGCTGCAGCGGAGCCTGGGGTCTCAGGGCACCGGCCTTGCGCCAGCAGTGAGACCCGTGCTGGAGAAGAGGCTCAGACGGACAGGGAGGCGGCTGCTGTGAGCGCCCGATGGCCCAAGCGTCCTCCGTCTGCAGGAAAAGAACAAACCTGTATCCTCACATCTCCTCCCCGTGAGTCAGCGGGAACCGCACAGCCCCAGAGTTTATTCAACCTCAGCGTGCTGTGATGGATCCCTTAGTCTCTTCCTCCTCTTCCTTCAGCCCTGGCCTGTTTCCCAGGGTCAGGGTGCTAGCCAGACAACGATGGATGGGCCAGACACAGTTCCAGGCCGTCTCTGAACAGCAGGACCTCTGGAAACACCGCTGCAGCTCTGAACTCCTCTGGAGTTCATGATCAAAATGAACGGAACTATTTCCAGCTTAAACGCTTTCAGCTGAGCTTTCAATGTCTGATTTGATGATAGGATCTATCTGTAAGGGCCCGAAATAAAACGCCGGTTCATCCCCATGCTCTTTTTCCAGAACAAACCTGATTTGGTCTGGGCTGGACGTCCTGTCCCCTCTTTGACCCTCTACTGGGAACGTGGCATGAATAAACCCAAGCCTTGTGAGTGGGAAGTCAGAGCTGTCCTCTCCGCGTTAATTTCCAAATCAGCGGCCACTTGAGCAGCCTTCTCTGTCTTGGAGCCTTCTCTCTCATGGGGACCCTATAAAGGTGGAAAGTTTGATCATCAGACTCATGTTCATGCTTTTGATCCAAAAACACGGATGCACCCCTTCAAATCTCCAGTGGCAGGCGATCGCCACTAAATACATACTACTAACTTGAGAATGGAAATGCCAGTGTGGATCTAATTAGCGAGCAGTGTTGACGCCCACCACTGGCAGGGCCGTTCACGGGTGGGGGCGTGACCCTTGGAACTGAACGAAGGGGCTCCTTCATGAAAAAAAATCAAGTGTCAGAGAGAAAGATGATCGACGTTGCCAAGCAGGTTGTGTGACACACGGGTGTGTTTCTAGAGGCACCTGCTTCCAACACAGAACGGATTCTTCCGTGGTCTTTTTGCCCCACCTCGTAGCTCTGACAGCGTGGGCAGACCTGCCCTGCCGCTGTCTAGTAAGCGGGTGGTCTTTGGTTCTGCCACAACTGGGCTGAGCTGTGGTGGTTCTCGCTGCCGTGACCCACCGTGCTGCCGTCGAAGGCTTGGCGAGGGGCTGTGGGTTGATTTGCCTTTTATGAAAGCTTGAAACAAATAAGAGCGTCTGCTCCATTCGGGGGCTGCTTCCTGCTCGCTCCGGGCGGGGTGAGCAGCCGGTTCTCCAGCACACGCACATGGCAGGCCGAGCGTCTACCGCTGCCTGTGCTCTCCTGTGTAGAGCACATGTTAAAGCCTGCACGTATGAAAATGGCAAGCCCGTAATGAGCGGGAGCTGCCGAGCTCCCCTGTGGCTTGTCCCTCCATTTATAAGAGCACGCTACCTTCCACCATCCTGGGCTGGCCGACTCGGGGTTCACATGCTGGCCACATAAACCTGGGTCTTGACGCCCTGGTAGTGCTCGAGGCCCATTCCAGATGAGCTTGCTTGCCTGCGCCGGGCCGTCCCAGGTCTCCTGAGCCTCCGGCCCCCAGCGCCTTGTCCTGGTTTCTGAGGACTCTGCTCTGGGTGCTCTACGGACTGCCACACACACGCTTCTTCCATCACCTCACGGCTACCTGGCAGGACTTGGTGGAGGCTCCAGACACCCCCTCCCGCCCTGCGGGGCACTGCCCTGAGCCCCATGGGACTCTCTGCCACGGGGCTCTTGTGAACACCCCACAAAAACCTGAGCTTTTCTTTCAATGTTGAGAACGCAGCCTGCTAGTCACGGGCTGTCAGAGGAGAGGCCCTGTTAGTACCTGGGTCCAACCCTTGGGGTCCTGGGTTGTAGCTGGAACTGCAGGTGCAGGTGGATCTGTGGACAGCAGGACTGGTCCTCACTCACGGGCTCTGTCCCCTCACGGCCGTACTTGTAGGCATCCACCAAACACATCTTCACGGCTGTCACCTGCCTGCATCAGGCCCGTTTTCAAATGCCTGGGAGCATAATCCATACTCCACTGTAGAAGTTTCTAGTCCTTCCACCACATTGAGTTCTTCCGCTCATTCCTCTCAAAGGAGACAAGATCTGAGAGGCCCTTCCTCCAACGTCTCCACACTGGTGTCACTCGTGCCTTTGATTTTTGTCTCTCTCAATGAGAAAATAATTCCACAGCAGTGATGCCTACCGCCGGGGGCATGTATGCATCTGATTCTTTTTTGGTTCTGCTAGGTTGCCTGTTGACAGAACCAGGAGTTGATTCATCGCTTGAAATCTGTACTAGTGAAACAGAGGATCGCTTGAGTTTCCAGGAAGTGGAGAGGCAATTCCTGAATAATTACACCCAGCTCCTCACACCGTGGTGCAGCCTCTCCACCCCGCCCTGTGGAACATGGCGCAGGCTGGATTCCCGCCTGTTTTGTGGCAGGAAAACAGTGCTGACAGCAGGTTTGACATCTAGCAGAAAGGGAAGTCTGGACCAGGGACGGGCCACGCCTCGGGAGAGAGGAAAGGGGACTGCAGGAGGTTAGCTGAGCACAGGGCTCATGGAAATGTTGACCATAAATTGGAAAGAGGAAAAGGGCAAGTTCAACGTCAACCACCCGTTTATTTAGAGCCTCAGAAACCCTGGAAAAGAGCATGCCTTAACTCCCCAACGTCCTCTTAGACATCAGCCTCAAGCTGAAGACACAGAGGGGCTGGCCGGCTGCCATCCGGCTCACCAAAGGTGGACCGAGGTCATTGCTCGGGGGCCGTGAAGTTCAAAAGGGAATTCTGGCTTTGGCTGAGTTTGAGTTTCTGGGGTTTGGATTCCATACACTTCTGCTGTTCTGGAATCCAAAGAGCCCAGTGGCCGGGGAGGGGGGGGGGAGGAGGGGAGGCTGAGACTTCCTACTCGGGGAGGAGGCTGACACTGGGGAGAGAAGGCTCGGTAGACCGCCCTGCACAGCACTTCCGATGCTCTGCCTGCCGATCAGGCTGGAGCTGTTGCTTGTTTTTCCCTCTCCAGCGTAGCTGGTCGGTCCAGGCCATCGTTCCAGCTGGGGGTGCCCCCTGGACAAGTTTTCAGGGGACATTCACTGCAGACCCCACTGGACCGCTCACAAGGGAGCACATGACCTCTGCCCCTGGGAGCCGTCAGTCACCCTGGCCAGCACTCTCAAAGTTGTGACCTCTGATGGCAGCGCGCCCCGTCTCTCTGTCTGAAGGGTCACTGGGTAAATGAGCACAGGGACAGATTTCCCACCAGTGCATCCAGACACAGAGTGAACAGTGACCAGAGGTGCGGGGACGCAGTATGGTTTTAAGCCACAGCCCAGCCAGGGCGGCTCCCGAGCCACGCCCTCTCCCCGTGGAACAGGACTTGATGAGCTGGCCTGTGCTCAGCCCTGCAGGCCTATCCTGCCTGGGCCCAGGCAGGACCAGCTTCACGAGGGCGGGAATCCCGCCCGTGACTTCCCACCACTCACCGTGTGGGGGAATGTTCACTCCTCAGGGATGACAGAGACCCGGCCACATTTGCTTGCTGGTTGGCAAAACCTGATGCGGCCACGTTTGCCAGCAGGTGTGTACTATGGCACTGGCCCGGGCTGGAATGAATGAACGCATCTTTGGATCCGCTGGAAACGCTCTGCTCCATTCAAAAAGATGGAGGCGGTATATCAGAATATGCTGAAATCGCTCCTCATGTAAAGTAAGAAGACACCTTCTTTGCAGATAACCGCCAACTTCCCGCCGGGGCAGCGTGGACAGTGGGGTGTGAGCCTCGTGTGTTGAACGCCATCTTGAGGCTGGACAGTGGGGTGTGAGCCTCGTGTGTTGAACGCCATCTTGAGGCTGGACAGTGGGGTGTGAGCCTCGTGTGTTGAACGCCATCTTGAGGCTGGACAGTGGGGTGTGAGCCTCGTGTGTTGAACGCCATCTTGAGGCTGGACAGTGGGGTGTGAGCCTCGTGTGTTGAACGCCATCTTGAGGCTGAGCACAAGTGACTCCTGTCGTAATGGCCCTGGGATTCAGCTGTGTTACATCTCTCTACCTTCCAAGATAACCTCTATCCCAATGCTAAACTGACCGGGTCGCTCTCTTGATTAAACTCTTCACAATCCCCACAGGTCTCAGGGTCAAGGTTAAAGCTCCCGGTTCTAGATGGCACATTCCTCCTTGGCTGGTGCTGTCCCCTTCCTCCAGCTGCTCTGCTGGCTCTGTGCCACACAGGAACCCCGGGTGCTGGCCCCTGGGCCCCTGGCCCCAGCGGATGTGCTGTGCACCACTCCCTCCCCAGACTCTAATCACCCTCGCCCCAGGGTCAGCTCAACTGCTCACGTGCTCACCCCTCAGGTCCTCACAGAGAGCTCTCTGCCTTCTGCGGGACAGACGCAGGCCCTCAACACCACATCTGGATCAACCAACCCAGTGAGTACTCACTCACTAGCAAACCACGCTATCGCGGGCCACTCTTTATACATTCGTAGTTAAGGAAGACCACATGGGCTCCCGTGCAGCTCTAGTTGCTGGTGACAAACAATGAGTGGATATAGATGTCCGCCCTGGGCTGGGGCACTACAGAGACCCACATAAAGAACCTGAGAAAGGAATCCTCTGGCTTACCCAGCCGAAGGCCCAGAAACACCCTCCCCAAATAAAAGCAGACCTAGGCTTCTCCCTGCAGAAGATAAATGTCGGGTGTGCAGTGTGATGCCGTGGCTTGGCGGATGCAGGGCTGTTTGGACAGCAGCCCTGGTGCTGTGGGCTCTCCCGGGGCCCACGGAGGCCAGGGGCGCCGTCACCGCCGCCCAGCGCCGGAGATTTCCACATCAGGACTTTCTGGCCTGAGATTTGGCAAGGCAGGTGGTTCAGGAGAGGTGAACTGCATGATCCCCCTTTGAACTATCTGTTTAAAAAACATGAAATTCTGACAGCCTAAGAGGAGAACTGGGGCTTGCTCTGGGATTCATGCTTGACTATCCTGAGTCTCATCCAACTGACATTTCTGCTTTGTTCAAACAAAACATCCTGAGTCTATTTTGATCTGATCAGTCAGTTTGAGTGTGATTACTTGTGGACTAGGCTGTTCCAACTCTCTTGTACAGGAGCTGGAGCAAGGGTCCCCTTCTTTCCGGGGTGTGTCTCTCTTTGGGATGCGTATGCACTCCTAAAAGACTCATCCCAACCAGGGATCAACTGGATCACCAACGCCATTCTGCCATCGCCAGACAGCCCACGTCTCCAACACCAAATGCCCTTTCTCCCTCAGTCATCTGGCAGCAAGGACACATGGCTCCAGGCTCTGCCCTTTCTGTTTTTCCCTCCCTTTAACCTCTCGTTCTCTCAGATACTCTGTTGAAGATCTCTCCAACCCCGCCACCCCCTTCTCTATGCAGGCATGCGAGCTGACGCTAAATGCTGCCATCACCTGACGTCTCCAACCTGCCTCTCCTCACACCAGCTCGGGGCTAACACACCGCAGGCTACACTTCCTGTGGCATCTCTTCGCTTGGCATTTTTCTACTTAAGAGAAGAAAAATGAAACAAACACAAATGGAATGGGACTTCCTAGAATCAATTTCAAATCACTTACAACACACTTGAAGATCCCATAACAACTGTGGTAGACAGGCTGGCAGACGCTCCAACCACGCTCCAGGTCACCTTGGCCTGGGCTGTCTGGAATTGCCCTTTCTGTTCCATGCCAATCCCAGCTTTGAGGAAAGGCTTGCTTATTCTTTTCCAGATCATTCATTTCTATTGGTCTCCTGGACCCTGGCCATTTCCATTTCCTGTCTGACCATTTCCACTTCCTGTCTGGCTGTTTCCGCTTCCTGTCTAGCCACTTCCATTTCCTGAGTGGGTCTAACCTTGTTGAAAGATGAGCACTGTCTTCTGCTGCCGTTTGCCATGGCTGCTGCTGAGCCGTGAGGCGGCCCAGCTCACGGGCCATATTCCACATCCTGAGGCCGGGGCAGAAGGGTAGACCATGGCACAGAGCAGCTCTGTCAGCTCAGCTACTTAGCATGCTCTGCACTGACTGAAATGCTCTGACTCTTCTCTGTAGCCCTTCTGCTTACCTGCTTGTGTTTCAGTTTGTCTTGTCAGGGGCTTTGGTCTCAATGAACCAGTGTTTCTGTTACAAATCACCTCATGTTCTTTGAAAAATGTCAGGCATGTATAAATATACCAATGCTGCCTTCTCATTTTTTCTGCCCTCTCAGATATTTAGTAGAAGTTGACTCATAAGTCAAAGTCATAAGAGAATATAAATGGCCTCAAGTCCCAAAACATCTTTTTAAAAAAATTCTAAAGCAATGTTAATCTTCACAGAAGCAGATCTGACAAAGTCAGAAGTGAACACTGAGCTTGCAGAGTGATCCTGCAGGTGTGAGTTTGCACTAATCTGCATATTCAAAGTTATTTCTTGGGATATTCATAGGCTTTGGTGAGGAAAGGGTTCTTGGAGAAAATGCAGTTGGGAAGCATGGGGTTTTAGCATTGTCTCCATCTCAGATGAGTAAATGTAACCAGATTACCTAAACTTACACAATGATGTCCAAGGTATGCCAAGCCGGGCGCTGGGGGCTCACACCTATAATCCTAGCTACTCAGGAGGCTGAGATCTGAGGATCACGGTTCAAAGCCAGTCTGGGCAGAAAAGTCCATGAGACTCTTATCTTCAATAAACTATCAGAAAACCGGAAGTGGTGCTGTGGCTCAAGTGGTAGAGTGCTTGCCTTGAGCTGAAGAGCTGAGGGACAGTGCCCAGGCCCAGAGTTCAAGCCCCATGACCAACCCCTTCTCCCCCCCCAATCTCCCCCAAAAAACCAAAACACAAAAAAAGCATAGTATGCTAATCATATAAAAAAAAAAAGCAGTGACTTCTGAGTTTGGAAAACATGGGAACCTGAGGGTCCTGGTCATGTGACTGTGGACCTGAAGACGTCTGAACAAGATTCAGAGCACAAGAGAGCCAGGCAGAAGCCATATGGCTAGTCTCTCTGAGCATAAAGGAGCTAAAACGATCCCAGAATCTGCTTTATCCAGAACTACTATGAACAGTAAATGAAGTAAGAAATAGGAAAGCCTACAAAATAATCCAAAAGTGTTAAAAAAAATACATTGTCCTAAAGCTAAATTATTGGCCTGGTGAAGAAAGGTCAGGGGTCATTTATTATTTTGATAATTATTTCATGGGCCTTTTCCTCATGATTCCATACTCTTGGAACTATAATTCAATAAATGTCATTCTGAAATTCTAATTTTTTCATGTAGAAACACACTAAACTAGAAATCAAACAGCATCAGAGGAGAGCCGTACTCATCTGGAAAATGATTATACTGTCATTGGATGAACAATAATCAGCCTTTGACAAACAAAAGCTGTCAAAACAGGCAGATGGCAGTCTTTACAGTAATTCCCTGACCAGCTGCGTATCACCAGCCAGGACAGCAGCTTTCCCACACCCACACCCCACCTCAAGCCTTGCATTGCATGACCACTTGACAAATCAAATATCAAGGCGCATTGTGATTTATCCACAGATGAGCCTTGGTGCCAGGAAGATGAATGAGTCACTCCATAGAAACAGACTCTAACTACATCTCTGAGTTGAAGGGGGAGATTGAGAGCTTAAAGAACACCCATGATTTTTACCTCTGCTTCCTGGTCACAACAAAGGAATAAGCACTTCCGGGTCAAAGCCACATTCAGAACCAGGACAATCTAAGTCTTTCATCACCACAACATCGGTAGCCCCTGTCCAGCTCTTCAGCTATTGAATCTTTGCCCTGCGTATCTGGTGAAGGAGGGAGCCAGTCTGTGCAAACCACTATCACCAAGCTCTCTCCTGCTGCTCTCGTGTCTGGCGCATTCAAAGTACCGTTCATCTAAAAGAAAGTCATGATAAGGAGGTGTGGAAATCTCACATCTCAACTTCTGTACAGATTAATCGCAACCGTTTGGACCGACTCCATGTTGTAGGTAAAGAGGGCCAGAAAGAAGATCATAAACTGGCATGGCTGAGGGGCTGAAGTGGCGGGGAGGGGGGGTGTCCTAAGGAAGCAGAGTCCTGAAAGTGTTCCACAGAGAGCCAAGCGCAGAGCTGCACACAGGCAGGGAGAGGGACACCTCGGGAAAGGAAAGCTAAGCGAAGGTGCTGCGGGCTCAGCTGCTACCCAAGTTCAGATTCTATCTCGTTTGGTCACAGACACAAGTGTCACCTTCAGAGTGTTCATTGTTGTTGTTGTTAGGTTCTCTTTGCTTTTTGCTTTGGGTGCTGGCAGGGTGGCTTGAGCTCAGAGCCTCACACACAGTCAGCTTGCTTGCTCACTGTTAGCGTGCTACCACACAATTTATTCCTCCAGTCCAGCATCTTGCTGGCTAATTGGAGATGGAATCTTGGCGACATATCTGCCGGGGCTGGGTTTAAACTGTGATCCCCTGATCTTAGCCTCCCGAGTAGCTAGGATCGCACGTGTAAGCTGCCTGAGCAGACGCACCCTAGTTTCTAACAGTGTCTCTCACAAGCATCTTCTGTTCCCTTTCCTACTGTCCTTGGGCCCCTGTGGTCCACACGAGGGCTTGGTGGTCCTGTGGGGATGCTGGCCACTCACAGACTCAACCCCCTCACATTCTCACCCTGATTTCCTATTCTTCCAACAGAAGAACCAACTCTCGCAGCTGATCCCTGTCACCCCGGTCTGCTAGCTCCCACAGAAGGCTCGTGAAAGGGGCCACTGCATCTCTGGGCCTACAAAGCAGCAGCCGCTCACAGCTGCCCCGCTGGGGCTCCGGTTTGCCTCCCCGCACAGCCCTGGGAACTTGGGCTCTGCTTCTTGAGCTCGGCTTCATTGTCTTAGGAAATACACGGGAACAAACGAGTTAATATTTGTAAAGTTCCGAGAACACAGCCCGGCAAATATCAGGCAGCATGCAAGTGCTTGCTGCATAAATACACCAAATGTGGACTCACCAACACATCGGAAGCTGGTGTCCGGGCTGTGACTCCACGCCCACACCACACCAGGCGCTGTGGGGCTGGGACAGTGGACAAGAGGAAGCCCAGAGCCCTGGGGAAGACCCAGGGAGGGGAGCGGTCGGCAGCAGAGCTTCCTGCTGGATGGAAAGCTCCGGAGATGACAGACACGGGCAGAGAGAATGCGGTTCCAGAAAGCCACTAAAAGGGGACGGCAGCTGTGGCACCAGAGACAACCAGGAGCTGCGGGGACGCGGCGCTGTGTGGCTGGTGGTCGGAGGCCACGGCAGCGCCCGGGCGGCCAGTGAGGGAAGCGAAGGCCGGATGCGGAGGGCGGCCGCGGCGCCTGAACCAGGGAGGGACGGAACGTGGACTGAAGTGCTGTCGCCTGCCGGGTGTCGCCCGTGCCTGGGGTCCAGCGGGGTCTCTCCGCAGTGACAGGAAGGCTGGCGCGGTTCAGCCTGCCGGGTGTCGCCCGTGCCCGGGGTCCAGCGGGGTCTCTCGTGGTGACAGGAAGGCTGGCGCGGTTCACACGGACACTGCGCCCCGAGCCCAGCTCCCACACAGCCCCCAGGCCTAAGCGCAGGGCTGAGGGCGGCCGCATGCTGGGGCAGTGACTGCCAGCTTCTGGTGGGGAGGGCAGCAAGAGGAGGAAGAACGTTCCAGAAGAGGGAGCCCTCCCCATGGCCCCTACCTCAGATGTGACCAGCGGAGAGAGGTAAGGCCAACTCCAAGGCCAGGTCAGACGGCTGCACACCAGACGCGCAGTATGGCGAGTGTGAGGCCGTGGCCGTCTCGCTGATTCTCACAAAGATGTGACAGAGACACCGCAGGAGCCGGAGAACACACCAACCGTGCCTTCCTGCGGCACGGCGCTGGACGGAGCAAAGACCCACCCGTCCACCCTGAGCCCGCGCCCAGTAAGTCAGTGTTACTTCTGCTTTCTGGTGGTTTATTGGAGGTAAGAGTCTTACAGACTTTCCTGCCTAGGCTGGCTTTGAACCACAATCCTCAGATCTCAGCCTCTCGAGTAGCTAGGATTACAGGCGTGAGCCACCAGCGCCTGGCTCAACACTGGGTTTTTTTAATCTTTCTTTTAGCCTCCTTAAATACAAGTTAGTGATGTAAAATTTGGTAGGAAAATTTTTAAATAGAATATCTTTTAACAATACAAATTATGCTTGTCAAAAATGTATGACTTTCACTACAAATCTGTGAAAAAAATAACTTAGAAAAATGTTTCTAACATATTAAGTTTAAAAAATGGGTTAGGGCTGGGAAGGTGGCTCAGTGGTAGAGTGCTTGCCTTGCATGCATGAGGCCCTGGGTTCGATTCCTCAGTGCCACATAAGCAAAAAAGAAAAAAGCCAGAAGTGGCTCTGTGGCTCAAGTGATAGAGCACTAGCCTTGAGCTGAAGAGCTGAGGGACGGTGCCCAGGCCCAGAGTTCAGGCCCCACAACTGGACCCAAAAAATATAAAAATAAAAAATGGGTTATAAAGGCACATATGATTAATTTCATCATATATCTGATATATATCTATATTTAATCTCTATATCTGTATCTATATTTATATCTATAAACCACAAAGAGCTACAGCAAAATATTTTAGCCAGGTCATTATCCTTAAGATAGAATTGAGAGTTTCTTGGTTTAGCTTTTGTTTTTCTGTATTTCAGAAATCTTCTATACACATTGTGATAGTTGTTCAGCAAACATCTATGGATACTTATATTCCAGGTGCCTGGCCTCTTCCTTGGGTAATAAAAATGACACAATCATTGCCAAAAAAAAAAAGAAAAAGAAATCTTCTATACAGTCTAGTCAACGCATATTAATTCTTATGGAAAAGAATCATGGGATTTTTATGGCTTCTCCCACCCCCGAAACAGCAGGATCGCTGTGTAAAGTTCATCCAAAGTGGTCATTCCTTTCAGTTTTTCTCCTTGTTCTTTTTCTCTCCAGAGCTCTTACAAATGAATTATTGCAGCTCTAGAACTCATTTTGCAACCTGCAGCTTCCTGGTATATGTAAGTCTGTGTTTGTGAACATGGGGAGACAATCCTCATGGTCTAGATCTTTCTGGAAGGAAGGTGAAGCTCAACCAGGACACAGTCCCAGAGCCATGAGGCTTGTCCCTCTGGGCTCGAGGACTTCAGCCAGGCTTCACGAGCAAGAGAAATCCCATGGACACAAAGGACACTGAAGGATCTGAGCCGACCCTCAGTTCTTGTCCTGGGGACCAGCCCACATTTTCAAGTGAATTCTTCCTGGAAACGCTCTCTAATAACTACGCGACATTTTGCCAAAGTAATTCCTTAATACATAGAATGTTCACTGGAGTCCTGTTCAGTAGTCTTAAAATTTGGGTAGATGTTCAGAATTGGCCAGATGAGGAACTAAGTTTAAGGCTCTTCATCATTCAGAATCAATATACATTATAATATTATTCCACAAGCCTTAAATCAAATTGTACCGTCACCATTTTAACCTTAGAGACCACTCAAAGATGGCTAACGGCTATTCATTAAGTGCTAATTGGCTTAACCAACCTGAACCAAACATCCCTCACACAAAGCATTCCATATCCACCTAGATTTTGACAACTGCCAAGCCACAGAGACTAAATAATGACCTTTGGCAATCCCTGCAAACTACAGCTTACGAACAGAAGCTTGGAATCAACATTTTGTGGAGAAAAATTACTTAAGTGTCAAAAGGAAAATACTTCATTAAAGCTATGCGTATTAGAAATCACCACCCAGGAAACAAATCATAGGCTTGTATTAGTTGTTTTAAACTTTTGCCCAATTTCCAGGAAGGTTATTAAATTACAGACTTTTACAATAGAGCCGGCAACCCCAAATGATTATAAATGTCTTTATGTGAAGCACAATTATTTGACCACATCCCACTGCTGTGGGATGATTTGAAGATTTCTTGTTCCGCTGACCCCACTGAACTGGGTGAACTGGAGACAAGGACTCTCGGGGAGACTGTGGCATCTTCCTTTTGGTTAGTTTTCCTTTTCTTTGTGTCCCGGCCTGCACTCTGCCCCACCCCAGTGTAAGCCCCTCCCCCCAGTCCAGGAGAGGGGGGGGCCTAGGTCTTATGAGCATTTTGTCACCAGACTCTTGCACAGTAGAAAGCACAGGTGTTTAAGAAACTGCTGGAGAAATCCACGGGAACTCCAGCCATTATTCTGGAAGGAAATCTGATGTCTCAGCCATCAGGCAGCTGGTGCGTTTGTGTCCCAAACATAAGACCTACTCTTGACTTTGGTTTCTAACTATAAACCTCCACAAGGTGAGTGGCATGGGGGCCTGTGTGCCAAGGCGCTCAGCTCCCCTCCTGCGGGCTGGCCACGGATGGGGGAAAGTATTTCAAACAGACACAGAAGTGTTCCTCAACAAAGGCTCTCCCTTTGTTTCCTTTTCTGTTAGAGGAAACCACTCCCACTCCTAATAATTAATAATAATAATAGAAGGAGAAGGAGATGGAGAATAAAAAGAAGGAAGAGGAGGAGAAAGAGGACCAGAAGGATGGCTATACTCATTCATTTCATTTGTTTTCAGAAAACTTCAACCAGAGCTGCTTCTTATCTGCTCAGCGCAGTTTTTGGCACAGCACACATTGCTGTAAGCTCAATAGAAACCCTGCCAACGGAGTGGACAGTATGCAGCTTAATTTAGGGCCTGCCTTACAGACTTGTAACAAATGTCCTCACCCTTGGTTGACAGGAGTCCAGCAGCCAGGGGGCCGGGGCTGGAGCTGGGTCAGGAGGTGCTTGGAACCAGAGCCATCCAACACAGCAAAGCCTGCACGGTGGCTACCTGTTCCTCAACCTCACCAATGGAAAGCAGGATGTGACTTGACAGCACCTGCAGCTAATGACAGACTCAAGCTCCAGAGCCTCGAGACACATTTGACCTGGATATACACAGGGGCTACAGAGGCAAAAATCACTCCAAATTCGCCTCAAGCCGATGTGCCTCACACCGCTTTCTCTCCACACCTTCCTGTCAACCTGAACTTCCAACCCTTTCCCCCTTTAGAACAAAAATGAAAAAATCATTATCTTGACAACCCAGAAAGAAAATGAAGCCGCCTCGACGAAGCATTTGATATTTTAATTGCTGATAATTAGGGTACCACAGAAGTAGTTAGAAGGTGGCATTATTTAAATGGGGGAGACAAGTTTAAGCCGTGCTGATGTGTTTAACCTGTCCATAACTTTTTGGCACAGTGTGAGCACAAGTCAGCGGAAGTGTCTTCGAGGCCGGATCCATCTTCGCCCTGTCGTTAGACGCGGTCGCCTCTTGTAGTGGGGGGCAGGAGTAGAGCCATGAAGAAGGGGACCTCGAGCCTCATGCTTCTCAGAGGAGAGGTTCTGATTTGGTAAAACCTTTTCCTGTTAATCCAGTGCCTCCAAACTGGGCTACAAATTCCAGCATGTTCTAATCCACCGTTGGTGATATTGCTTGTTGATTGCACAAGAATTTGCCATTGGTTTGCTGCATTTAAAAGTTCTGACGATTCCAAATTTGGAAATGCTTGAGTTACAGCTGAGCTGCTGCTACTTGGAAGTCTTGTGAGCTTCAGCATGTTACGCGCGCAGTCCCCGGGAACTCGGTCAGATGCTCCGGAATGCTTCATGAAAGATCATGTTCTCAGTGCTTGGCACCTGGTAGGTGTCTATAACAGACTTGCCATGATGGATTACGTCCATTAAAACTTAATTTCTGGTCACCATTCAATTGTCCAAAAGCCTGGGCCTTTTCCTGGGGGGGGGGGTGGAATTGCAAATTTAAATCTGGAAAAGATGCAACAAAAAGCAAATTACTTGCAACAAAAAAGTTCTTCCTCCAAGTATTACAGAACATGCAATGAGTTGGGGAAGGAGGAAGCACAGGTTCAAGAAGCTTTTTGCTCTGGGCAGTCATGATAAAAACTGTTGAATTCACACATGGCAGCATTCAAAGGGCAGCTTCCTCACAGAGCCTGTGTCTTCTCGTCAGACTTCCCTGTCGCTGTCTTCCGGCGGTCAGGCCAATGTGTCCACCTGCACCTGTGCGCTGCCTTCGCCACCTGCCTCACCTTCACCTTGGAACCACGAAGTCATCCTGCTTGCAGGTGACAGACGGTATTTCCAGAGACTTCTCATAACACATCAACACACAAAGGCAGTTAGTAACATCTTCCAGTTTCTTAGATTGAAGCATGCTTATATTTTTTAAGGACAATCTATTGTCTTTTTCTTGCAGGAAAACATCAATTTTGATTTTATCCTAAACCAATACTTTTTTTGGTGCTGTTACTGGGGCTTGAACTCAAGCCCCACACGCTCACTTGGCTTTTTCACACAAGGCTGGCACTCTGCCACTTGAGCCACATTTCCCAATTTCAGCTTTTTGCTGGTAAGAATCTCATGGGCTGGCTTTGAAGAGTGACTCTCCAAGCTCAGCTAGGATCACAGGTGTGTGACCAGCACCCAGCCCTCATCAGTGTTGCACTATGGCTGCAAGGTGTCACGTGTTCAAGGTGGACTTCACGTGTGCAGGTCACAGTCCAGGGAAGAGGCCTGCCCCGCCCCGCCCACGCCTCACAGCGCGCCAGCCCAGTGAGGAGCCCGGGGCCTGCACTGCCACGTGGAGCTGCTTCATGTCTGTGGCAAAGTGGTTTCTAATTGTACAGGAAGGGACAGAGGGATCGAAGCCCGCTATTTGTCATCACTCAGGCAAGTGGGTCTCAAGCTGTGTGGTCCCCAAACCCTAATTTAGATCAGTTGGAAAGGGCCCAGCCCCACTGTGGTTTCTGGACCTTAGAGACCGGAAAACCTAATCCTGTGTACTTCTGGCCTTTAGTGGATGGAAGCTTCCAGCTGAGTAACCAGCCCTCAAGACAAACGGTCCCAAATGCAGGCCCGAGGCCTCCTGGGAACTAGCAAAGGTGGTGGAGAGGCCCGTGGGTAACTTCCTGGCGGATGGTCGTGGCCTGGACATCCCTCTGGGGGCAGCCCTGGTCTTGGGGAGTGGGAAGGGACGGAGCTGCGTCCGGGCTGAAGGCCTGCCTCACCCGTCCACACGCTGAGCCCAGGCCCCGCCTCCCCACTTCCGGCCTCTGGCCACGCCTTTCCTCCTTCCCAGCTTTCTTAGGAGGATTTTCCCTTGAAAATTAATGGTAACAAGAAACTTCTTTTGTTATTTCTCCCGAATCCCGAAGCATTTGGCCATAGATTTTTTTTTTTGATAATTCAGTTTCAAAGGAAAAAGCAGCAGTCTGAAAACAGCCTTAGAAATGAATCCCAGGAGACGCCGTCCCAGGCCGGCTTTCCACCGCTCGGCCTGTGAAACCGCACGTCCTCTCCTTACCGCCGCAGGACTGCGCTTCTTTATTCCCAGAATGGTCCACTGTCCTTGCCTTTTGATTCTCCTCAATAAATCACATCGTCCCGGGTTTCCAGGTGCTGGCCGGCACAGGACAGCACGGGGGCTGGACGGCCACTGCCCCTCTGTCTATCTTCAGGCACAGATGTCCCCAGCCATGCTAGCATCACCCGGTCACCACGGCTGTGGCCCAGGATGCAGTCCCCGTCAGAGAAGGCCTCTGCCCCTCACGACACACACCCATCTCAGTACGAAGAGCTAAGGGGTAGGGAAGCGCTGAGGAGAGGGGGAGCGCTGAGGAGAGGGGGAGGGCTGAGGAGGGGGGAGGGCTGAGGAGAGGGGGGAGGGCTGAGGAGAGGGGGAGGGCTGAGGGGGGAGTGCTGAGGGAGAGGAGGGAGGGCTGAGGAGAGGGGCTGACCAAGACGGGAGCCAGGGATGGCACCACGCTGCCCTGCCCCACCATCACAGGGGAGGAAGGAGGGGACCGCGAGGTGAGGGTGGTGAGGGTAATTGGCGACACAGGGAGACAGCAGGAGGGGACAGCAGGAGGGTCACAGACACAGCAGGAGGGTCACAGACACAGCAGGAGGGTCACAGGGACAGCAGGAGGGTCACAGGGACAGCAGGAGGGAGCCGGGCAGGCAGGAAGTGGGAGAAGTAGGGGGTGGGGGCGCAGCAGAGAGAGGGCAAGGAAGGGCCAGGCTGGAATGGCTGGCCTTTGGCCCCTTGACCTGCTGAGTCTCCAGCGGCCACCAGCTGAGGGAGGGAGAGCCGGCCTCCTCAGGTGGACAGAAAGGGGCGGGTGAGGCTTGTCTGGGCTCCCATGGTGCCTTGGGCTCTGGCTCTGAGGCTCCCTGCCCCTCAAGCGCTTCCTCCCATGCCACCGCGGTGCTCGCCCACTCTGCGGACAGAGCCGGGCCTGTGCAGGACAAGGAAGCAATCAGGGCACAGCCCCAGGGAGGAGACGGCGGGGTCTGGGCAGGCACTGGGAACGGAAGCATGGCCAGAGGACACAGACCCACACTGCCACTCCGGGAGAGGTTAGACTCCCCCGCCAGCCAGCACACCCACCCTGAACACAGGTCTGCTTGCCGGGAAGGCTGGAGTCCAGCCGCCCCCTCGAACATCTGCGTCCTGGCGACCACCTTCAACCGAGAAACAGAGAAGCTGCTCTGCCAGGAGACCAAGGGCTCAGAGAACGGAGAACGGTGACACTGACCAAGATGCCTTGCTCTCACAGACTGCGCTGTCGCACGGCCACTGCTTAAGGACAATACCACAAAGGAAGACACCGTGGATGGCCACCGGGCAGGTCTCTCAACCATGAGCCTTGCGAGCTCCTGCCTCGGTTGTCTTTGGACTGAGTTGGGGGAGGGGGTCCCGTGGGGTTGGGGGAGGGGGTCCCGTGGCTCACCACACAGGAAAATGTGCCGAAGGACAAGAGCGTCGGGAAACGTCCAAGCCGCATCCCTGGCCTTGCGCTGCCCTCTCAGTTGGAACAGACTCCCTGAAAGCTCCCAGGGCTCCACCAAGAGTCCCTGCACCCGCCGCCTCCCTGCCCGGAGCGAGGCCGCCCCGCACGCCGCCCGGCTCCAGCTGCGGCCCCCAGCTGACCCTGATGGAGGCAGTGATGTCTGATGTCCATAAAGCAGAGCGGGAACTCGTCTTCTGGATCCACACTTCGAGTAAAACACGCCTGCCGGCGCATCCATTCCCTTCGGGGCCCCTTGTGGGCCCCGTCTGCAAGGAGCTCCTCTGAACACAGCCTTGTGGTCTGCAAGGAGCTCCTCTGAACACAGCCTTGTGGTC
>NW_012267293.1:1989647-1994349 GCF_000151885.1 Dipodomys ordii | reverse complement strand
CTGTGACTGCTGCTGCTGTTCTCAGCAAGGTCCCTGGACCGAGCATCGGGGTGTAGACCCCCCGCCCCCCCTCCCACAGTGGTAGCAGGCCTCACGGGTCTCGCTGGACAGAGGTTTATTTTCTGACGCCACTGCGTGTGTGTTGAAGCTCTCTTCACGCTGGCTCTGTGCGGCTCTGCCTGTCTCGAGGTGGCGCAGCGCCTCTCCATGGCCCCCCTGACTGCTGGGAGGGGGGGCTCTGACCTCAAGGCACCGTGCAGGCCTCACTTGACCATGGTGCCCCGGCCAGCATCAGCTGACTTTCTAGAGAAAATGGCGCGCACACACACACACACCACACACACACACACACCACACACACACACACACCATCCATCTTCTGTCCCTGATGATGTCCCAGTCTCAGGGTAGACAGAAGGTGTTCTGATTGGCTCAGTCCTGGGAACACACTGCCCTGTGGAGCTGAGAGAACACAGGTTGGCACGGGGGAGTGGGGGGCACAGAAGCTCTCCACCGCCATGACACCTGAGACCCCCAAGCCTGGAGAGTGGCGAAAGTCCCACCGAGGGAAGCGGCTGGAGAGATGATGTCCCACACATGGCGTGAGGTCCGATGCTCAGCGGCCGCGTGGGGGCCACGCTGGAGCCGGAGCGGGAGCCGGAGCCGGAGCCGCAGCTCCGAGACCGTCCCAGAGCGGCGGCCGCGGCCGCGGGTTGACGCTGCTGAGTTCACTCTTCTGTAACTTTCCCCGTGACGGACGCCTGCCCTTCGTTGCCTGCAGACACCCCTCCTCTCTGTGTGTCATAAACTACGTCGGCGCGCGGTGTCGTCTTAGGTCCCCGTTTTTCATCTACAGATGGAAGTAAACATCTGCTGACAGATTTTATTTTAGAAAAAGTCGGCTAATGCCGTTTCCCTCCCTGGTGGAGAGCGAGGCTGGCCGAGAAACTCACGGGCCTGGGGAGTCTGTCTCCCCCGCTCTGGAGAGCAATGCCTGCCTGCGACTCAGGGAGAGGCTAAAAGGCCCTCCGTGCACGGGCCTCCTTCTGGCCCCCGCTAGGCAGGCCCTGGGCCTCCTTCTGCCCCCCCCCCGCTAGGCAGGCCCTGGGCCTCCTTCTGCCCCCCCCCCGCTGGGCAGGCCCTGGGCCTCCTTCTGGCCCCGCTAGGCAGGCCCTGGGCCGCCTGTGATCGTGGGCAGCAGTGACACGATGCAGCATCCTGCCCACCAGTCACAGCCTCGCTGCGACCAGGGGAGAGCAACGCCTCATGCTGGGAACACGCCAGCCCCTCCCCGCTCCAGCACTCACCGAAAAGCCCTAAGCAGCGCAAGCCTTTGGGCCAGAGGAAATCAGGCCAGGAAATGATGGCTGGAAACTAGTTTTCTGAGATTGTCTTT
Organism: Dipodomys ordii; assembly: GCF_000151885.1. Classification (NCBI taxonomy): domain Eukaryota; kingdom Metazoa; phylum Chordata; class Mammalia; order Rodentia; family Heteromyidae; genus Dipodomys; species Dipodomys ordii. The sequence continues at coordinate 1,992,953 of NW_012267293.1, read as the reverse complement.
GACCTTTGCTATTCTGGGGGCATTTTTTTCTTGAGGTGGGGAGGATGGTTTTCTAGAGATTACACTCCAGGCTTCACACTGGCGAGGCAGGTGCCTCCAGTCATTTATGATCTGGTTGATGTTGAGACAGGGTCTCAGAGAAAGCGCAGGCCGTCCTGCACGCCAGTCCTCCTGTTTTTACTTCCCGCTGTAATGAGGATGGCAGCGCCTGCCTGTCACGCAGCTTGTTCTTGGAGATGGGGGCCTCCCAAACGACAGTGCCTGGCTGACTGTGGTCCTCCCTCCCGGGGTGAGAGGCACACCCCACCACGCCCCCCACCCTCCTCCTTCTTCATGCAGAACTCCTTTTCCATTTGAGATCGTGTCTTTCAGTTGGGATATCTCTTACTACAAAGTCCATTGCTCTAATGTGCACTCTTCCATGGAAAACCCTCACACATTACGCAGCCAGCTCCAAGAACGTCAGAACACTCTCATCCATCCCCCAAAGAGTCCCTGCCCCCCCTTAGTCCCCCTCCTCCCGCGTCCCTCCCCGCACTGCAGGCAGCCGCTGCCACAGGACCTCTCCAGTACTCGGCGACCTTTGACAACAGGTGCTGGAGAGGAGCGTCTGGGCTCCAACGTCAGGCCTTCGTCAACCCGCGAGAGCTCGGCCAGCTCCCTGAAATATGCTCCCCTCCCCTCCTCCATGCATCAGGGCCGTAGCCCCCCAGGCTGGGGTGGCCCTCCGGCCGGCCAGCCACACTCCTGGCACGCGGGGGTCGGGGCCACAGGGACGGAGGAAAAAGCTCCCGCGGCTCACTCAGCGAGGCTGGCAGTGTCCCGGCACACAGCCCCACCCTGTGCCCCGAAATGTGCTCGGACACCCCACCGACGGTGCCAGGCCACCCACCGTGGGCTCCCCGAGGCCGGGGTGCTGGCCTCCTGTGACAGACTCCTGCCAGAGCTGGACTCCACCCGGGCTGGCCTTGCCCCCTCCCCCCCAAGCCCGGGTGCCCCACACGGGAGACAGCTGACGCTGGCAGAGCTCGCTCCTTCCTCTGCTTCCCTTTTTCAACAAATCACTATTCTGTAAACAGCCAACTGGGAACTTGCTCTGGGACTTTGAACAAGTGATGCAAAAGAGAAGAGTGGCCAGGCGCCAGTGGCTCCCGCCTGTAATCCTAGCTACTCAGGAGGCTGAGACCTAAGGATCACAGTTCAAAGCCAGCCAGGGCAGGAAAGTCCGTGAGACTCTTATCTCCAATAAACCACCAGAAAACTGAGAGTGGTGCTGTCACTCAAAAGGTAGAGCACTCACCTTGACCGGAAGAGCGCAGAGACAGCACTCAAGCCCAGAGTTCAAGTCCCATGACACAGAGAGAGAGAGAGAGAGGAAGAGAGACAGAGAAAGAGAGAGACAGAGAGAGAGGAGTGTCAGGGACTTCCTCATTGCTACCCTGGCTCACCAAGCCCAGAGAAGACCACTGGGTATCTGAAACCCAGCCTCGCCACGCCTTCCTGTCATCTGTCCTTGGTCCTGGAGGTGCCACGTGACTATGGGCACCCAGGGCCCACCAGCCAGGCCCTTCTCTGGTTCTAAGTTGGATCTATGGGCTGCAGAATCCTGACTGGTGAATGGAATCAACCATTTGGCATCTGTGACTGCCCATGGGTTTTCTGGGATGGAAACTCCATCCCAGAGTGATGGGCCAACTTTGGTGAAAAGAACAGTCCTGAACTCCCAAAACTTCTTCCACCTGCCAAACTCCATCACCAACTTACTAACGTGACCTGAGTGAGTCATGTCGCTGCTACCTTCCACGGTGGTGGTGTTAGAATTCATGAGCGAACATTCAAAAGTACTTTGTGCTTTAAATAGTGCCTTTCAGCAGAGGAGCGCAAAGAATTATAATCACCAGAGCTGCACAATAGGTTAGAAAGATTCCTCAAGAACTGTCATATTTATCTCAAACTTTTAATGAGAAATTCTGACTGATGACAATGGAAAATGTTCCCTTCCACAAGTGGCCAAAGTATTAATGAGAGGAAACGTTTAAAAGGGGAGGAGGGCATGGAAATGGAGGTGCAAGAGCAACATCCCTGAGCAAAACAGCGAAGCAAGAATACTAGTTCAAGCCCAGTATCAGCACCGAAAAGAAGCATAAAAACTATAAAACAGGTTACTGTTCATCTAGCCCTGTTGTCAATAGGTTGATCCCCAAAGAGATGCCACAGCTCTTGGAGATTTCCTGTCTCTAATTTGTATGAGGAAATAATTCTGAGGAGCTGACAGGGTAAGACTTCTCCCGTCCACAGAGTGAGGGGCTCTGGGCCCCGGCTCAGGCTCCGCCCTGCTCCGCTTCTCCGACCTTCCATATCCTGAGTGTCTCCACCATCCACATCCCACCCCTTCTTCATTCCCACACTCATCCCCAGCCTCCTCCCACAGGAGCTGCTGCAGCAGGCATGCTACACCTGCCTGGGCTCAGAAGCCTTTCGTTAACAACAGGACCCTGGAGCTCAAGGATCTTTCCCTTTATGAGAATTTCCTTTGCCTTCATTCTAGAGTCTTTCCCTAAGCTAGACCTTGCCTACTCTTCTACTCAACGATCATGTCTGCTCATTCGCATATTAGAGGATGCAGATGCCCCGTAGGGACGTCCGCTGAGCGTGATGGACCAGCACGGTGCTGTCTTCACACGCCACAGTCACACACCACCGAACGGGGTGGGAATATGCCCCGGAGGGGTGGAGCTGCTATACATGTACACTCGCATCAAGGGTACATCTAGCACATTCCAGAACACGGGTCCTCCACAGAGAGAGCTTGTGCATCCTGACACGGGTCCTCCAGAGAGAGAGCTTGTGCATCCTGACACGGGTCCTTCACAGAGAGAGAGCTTGTGCATCCTGTCCTCCAGAGAGAGAGAGCTTGTGCATCCTGACACGGGTCCTCCACAGAGAGAGCTTGTGCATCCTGACACGGGTCCTCCAGAGAGAGAGCTTGTGCATCCTGACACGGGTCCTTCACAGAGAGAGAGCTTGTGCATCCTGACACAGGTCCTCCAGAGAGAGAGAGCTTGTGCATCCTGACACGGGTCCTCCACAGAGAGAGCTTGTGCATCCTGACACGGGTCCTCCAGAGAGAGAGCTTGTGCATCCTGACATGGGTCCTCCACAGAGAGAGCTTGTGCATCCTGACATGGGTCCTCCAGAGAGAGAGAGCTTGTGCATCCTGACACAGGTCCTCCAGAGAGAGAGAGCTTGTGCATCCTGACACGGGTCCTCCACAGAGAGCTTGTGCATCCTGACATGGGTCCTCCA
>NW_012267293.1:1978508-1979536 GCF_000151885.1 Dipodomys ordii | reverse complement strand
CGCCCCGTCCCCCCGGACCCCACACGCCGGCTGCCACCCACGAGCTGTCCATGTGTCCCAGGCCAGGCTTCACCCCGCCAGCTCATCCTGTGAACCTGGTTTAATTGCCACATATGTACATTGAATATTGTGACTAAGTGCACGCAAGCTGCGTTGTACCCATCAATTGACACACTGAACTGGTAAAATAAGCAAAAATAAAATATACACAAAATACTGTTGGGTTTAGAAGTGAAAGATTTGGTCTTTCTTATCTTGCTTATTGTTTCACTGAAACAGGCACTACAAAGAAAAAGGGGGCTGGGAAGGTGGCTCAGTGGTAGAGCGCTTGCCTCGCATGCATGAGGCCCTGGGTTCGACTCCTCAGCACCACATATGCAGAAAAAGCCAGAAGTGGCGCCGTGGCTCAAATGGTAGAGTGCTAGCCCTGAGCCCAAGAGCTGAGGGACAGCGCCCAGGGCCAGAGTTCAGGCCCCACAACCAACAAAAGAAAGAAAAAGGCATGGATATCTGAAAAGAAGCTATTTGCTCACTACCTGCTGGGTTTAAACACAACAACTAACCAACTATGACTCCAGAGCTCTGAGTTGTGCCGGTTACAAATGTGGATGAACACGCTAGTGCTTCCTCCATAAGCACAAGACAGCACACAAAGGTAACTCCTGTCAGCCACTCCTTCTCCCCGGAGGGAGCCTGGCTTCCTCCTCTGTGAGCTACAGAGCCCCAGAGCTGGCCGGCCTCCCGACGGCCAGCCAATCAGAAAACACAAACAGCCAGCCCTCAACCTGGCTCAGGGGCCAGAAGGGCTGGGGACCACAGCATTACGTGGTCTCTGCCTTCCCCAGCCCTGCTCACTCCTGTGGAGATGGAGAACGGAGGGTCAGAGCCACCATTTACAGCCCCTACTTTAAAATAAAAAGCTTCTGCAGAGCCAAAGCTATCGCAACCAAGCTAGAAAGACAACCAACTAATTGGGAAAAAATATTTACCAGCAATATATCAGACAAGGGGTTAACATCCTGTATATA
>NW_012267293.1:1972165-1978458 GCF_000151885.1 Dipodomys ordii | reverse complement strand
AGAGAGAGAGCTTGTGCATCCTGACACGGGTCCTCCACAGAGAGAGAGAGCTTGTGCATCCTGACATGGGTCCTTCACACACAGAGAGAGAGAGCTTGTGTATCCTGACACGGGTCCTCCACAGAGAGAGTGAGCTTGTGCATCCTGACACGGGTCCTCCAGAGAGAGCTTGTGCATCCTGACACGGGTCCTCCAGAGAGAGAGAGAGCTTGTGCATCCTGACACGGGTCCTTCACAGAGAGAGAGCTTGTGCATCCTGACACGGGTCCTCCAGAGAGAGAGCTTGTGCAACCTGACACGGGTCCTCCACAGATAGAGAGCTTGTGCAACCCAACACGGGTCCTTCAGAGAGAGCTTGTGCATCCTGACACGGGTCCTCCACAGAGAGAGAGCTTGTGCATCCTGAGTCGGGTCCTTGCCCCAAGGGGACATCTACTTGATGGCCTAAGCTAAATAAGATTCTCATCTGCTTGTCTTTGACATAATAAAAACTGGGAAAAAATACTGCACTGCCAAGGTCCCAGAGATCTGGAGATGTGTAGGGAGGAAAACTCAGTTAATACTGTGTGATGGGAAGTTAGCCACACATCTATATCTGAAAAATCAAAAGGAAAAAATGCGGCCCTCACAAGGTAGTCTACAAAGGTCAAAGTTATGCTGCTGTTTCAATTAAACTCATTCCACAGGAACCTTAAAATAGGAACTTCACAAGCCACAGCCGAAACAGGTAAACTCCAGAAAGAATTGGAACAAGCAGCTCATGTCTACAATCCTCGCTACTCCAGAGGTCAGTAGCTGAGCATCACAGTTCAAAGCCATTCCCAGGCAGAAATGTCCAGGAGCCTCTTATGTTTGATTAACAGCAAAAAGCTGGAAGGAGGGCTATGGTCAAGTGGTGGAGCACCAGCCTGGAGTGAAAGAGCTGAGCTGGCACCCAGGCCCTGAGTTCAAGCCCCAGCATCAGCACCCACACAGCACACACAGTGGCGTAAACCAACAGCACACCACCTTTAACTGAGCTCCTCATGCGGCCCAGGGCCGGCCATTTTCTAGCTTCTTGGAAATGAATGCCAGGGCTGGTTGGTACTGTCAGGACTGGCTGGTGTGTACACAGCTCCGGCCAATGTAAAGGCTGTGTTTCTCTTTCACGCTTAAAGCTTGCTTGTGGGACATTATTTATGTGCTGTTAAACCTCACACAGAAAACACTAAAGGTCTCTGGAATCCGCTGCACACAGGAAACAGGCGTTCAATTGTGCCATTTGACGAGGAGCTTCCTGTGGAGTGAAATGTGCGCCGCCAGCTGCGTGCGTTGGTGCCGTGCCGCCTCCTCTTTGGTAGGTTTAATGAGACGATTGACAACTTGACCGGCGACCAGCCCTGAGGCCTTGAGCTGCCTGCCAGGCATCGATCAGCTGGAATGTGTCCACGTGGTGCCCGCAGCTGTGGAGAGCCGGGACTGCGTGGGACACAGCAGGGTCTGGGCCGGGACTGGCTCTGGGAACGCCGTCCTGCGGTCCACCTCGGGAGCGCACGCCAGCCGCGGGCCCTGCATATCAGCGTTTTTGGCAAACTGTATGATGTACAGAACATGAGCTCTCTGAGCTCCCTGGCTGTGAGGCTGGATGCCGTGCGGGACCCGGGCTCGTGGAGGTCAGCAGCCTGAGAGCCATGTGCGCGGCTCAGCCTGAGTCACACCTGGTGCTTCACACACCCAGGAAACATGGCCCAATCCACAGAGCAGCTGAGCGGCTCAGCCGGTGCCCCCTGCAGAGGGGCTGGGGAGACACGCCCACAGCACGTCCGGAGAGTTGTCTCTCCTCTGAGTAAACTGTTCTGTCTGCAAACACTGACCGCTTTGGCTAAGCCAGCCCTGGCGCCTGGGCAGATGTGCACCTGCACCCTGGGCACACAGAGAGCATGGAACAGAACGGCTTTGGGGTCCCTGTGGTACCCGGCTCTGCTTCCCAGCTGGGTGTAACTTGTGGTGCTGGGGTTCAATGCACCAGGCGGACAGCCCTGAGCCCTGGGGATGAACACTTTAGAAACCAAATCAAAGCAAGAATGGATGAGGAGTGCCTGGCCCTGGGGGAGGGCAGGGACCCGAACAGGGCCTTCTTTAGGCACAGGGAACACAGAGGGATTTTCAAGCTGAAAATACCCTGTCTGGGGCACTGGCCTTCGGTGGGATGGAGCCAAGGTGCACATGCCCGGCCCATTCATTTTCAACCGATGGCAGAGTCCTCAGCCAGCACCGGTGCTCTGCTGTGCAAGCTTTCTACACACATAATGATGTTCTTGGTCCACCTTATAAATCTAATCACTGTGGACAGCACCAGTGTGACGTGTGTGGGCACAGAGCTCTTGGTACAACTTCTGAGCAACAACTGAAGTTGCCCCAAAAGAAGAATGCTTCTTACAACACCAGAGCTCTGATGGAGCCGGCATCCTGGGCTGTAGGTTACCGAGACTTGATGGTGTGAGTCTCTGGCATTGTTAGGGAACACAATGCAAATAACACTTAGAAGAGCACAGCGGTATGGCTAAGATACGAATATATGTGGGTGTGTACGTATACATATACGGGTTGGCTTATGTGAGGAAGATCTGAACCAGTCAGCACCAAAACTATGGGAAGAAAGGCGCTTGTTATCAAGCTAGCAGGCCGGAACCTAAATCAAAGTGTAAAACACTCAAATGCAAATTAGCGGCTTCAATACACTAGGCTGCCTCTCCTACCCTGCCTGACAGGTTTCTGACTGTGAAGCCAGCCAATTCTCTAATCATAAACCAGTGGAGCTGTTTACTTATTTGGTTTATTTTTAGTCACAGATGGGAGGAAACACAAATCTAGTTTTTCTGACTTTCTTTTGTAGCGATACAGAGCTAAGAACACAGTTAAGAGGGACGGGAGACAATGATGACATCTGTGACATTGAGAAATGTTGACTTGAAACCTATGCAATAATTTGTTTCGTTGGTTTGGGGTCTTGAACTCTGGACCTGGGCGCTGACCCTCAGCTCTCCAGCTCAAGGCAAGTGCTCTACCACTTGAGCCACAGCGCCACTTCTGGTTTTCTGATGGTTAATTGGAGGTAAGAGTCTCACAGTTGTTCCTGCCCAGGCTGGCTTTGAATCACGATCCTCAGTTCTCATCCTCCGGAGTAGCTAGGATGACAGGCGTGAGCCACTGGCGCCCGGACTATAATAAATTTTTTATAAAGAACATATTTCACTTAAGCTGTGAATTTCTCAGCACACAGGCAAGGCTGCCTGAGCTTCAATCTTAAATCACATCCTGAGGGAGCCTTCTGTGGGCCCAACCAGCAGCCGGGATCACCTTACAGCCATGCAAGGAAAGTGGCAGGGAGTGTCACCTTCACCGGTCGGCTGGCCACTTAGACACAACGGTGACGGATGATCACCCTCTAATATGCCAGTGAGGGACAAGTGTCTACAAAGCCGTGGCAGGAAAGTGGCCTGAGAGCCTGGGCCACAGCTCCCTCGAGGGGGAGAGGAGCTGGGGCGGCAGGCAGGACTGGAGTTGGTGGCAACAAAACGAGTGCGTCCACCGCCGCCGCAGAGGCGTCCTGCTTTGGACGCCGGTCGCTGCCTTAGCCAGGAAGACGTCCCCCTGGGCCCAGGGCCAACAGGACTGCTCCTCATCTGGGGGGTCCGTGCACGCACACACACATGTGCACACACATGCACCCGCGCGCACACAGGTGGGGATTCATGTGAAGGTCAGGGATCTACCTGGCGGTGTTGCCACGAGTCAAGGAACCACTCTGCTCCCAAAGCCTGGGGGCGGCGCTGCTGCTGGGGTCTGCTGCCTAGTCCTGCCGCGCCAGACCGCTTGCCCCTAGGTCCGTGCGCTTCTCTATTGCCGCATGGCCTGGGATCTGGGCTTCCACTGCCTGCTCGGGTCCTCAGGGCTCGGCTCCCCTCTCTTCTCTTTGGGGCCAAGAGCCTCAAAAGCACAAGCTGGCCTTGGTGTCCCCTCCCCGCCTGGCCCTGGGCTGAGCCCCCCCACTCCCCACTCTTCCTGGCCCCTGAATCCCTTTTAATCTCTGGAAACAACTCAGGGGCTCAGAGAGCTTTAGTGGATGCTTGCTCCACTATTACTGTTAGCTGCATTGAAAGCTGAAAGCTGGTTATCAGCTCATTTCAACCGCACCATCTTCAGCCATGAAGAACAACCACACTTTCAGAAACCAAAGCAATTCGAGGAGAAGAACAGCATAGCGCCGCATCTGCAAATCTCCTGACTGGTGGCCTAGCGGAGGCCGACGGGCCTTCACGCTCGCCCAACTGTTCTGAGGCTGCTGCTTTGAGGGCGGCCTGTGAGGAAAAGCGGGGAATGGGCGGACTATTCTGGCGGGGCTTCAGTAGCCCGTGGGAATGCGCCTTTGCCCTGTGGCACTGAGCTGTGACGTGGGATGGGGGGCCATCTGCCGGCTTTTCGCGTCTTCTTGTGTGTGTGTGCTGGTCCTGGGTTTGAACTTGGAGCCTGGGCGCTGTCTTTGAGCTTTTGGGCTCACAGCTAGCATTCCATCACTTGAGCCACAGCTCCATTTCCCTGCTGATTTCTTTGTGTTTGTGAAGCCCCTGGGCAGCCCCCTCCCCCGTTACTGGGCAGCCCTGGCTCATGGGGATGCCCAAGGGAGGCAAGTGTGCACACTCTGAGAGGCCCCAGCGCCCGGGGCGCGGTGCGGGAGCTGGCGCTCGGGAAAACCCCTGCCCAGCTCAACATCAAAGACCCGAGGCTCCGTTCCTAAAGCGCAAGCTCACCGCAGTGCATGGACGTTTCCAAACGTTTACTTCTCCCCTCCAAAGCAAGAGCGTTAACCTATCACACGCCGCCATTTGTTCTCGTGAAGTGACAGCTGGCGTGGAGAAACCGCCCGGCACAGAACACACGTGCGAACGGCTACAGCATGCCTGCTGTTCTTTCAAGTTGAATCAAGATTTCCATGAAAAGGGTGGGGGGCTGATTCCAGGGGGTCCACAGTGGCCCGGGACGCTGCTGTAGCTCAGTGAGCAACACCACCCTGGGCAGGATTAAAAGATGCACATTGAAGTGGTGCTGTGGCTCAAGTGGTAGAGCGCTTGTCTTGAGCTGAAGAGCCAAGGGACAGCGTCCAGGCCCAGAGTTCAAGCCCCACAACTGACAAAAAAAAAAAAGTGTCTGTAAAAGATGCACATTGGTGTCCAAGCTCGGCCAAGGAAGCATTCTCCCTCCACCCCGCCCCGAGGCAGGACCACGGGACAGTCAGGTCAGTACCGTGGGCCGCGTGCACCTCTGCGGTGATTCATGCCCTGCACTGCACCGCACCAGCATCCTCACCACCAAAGAGAAAAGCGAAGTCACAGCGTTCCCATGCAAATGCTGGGTCAGCCAGGCCCCCTGGGGCATCTCAGGGACAACGCAAGGGTGGGGGGAGACAAACTTCTGTTTCCCTGGGAATGCTCTGCACGCCTGTCTTACCAAAGCTGAGACTTCGGGGCTGCCCGCCTCGGGCTGCACACCACATAAAGCCAACTGAACGCAGTTACGCCCCTTCCCCCTGGTGCCATCACCTTTGTTTCTTCATTCCCACGGTCTCCGGGCTTCCACTTCCAGCACTGGGCGATGGGAGCCCTCTGCTGGTGAGCACAGGACATGGCAGGCTGGGAAGGGCATTTCCTGCAACCACAGGGAGTTCTGGCTCAGAGATCCAACCTCCAGGAACCCGAGCAGGTGAGGCCCGTGTAAGAGATCGCTTACCCCGGCTTCGGAAACCCCAGGCGGGGGGGGGGGGGAAGACGGCCCCCCCTTGCTTCCTCCCACTTCCTCTCGCTCACTGGAAGACCACTGCGTCCTGGGGCTGTGGCCCAGAGGGGCTGTGAGACCTCTGCGTCCTGGGGCTGTGACCCGGAGCGGCTGCGTCCCTTCACACAGGCCCAGAGCTCACACACAGCCTGGGGCCGGGCTGAATCACGCCTGCGGGCCTGGAGCGCGTCTCTCCTGCCTCCCACTCAGTATTTCCAGGCGTTCAAACCCAGCTTCAAACCCTCTCATTGGGTCTCAAGGGCTCCCTGTGTGGGGTGAGCTCCGCAGCACCCCTCACGAGCCGCTGAACTAGGCAGGGCACGCGTGGATGAGAACATACTCCCCACAACACATGATAACACACTCCATGGAACACATGAGAACATGTTCCCCACAACACACGACGAGAACACACTCCACACAACACACGACGAGAACACGCTCTCCACAGCACACGACGAGAACACGCTCCACACAACACA
>NW_012267293.1:1950540-1968032 GCF_000151885.1 Dipodomys ordii | reverse complement strand
GGGAATGTACACTTATACAACCACTTTGGAAAGCAGTCTGGAGGGTCCTCAGAAAGCTAAATATTGACCTCCCCTATGACCCAGCTATACCACTTCTAGGCATCTATCCTGAACAACAGGAACCAGTATACAAGGACACATGCACCTCCATGTTTATTGCAGCACTGTTCACAATAGCTAGGATATGGAAACAACCCAGATGCCCCACCACAGATGAGTGGATCCAAAATTTGTGGTATCTATACACAATGGAATATTATGCAGCCATTAGAAAGGACAAAATAATGGCATTTGCAGGGAAATGGATGGAGATAGAAGAAATCATGTTGAGCGAGGTAAGCCAAGAGCAAAGAGACAAACGATACATGGTCTCCCTGATAAGTGGATGTTAAATCGAAAATGTTAGGTGATATGACAAAATTAACAGGACTTAAAAAACAAAGAACTTCCACTCATCTGGTCGATCCACTACTAAATAACCCCATGCTGCTGATCACATGTATGGTGTATATGTGTACACCATTATATGTTATAGACTGTGATAGACAATTTGCTCCAGGAAAGTTAGAATGAGTTTGTGACTTTAAATGAGCATCATTATTCCACAATACTGTGAAATTTGGAAAATTATATAATCACTTAATCACAATTAAAAAAAAACACCAGAAAAAAAAATTTACAGTCCTGCTCAGACGCAGATTCACACGCGGGAAGAGAGCTTTAAAAACATTCAGCAAGAGGGACAGCACCCAGGCCCAGAGTTCAGGCCCCACGACCAGACCCCCCCCCAAAAAAAAACCATTCAGCAAGAACAAGCAGATTGTGCTAGCTTCTTTCTCAAGCCTGAGATCAACTCCTGAGACAGGCATAAGTTTATTCTATGAGTTTATTTCTTCTTTTGTGCAACATTAGAAAGATGACACCAGGGTTTTCCAAAACAGTATTATGAGAAATAATCATAATCATTCTATGGCTGCAAAGCAATTTTAGACGTCAATAAATTGCATGTCCATTAGGGTGCTGGTGATAAATGTTTGGTTATGGATGCCTTTTCTGTGCTCTCTTGGTATTACTAAAGTATTTGCCACTGAACTTCAGAAAGAGAGGAGAAACCTTAGATTTCAAGTCCCCTAAAAAATTCCACCTGATTCTCAGTGGCACCTCAAGGTCAAGGCCCAGTGCGAGCCATGGTCTGTGCAGGGCTGAGAATTCCTGAGTTCCCCGGGCGGCGGCCGCGGCTGCTTCCCTCCCGCCCAGGCACTAAAGACACCGAAACGGCTGGTCCCAGAGCAACAGCGGCTCAGGCGTGCACTGGGATTTTAGCCAGCATGGAACTACGGATCACCTCCCTAGAGGAGAGTAGAAAGTAGAAATACATACACACGCACGATACACACACATGTATGCACACACATATTTGAAACAAGTAGCTGTGTCCAGGCTTCAGAGCACTCAGGAACGTAAGCTCACTGACAGTGAGGGCCGGCCAGCCCGGTCGGGCCCCACACCTTACCCTGAGTTTAGTGAATGCGTTTCTCTCTCCTCCAAGCACCACTGAGGACATGACTAGGCCAGGGAATGACGGACGCGGTCTCTACACCCGCACTGCAGCCAGCGGCTCTGCGGGAAGCGCCAGGAGCAGCCACTGTGGCGACCTTTCCCACCCTCGCTCACGCCCAGGCTGGCCGGCGGGTTCAGTCACGTAAACCGTTGTGTATCTTCACACAGCGGCCGTGGTCAGCTCCGGGGATGAGCACATGCCACAGCATGAGCCCAGCGTGTCACACACTCGACTCCCACACTGGCACTCACCCTACGCCCAGGTGTGAGCACACACACACTTCTTCCTCTGTACCTGTCATCGCAAAACTGGGACAACTGACTTCTTCATTGAGCATTTATCTCTAATGAGAGCTATCTGCTTTGCCACTTCGTTTTGTTTTAACCTGGAAGTAGTTCAGCCCCATGGCTCTGCCTTCTTCCTCTTGGTTCTCTTTTTTTCTTTTTTGTCAATTGTGGGGCTTGAACTCAGGGTCTGGGCGCTGTCCCTCAGCTCTTCAGCTCAAGGCGAGCGCTCTACCACTTGAGCTACAGCACCACTTCTGTTTTCTGAGTGGCTTATTGGACTTTCCAGCCTGGGCTGGCTTTGAACCTCAATCCTCAGATCTCAGCCTCCTGAGTAGCTAGGATGACAGGCATGAGCCACCGGTGCCCAGTTTACATGGAGTTTTTACAGGTAACACGAGAGAGATCTCTCTGTCTGCCCCGTCATTATTTAAAATGACTTTCATGTATTTGAGAGTTGTTTAGGACTCAGGAATTCATTCACATCCCACACATCTATGGTGTGTGTCTAGTCAGTCTCAAATGCGGGGAGATGCTCGAAGCTCAGAGACTGAAGTCAACCCGCTCACTCCGGGGACACAAGGCTCAGAGGAGCAGGGCTGCCGGGGAGGAAAGGCCTGTGTTCTAAACCGCCAACCTACCGCAGAGCCTGTCCTGGAAGAGAAGAAGGAACTGGACTCCCACACTGGTGAGCGCTCCGCTGTGGAAGTTCCTATTGACCCCTGCCAACCTCTAATGTCACGAGCACAGGAAGGCCGCGCTCCGGCCGGCCTGCGGCGCTGGGCCGCGAGGGAAGCGGGGAGAGCTTGTGTGATGGCAGCGCCAGCCAGACCGGTGGGACGCGAGGGAAGCGGGGAGAGCTTGTGTGATGGCAGCGCCAACCAGACCGGTGACCCCGTGTTCTCAGGGGGTTCCCTTTCGCCTGTTAGAAACGATGCTGCATTCGGACCTGCAATGGTTAAAAGGCGAGGGGCGCCCGGCTTCCCGAGGACTCGCGGCCCAGCCGGCAGCCTGCGGAGCACGCGGACACCCCAGTGTGAAGCACATGGACAGAAACTGCACCCCGGTCTCTCAGCGGCCCCCGGCATCCCATCCCCCAGGGCTGCCCGGAGATGACCGAGGCCCAGAGACCCCAGGAACACTTTCAGACTGAGCCTCACCTGCTACAGCATTCTAGAAGCTGACAGAGAGGCTCCGCGGTGTCCAGACCCCATCCTGTGGCCTGGAAACCGGGATCTGAGTTTCTGGCTTGGCGGCCGCCGCTCCGCGTTTCCGGAGCCTGCCCTGCATGTGCTCAGCTTGCGGCCTTCTTTCCACCCCAGCCTCGGCTGGGAAGCCCTGCAGCCTCCACACTCCACTCGCTCCGCCTTCGCCTGTGACCCCCGTGGAACTGGGTCAGGTACCTCAGAGGCAACGCCAGCCCCGGGCCCACTCCCCACCCCCCAACTCCTCTGTGCACGATGCCACCAGTCCCTATCCCACCGCACTGGACTCCTCCATGTCCACAGGGATGACTCAGTTTCCCCAAGCCATGGCTCCCGCAATCTTCTTCTCCACTCAGAGTGGTTTCTTCATTCACTTAACAGAAATTACCCACCTATCTACACATACACTCATACACATGCATATATGTGTGTGATACATCACACACACACACACCATGCGCATCACAACTCCTGACCGTAAACACATTATCTCATATAAACCCATTCTTTTTCTCTTTTTTGTGGTAAGGAGGTTTGAGCTCAGGACCTTGCATTTGCGGATGGGCTCTCGACCACTTCAGACACACCTCCAGCCCTTTCTGTCCCCTGCACAGCCAGCCCAGATCGTAACTTTTCTACTTCTGTGTCCCACCGTAGCTGAGGCTATAAGAGCATGCTGCCGTACCAGCCTTTCCCCAGGGAGATGGCAGCTAACAAACATTCTTCTTTTTGCCTGAGGTAGCCTTGAATCCCATTCCTCATGATCTCAGCCTTCCCAGAGGCTGGGAGGAAAGGTGTGTGCCGCTGTGCTGGGTGATAAAGTGATTCTTAAGGAAAAAAGAGAAAGAAAGAAAGAAAGAAAGAGGAAGAGAGGAAGAAAGAGAGAGGAAGGAAGGGAGGGAGGGAGGGAAGGAAGGGAAGGAAGGAAGGAAGGAAGGAAGGAAGGAAGGAAGGGAAGGAAAGGAAAGGAAAGGAAAAGAAAAGAAAAAAAAGAAGAGTGAAATTTTGTAAAGGAATAACATTTAAAATCACAATCTTTTAGGCCCCCAAGCAAACATTCACTTATACTCACCCTGCCTCTTTTATAAATGTTTTACAGTGTTAAATACACCTAAGCACTTCCTGCCGGTCCAGCACAGAACTGTGAGCTTTGTCCCTTATTGCATTTTATGAGGGAAATGGCACTATTATTCCTGTCTGACAGAAAAGGGACACAAAGGCTCAGAGGAACTAAGTAATTTTCCTAAAATCACATGCATAGTCACTGACAGAGATGGGGTGCAAACACAGGTCTCCCCAAGAAAAGCACAGCACTTCCTGCAGAGACACCCATAAAAACTCCAGTTCCCAGAGATGAAGGAGCCACCAGCTGGGAGAGGCTTGCTGGGGACAAAGTCCACCCGGGGTCACGGCTGGACACACTCCACGAAATGCAGGGGACAAAGTCCACCCAGGGTCATGGCTGGACACACTCCACGAGACGCAGGGGACAAAGTCCACCCGGGGTCACGGCTGGACACACTCCACGAGACGCAGCGGCCTGGCTCTCCACAGCGCGCCTGCCAGGCTCTGAGGACTCACAGAGGCCTGGCTGCGCAGGTGCCGGCTGGGGCGGAGAGTGAATGTCACCATGCCCTTCTAGGCACTTCCCCGCACAGCCGGCCGTGCGGGGGACAGGCGTGCTGTCAGGGAGCAGTTCGGCCCTGCAGTGACTGGACACCACTTCCCAGGGCCAGGGGTCAGGCAAGGCATCCGCTCGGGAGCACCAACACTCCCCTGGCCCAGGGCTCCAAGGACGGGGTGGCTTCGTATCTAGAAATCCTCACGAGACTCAGGAGTCATCCCCCTCTGTTAGGGTCACTTGAGTTGGTTTGAGCAGCACGTGGAAACCTCAGTCCATGGAAACCACGGATGTGACAATCCTAGCCTGAGCAGATGCGGGCTGGCCCTCAAGCGGAAGCCGGGAGTGAGCTCTGGTCCAGCAGGACCGAGCCTTCCTCAAGGCAGTAAGCGATCTCTGTTCACTGAACGCCACAACGTACCCAGCTTTGTTTAAGAAAATTATTATGCACATCTTCAACTGCGGGGGCTTAAGGGGTAATTGGACACAACACAGGCTTAATTCCAGGGAAGGGCATAAACACAGGGGTAGGGTAGACGGGGCAGACGCAGTGTGTAATTACACGGTTCCCATGTGCCATTGTGGTGGGTGTAATTACAGAATTGTGCGGAGTTCTGCCTGCGAGCCTGTGCGGCTCTCAGCCACGAGATGGCAGCATGACCAGAGGGAAAAGCCCCAAAGAGAGCCTGAGACGTCCGCGCGGCTAGTGATCCCATCTCCCAGACCCAGGGTTTTTCTTTAGTTCATGCCAGATATGCGTGTGCTCGCACACGTGTTCTAGGACAGGAGACGGGAGACTAGATGAAAAGCTTGCTGTAGTCACTGCTTGTGGCGAGAGGAGAGAGGAACTGTCCGGACAACTAAGCTTAAATATAGGAGTTCCCTGCCTCGTGCCATGGACACTACAGGTAAAGCAAAGATGAAGAAAACTATTTTCTTCTCTGGTCAAAAAGAAAAGAGTGCTTGACGGTCTGAGGATTCTTTTGCCACAGAACAAACAATAAGCGTTAGGTACAATGAGTCCGGATGCTCCCGAGCCTGAAGCCCACAGAGGCTGCAGGCCCGCGGCCATCCGGGCTTGCATGGCCCCCGCGGGGCAGCGACCTCACGGGAGGTTGGCACCAGCCTGGGCATCCTGGGCAAACCCGTGAGCAGGGCATAAGGTTCTCTGGCGGGAAGCATGGCTCTGTGGAGAATCTACCACCACAGCCTGGCGTGCAGGGTCCCAGAGTGCCGGACAAGAAGGCGTTCACAGGTGGGCAGCGGGGACGGGTCCCCGAAACTGGAGGGGACACGCACACGTCCACCCCACCCCACGGCGGCGGACACGGGCACAGCCGGACCCACGGACGGCAGCAGCATCACTCCAGATTTCAGCCAAACACCCAGGGCCGGGATTCGGTGGCGTTAACACAGACACGTGTTCACTGTGTCGAGAGAAGAAAGGTGTCACACTCACACATCGTCCGGTCACTAGCTCTCTGCTCACCACTGGAGGATTCGCTTCCTCGGCCATCCCTCACGTGTGTGCGCCCACACCCATCCACGCAAGCGACTGCTCACTCCTTCGTTCACATGCATCCACTTGTTCAGTTGTGCGTCTATTCAAACATCATCCATTCATCTTTCACTCCATTCACTCACTCCTCAAAGCAGTCCCTGTGCTTTTAGTGGGGTAGAACTGAATCTGCCATCAGACACTGGGGAGGGGGGCTCTGTTCTGTCACTGTGCAGATGAAACTCACTCAGACTTCCCCCAGCCACCCCTAGGTGGCAGCAAAGCCAAGGAGGCGGTCCTGGGGTGGAGAACCAGGGGGCTGGCCAGCTCTCAGCCACACTGACTTTTCAAGGAGTAAAAATTAGAGAGGGGGAGGGAAAGGGAAGAAGGGGGAGGAAGAAGGGGGAGGGAGAGTGAGAGAGGGAGGGAGGGAGGGAGGGAGGGAGGGAGGGAGGGAGGGAAGGAGGGATCATGTATCACACCCAAGTGCCCTATGTACGGATTTTGGTGTTTCTCTGGGGCCCTCAGGCCTCAGCCTTGTCCTGTGCACCACTGCTTCACAGCCCAGACCTGCGTGACCTGCTTCCCTGTGGGGTAGAGGAAGCCCAGTCTGGTCCTGCCCCCTGCAGGTCCCTAGCTGGGACAGGCCTCCTGCTCCTCCTCAGAGCTCCGGGCTCACACCCCTGCCTTTGCTCCCAGGATGCACGCCTGCCCACCCTCGGCTCACGCACTGCGGCTCACCCCAGACTGTCCAGGCTGACTTCGAGCCTTCCCCTCCTCCTTTTGCTTGGGAGGGACCGGGCCGGAGCTGCACCCCCACAGCCGTGTCCAGAGGTGGCTGTGGCCTGAGATCTGAGCAGAGGCCGCCGCTCACTTGGGAATCCTGTGTGTTGTAGGTTAGCTTGGGAGGGGAGGGCCTGTGCACACACATACGTGCACGCACACTCATACACACACACATCTTCTTCTTCCTTAGGTGAAGGATACCTCTCCTGCCCTGCCCACTCCGGAGGAAGTCACTCGCACACAGCCCCAAGCTTCCTCCCGGTCTCCCCCTTCTGCCTGCCAGCCAGTCACCCTTGTAACTCCTGGCCACTGCCTTCCTGTCTCGGGCAGAGGTCCACGGTGACCATCGGGCCTCCCTGCGGCAGCCTCCACGCAGCTCCTGGGGCTGCCCCTCTCCTCGCTAGCCACGTGCGCCCGCCACTCCAGCAGCCCAGCCCCAGAGCCTGCAGCCGCACCCGCTTCTTTAAAGCCATCCAGGGGCACGCACGGCTGGCCCTGGGGCACACAGGCCCCGCCACACGGGCTGCCCCCCACCCCAGCTGCTTCCCCGCCTGCTCCACAGAGGGACCAACTTCAATGGCCACAGGACTGCACCACGCGGTTCCCAGATCCCCGGGCCCCCGAAGCACGCCTGGCTTAGTGTCCCCAGATCCCTGGGCCCCCGAAGCACGCCTGGCGAAGCGACCTGACCGCCCTCCACAGGCTCGGCCGGGGACATCGAGCCAGAACTGCCAGAGCCCTGGCGGGCGATCCTGGGCGGTGCTGGGCGATCCTGGGCGGTGCTGGGCGGTGCTGGGCCAGCCTGCTGGGCGAAGGGCTGAGGCCCGCGTGCTGCCTGCACTGCCTGCGTCGTGGTCAGCTGCGTGGTGCGCTCTGTACACTTGCAGCCGGCCCCGTGTTCCGTGTGTGGCTCATGTCACCGCCGGGCTGCGGGGCCGGCAGGGGCTGGGGGGGCTGGGGGGAGCCGGCGGGGCCCGGGCCCATGAATGCGCTTGGCCCGGCTGGACTGGACACCGCTGCCCTCCGCCTGCCTCGGGTCCAGCGGGCGGTGCGCCTTCTGTGACAATCACCGAACGACACAGTGTGAGTGGCACATGCCAAGGCGCACACTGCAGGAGCCGCGCTGCCCCGGGCAGGGCTGATCCAGGAGCAGACGCCCGGCTGCCAGCCCTGTCCCCACCGCCAGCCCTGTCCCCACCGCCAGCCCTGTCCCCACTGTCACCAGCCCTGTCCCCGCTGCCACCAGCCCTGTCCCCGCTGCCACCAGCCCTGTCCCGGCCAACGCCAGCCCTTCCCAGCCGATGCCAGCCCCGTCCCTGCCTCCGGCCTCCCAGGCTGTTCCGCAGAGTGAACTGCGGGTGCCGTCCAGTGTAACAATAGCGCCTCCCCCTCCCGCGTTGGGCTGCTCAGCAACCCGTGTCCCTTGGCTTCTGTTTGCATCTCCTGGCCGCCTGTCCCTTGGCCTTTGGACGGAGCCATTGGTCAGGGCAACCTGACAAGCCATGTGGCCGGGAACCGAACCGGGAAACCGCGGTGCCAAGGCCTGCTGGCAGCCCGGCCCAGGCGTGTGGGAAGGGAGGCCGGGGGCAACACCTCCCCTCCAGAGCCCTGCGGGGGCTCCCCACCTAGGACCCTCAAGAGTAGAGACCCCTGCCCGGTCTCCCTCAGTGTCCCTCTTTCTCCCTCGCCTCCCTCTTCCTCCTCCCTCTCTCTCCATGCAGACAGAACACTGGAGGAGGAGAGTGAAGACTGCTCTCGGCCTGTGGGTGGAGGGTGACGGGGATCCGTGCCGCACCCCCCGCCCTCCTCTCAGTGCCTCCTGTGCACCCCACTCCCAAGACCAAGTTCAAGGACCGTCCTGTCAGCCACACCACCCTGCCTGCTTCATAGCAGTCTGAAGACTTGGAGGTGGCCCCTGGGTAACCCAGGACGGTGGCATGGGACACAGGTGACATCCCTGAATGCAGCAGAAGATGGCCACCAGGTTCTGACCAAAGCCGTGAGCAAGCTGGCCATCCGAACCGGACCTGACATTCTCTCCTTACCGGGAGAGACCCTCGCTCCAAGGCCACCAGTGTGGCGGCATTGGCCGTGTGCAGAGTGGGGCTGGGAGGAGGGCGGTCCTCTGGCTCCGTGGGCCTCTCATGCGCCCCCCCACCCCGGGCCTGCGTGGACAGCTTTTCACCAGTTCTCAAGGGAGGTACGGGCGGGGCCCGCCTCTTCTCCCACCCCTCGGCTGGGCTGACCACCGTGAGCTCCGTGTTCCCTCAGCAGCGCAGAGACCAGAACTGCGTCCAGGGACGGGCGGCCTTCCCCTCTCACTAATTCCACCACGGTATCTCATCCAGATCCCTGGCTAAATGCAATCACCTACTGCATGTTGTTTTAAAAAGGCCATCTGCCTCTTCAGCTTTGAGGTGTCCGTGGGTCCCCAGGACACCTAGAGGAGAGCCAAGCTGCTTCGCGAGGCTCTCGCTTCCGGCCGAGGTGTGCGGAGCGCAGGCTCCAGGCTTGTCTGCCGGGATGCTCCGGCCTTGCTGCGCTGCTCGGTCTCGGAACCTCCTCTCCATACCTGCGGATCCCTACGCAGAAGATAATCCATTTGTTCCCACCAGGCCTGCTAGGTGGAGCAACCTGCAGGGAAGAATGCCTTCCTCATTTTGTCTCCACACCGCAGCATAAGCCCCTCTCCCATAAAACCATCCAACAGACAACCGACATCTTGAATTCACTGTTGAGCCTGGAATATCTAGACAGGGATGCCCTCCACTGCCAAAGGTGCTTTCCACGTAGCCACAGCCCACTGCTAACTGCCCCTCCCCTGGGCTCCGATGCCGCCCATGTGCGCTGCAGGGACGGTGATCAATCATTATTTCCAAAATGAATAGAAGGCAGGCCTTTTGTGAACTCACAAAAATCTATTTTTTTTTTGTAAACTCAAAAACAATCTGTGTGTCTCAAACACAGACTGAGACTCGGTGTCTGCTTTTTACGCTTGTGCTCTTCATGGTCTTCCTGGGGCTTTGTTCGAGGAAGCACGGTCCGAGGTCCATATAGATCACGAGGCCATTCTCTCTCTAGCCGCTGCCCCATTTCCCAGGAGTCCTGCAAAGTGTCATGATTTGAATCTGTGCCTCTGTAGCTAAACGTGCCTGAGGCAGAATGCATTTTTCCTTTTGTTTGTGTTTCTAGATTCAGGTTATCCTTACCACTGGCTGACTGATCTCTGTCCTTGATGGGGGGGGGGGTCCAGCAAGGCCTAGAGGGGTGCCTTCCCAGCCCCACCTTCCCTCAGCAGCAGCTTTCGGCAGGCCCTCACCAGCGGAGTGGATTGATTCCTAGGCCCAGACACAAGAGCGGGAGTCTGCTCTCTCATCCTTCCAGAGTCTGGATACAGAAAGTAAGGGGCTCTCAGGGATGCTGAGGGCCAAGGAAGATCAGGCCTAGGTCCCGGAGTCTGGTCGTGAGAAGAGATTTCCAGCCCAGGAACACGGCGCACCGCATTCTGCTGCATTGGGGCCTTTCACGTGTGGACTCGCTTGTTGTTGCTGATACGCTACCACACTGAGCAAGGCAGGAACACCAAAACCTCCACACTTCCCTCCTGACGTCTCTGTTCACTGCTTTACTGCTTGAATGAAATCAGGAGTCAGATGGCTGGCGCTCAGTCCTCAGGATCTCGCGAGAAGTTTGGATGTTCTTCCTGTGTCCCGACAGCCCCTTGGCATGTCACATCTGGTTTTAGATTGTCTGTGAACACGGACCACCCTGTACTCGCAGAGACGGGCCTAGACTCAGAGCAGTGAGGACGGAGAGGAGATGGCTTTAGGATTCACTTAGGAAATACAGGGGAAAGAATTTCTTTCATGCCTACCTATGATAGGCCCAGGAAGAAGAGAGGTCCAGGCTGGCTCCTGGAGTTTGGGTGCGGTGGGTGCAGTTCCTGAGGTGTACGGTACAGACTGGGAGAGAGATGAAGACCCGGGCAGGAGGAGGAGGGGAGCAAGCTGCTGTGGACATGTCCCGCGGGGCCCCGCTCAGCGGCCTCGGGGAGGGCTGAGTGCCAGGCTTCTCCTCACTGTCAGAATGAGAGGTGGAGATCAAGCGTGGGGATGCCACAGGGGGTGGCAAAGCCCGTGGAGAGCCACCCTGCGGGGTGAGATCTCGCCATATGGACACACAGGAGCTGCACCGGGCTGGGAACCACAGGCCTGGCCACAGCCAGGACGTAGAGACTGCAGGAGGGAGGAAGCAAGCAGCCACCGGGCTGCATGGACAGGGACCGGCCCGGACGTGGGACGCGGGACACAGGCCCCTGGAGACTCAGGACAGGACAGCCCGGAGGGGTCGCTGAGGCCAGCGAGGGGGTCGGCTAGACCCAGACCTGGTGGAGAGCCATGGGGGGGGGGCCCTCAAGGGCCTGGAGATTGTCCGCGCTAATGACAGCTCACAGAGCCACTGTGGGCACGGTGTCGGGGAAGGGCAGGGGTCTGTGACAGATTCAATCAAACCACAAACCCACAGCTGAGATTAACACCGGAGTCTTGAGGAACATGAGATACAGGACTTTAACATCTTCTAAAGCTCCGTCTGTGTCCCCCCCCCCCCATGTACAGCACTGAGTGGTCAAACCCCTTCTGGGGAACCCTTCACCCAGCATCCTCTGCTCCCTCCCTTCTCCTGGCACCGTCAACCGTTTCTGAATCTATTTTCTTGTCAATTTCTTGTTTCTTTACTCTAAGGCTCAGTTACCGATTTTAATCTAATTTCTTCTTCACTGGATCCCGAGACCTAGAAGAGTGTCGGACGGGAGCCAGGAGCACAGTGCACACACACCGCACGGTCGATGCCCTCTGATCATGTGCAACCCTTGCCTCTTGGCAGGAGACAGGGACATGAAGCAGGAAAGGGGGCGCAGCATGCTGGAAAGTTCTGGAAGGCAACCCACTAGGATTATGGTGACAAGGCAGGAAATGTGGCCAGGAAACTCAGGAAGTCAGAAAACAGCCCAGGAACTCGCAGCAGGCGGGCATGTTTGCACCGGCCCTCCTCCCGCCGCACAGATGGAAATGTTTTGACTGCTCACCAGCGTCAAACTGCATCTAAATAAATCGCTGACAAATGTGCTAAGTTCAGTGCTTTCTTTCTGGAAGCCTCCAAGGCCTTCATCCATACACATACGCCCCTATACAGTCTGTACAAGTTTATAAGCAACATTGCCAGGATAAAAACTGTATTTGACAGTTTCTTTTAATAATAATATCTGGGGTGGTTTTTTTTTTGAAGTCTAATTTGGTTCTACAAAAGGGATGGAACTTCTGTGCTTAGAAAAAGGATTTCTCCGTCCCCAACCAGCACCGACCCACCAGGAAATGTTACAATTCTACTGGCGTAAAACAAAAGAAACAGTTCAATTTCTGCATGCAGCTGTGGGTGACAGTTAGAGTCACACTTCATGAAGCCAAGGAAGACACACCTCACATTCGGGATCAGGCAGAAGTGGGCAGAGCCGTGGCTCAGACACGTTGTGGCACCTGGCTCTGGGCTCGGCCTCGGGGACATGGGCACCCTGCTGCTCACCCTGTGCGATGCTGCGGGGCCCTTTGTGAGCGTGGCACATGCTGGTGAGCATGGCACACATCCAGTGAGCGTGGCACACATCCAGTGAGCGTGGCACACATCTGTGAGCGTGGCACACATCTGGTACACATGGGCACACATCTGTGAGCGTGGCACACATCCAGTGAGCGTGGCACACATCTGTGAGCATGGCACACATCTGGTACACATGGGCACACATCTGTGAGTGTGGCACACATCCAGTGAGCATGGCACACATCCAGCGAGCGTGGCACACATCCGTACACATGGGCACACATCTGTGAGCGTGGCACACATCTGTCAGAGCACCAGGCACAGAGCGCAGGCCCCACTATGGTGGCTGATGAGCCATACCTTCCATAGCAAGTCCAGTGGTAATGTTACGGGGGGATGCTGAAGACTCTTGGGCCTGTTATTACAATTCAAAACTCCCTGCAACATTTAAAACTCAAACTAGGTACAGAAGCACCCATATATTCCTCTCACAATAATGCTTCCACCACAGCGAAGGTGACGGGCAATACAGAAACGTCTAGTGCGTGGTGTCCCGCACTTTTCTGGGAAGAACAGGCAAGTGGCCTGCAAAGTCTGGGGACAGCACCCCGACAAGAATGTTTTAAGGGACTGTGGACGGAGAATCCCCTACCCAAGAACGGCCTCCTTCTCTGGAGGCTGCTGGAGCCTCCCCGTCCGTGAGAGGGCTCCTGAGCTGTCCTGTCCCTCCCTGACACCGGAGCCTGCTGTGCTACAGCAGCCACCATGGGGGGAGGCCTCCCGCGCTCTGTCCCTCGGCCATCCGAGATCTGGTCACCCACAGCGGCCCAGAACGGCCGGCAGCTTCAGTGGCCAGGGCCCTAAGCTTGCCTGACTAGGGAGAAAGGACTCAGGCACAGAGCCCAGGACCCACAGGTGCCAGCTGAGGGAGCAAAAGCATCCCAGAGAGGGGCATGCCATGAGAGGGGCTCTCAGAACACGCCTGTGCTCCGTCCCTCCTCCCTCAACGGTCCTCCCGGGGTGGGAGCCGCTCTCTATCTCTATCTCTCTCCCCCCTCCCTCCCTCCCTTCCTCCTTCCCTCCCTCCCTCCCTCTCCCTCTCCCTCTCTCTCTCTCTCCCTCTTTCTCTCTCTCCCCCCCTCTCTCTCTTTCTTTCTCTCTCTCTCTCTCTCACACACAGGGCCAGAGTCAAGTCTCATTATGTGGAGAGTCCATGTGTGTGACACTATCTAGTCACTACGTTTGCTGTGACCTGCAAAGCAACCCTTCCGTCCGCTCATGTGCATACTAGCGCAGAGCGGTGAATGGCCACCAGCTCCGCCAGGCCAGAACCCCCAATCTCGGGTGGAGCAAGGCCGCACTCGGCCTTCTCGTTTCCTGTCACGCTCCACACAACTGTCTTCCGGCGCTCTGCTCTCCATCTTTTGGTGCTTTTTCTTGGTGAATTTGCTGTGAGTGGAGTCCCTGAGCACCGGGCCATAGAACCGTTCCCACTCCTTATCACAAGACGGCCGGGCTGTGCTCCCCAACAAACCTGGACTTGCAGAGGCTGGCTCCCACGGGAGACGGTGACGGTGACGGAGATGGGGGACCCCAGCAGGGATGACAGGGGCGACGTGACAGTGAGGGCTGATCCTGAGGGTCACAGCACACCGGGGCCTGGGCAGGGGTGACAGTGTGGTGACAGCGATGGTGACGGTGACAGCGACCGTGCTTGCTCTGATGTGAGGGCGATGTGGACATCGAAGGTGAAGATGATGGTGAAGATGATGGTGGTGATGATGGTAGTGCTGGGGGTGGTGCTGATGGTGACTGCGATTATGACCAGAAGGACCATGACCGTGCAATGGCTGAGTGAGGTTACAGCGATAAGGATGGGGGCACCATGCAATGGTGATGGTGATGTTAACAGTGGCGGTGGTGGTGATGGTGGTGATGGTGATGGTGGTGATGGTGATGGTGATGGTGGTGGTGGCGGTGGTGGTGATGGTGATGGTGATGGTGGTGGTGATGGTGGTGATGGTGGTGGTGGCGGTGGTGGTGATGGTGGTGATGGTGGTGGTGGCGGTGGTGGTGATGGTGGTGGTGGAGGTGGTGGTGATGGTGGTGGTGGTGGTGATGGTGGTGATGGTGATGGTGGTGATGGTGATGGTGATGGTGATGGTGGTGATGGTGATGGTGATGGTGGTGATGGTGGTGGCGGTGGTGGTGATGGTGATGGTGATGGTGGTGATGATGGTGGTGATGGTGATGGTGATGGTGGTGGTGATGGTGGTGATGGTGGTGGTGGCGGTGGTGGTGATGGTGGTGGTGGAGGTGGTGGTGATGGTGGTGGTGGTGGTAGTGTGGTGGTGATATTAACAGTAGTGGTGGTGGTGATAGTATATGGTGGTGATGTTAACAGTGGTGGTGGTGGAGGTGATAGTGTGGTCATGATGTTAACAGTGGTGGTGGTGGTGGTGGAGACAGGCACTGGTAGTGATCGTGGTGCTATTAGTGGTGGTGATTTTGATAGTAATGCGGGTGGATAGAGTTGTGCTGCTGATGACATGCAGGCTGGTAACAGTAGTAGCCATGGTGATTGGTCAGAGTGATGGAGGGTCCGTGTTGGTGAGCAGCACTGTGTGTTCGGTACAGCATGGTCAGTAGAACGAGGCTATATTCTGACACAGGACTCTCAGGAGGCAGCATAAGCAAAGGCCGGAGCCAGCCCTGGTGTTCCTTCAGTTCAGAGCATCAGCACTGGGTTCTTCCGTGTTCCAGTGACTTTACAGCACAACTACCTTGAGTATCAAGGATTGACTGTGTGTGTACAGTTACACACAGATGACCACCACAGGAATTCATGCATAGATGTGTGAAATGGCACCCGTCGGGGGTCATATCTTGGTTAAAGGAGACATGGAGTCGGCGTCCTGCGGGGAGAAAGCCAGAGCCCCCCGGGTAGCCGTGAGAGCCTCGTGGAAGGAGCCCATGGCCCACCTCAGCTCTGTGAGACCGGGGTGAGGGTCACGCCCGCCCATCTCACCTCCTCCACCTTCCCAGGCGTCTCTACCTGACACGGCCAGCCTGGCTGACGAGCTGCCCACACGGGAGCTGCCCACGCGGGAGGGCCTCTCTCAAGGCAGCTACGTAGTAATACCCCAAAATTTCAACCTTGTAAATATCTAAGCACCACAAATTATTTCCAAACAGTTTACATTAAAAACTTCAGGCACTAATATCCTAAACAATCACACACACACACACACACACACACACACACACACACCAGCTGGCAGTTCAGAGAAAAAGGAGCATTCCCTGTGTCAACCTTCGGAGCTGTGTGATCACACAGCCTGCAGTCTCCATAGCAACACATCCCACTGCCTAGGCAACAGTGGTCTTATGATGTCACCAATGAGCTAAACTTACTCAGAAACACACGGACAGTTCCTCCTGGGTGCACCCACGTCTTACAGTTTTATGCAAGTCTTCTGGGGTTGGAGTGCCTAGAATGGCTTCAGGGACAAACAGGGAGAGTAAAGCAAACAGAATTCCAGGATTTCAGGATTCCTGCGGTAGAACATCTTGTGGGACTGACACCCCCCCCCGGAACCTCCCATGCAGTCCTACGGAGATCGCCCCAGCTGCAGAACAGAGGCCAAAACGAAGACAAAATAGGCAACCACTGGAAAGAGGCACCGAGGGGTGGAGTGCGGAGAGTCTAGTGATCCTGTCTCCCATTCAGCCAAAAAGGGTCACACGGGAAAAAGCTAAACCATCCTAGGCCAGTCTTCTTTCCTGAACTAAGTGACTACCAAATTGCAGGTGCCATCTGGCAATATTCCCACACACTTGCTCTCTGGTGAGCCCAGAGTCATACTCAGGCAGAGGTGTGAGCGAGAGAGGGTTACAGAAGCGTGGTAGATTCTGCAGTGGGTTCAAGAACAGGGTGTCTACACGGTCCTCTCCATTTCTCTCATTCTGGTCTAGAAAATACATGGCATTCAGGAGATTTTGGCCTGGTTTGGGCTTTGGTTTTTTGGTTGTTAGTTTATTTGGGTCTCAGAACCACTGTCCCGAATAATGGAGCACTTGAGATTGAACTTGAAGCAGCAGTGTGATTTCTTATTGCTTTGTATGTCCCTCCCCCATGGTATAACCCCCGCTTTCACTGTATTTGATGTTGGTATAATTTGTGGAGGGGAAGGGAAAAAACAAATCGTTTAAATAGGGATACAGGTGGACCCATTGCAACAATGAGATGTACAAGTCGTTATGTCGAAAAACGAACTTTACAACTTTGGTGGGGGGAGGGAGGGTCGGGTGGGGGAGGGAAGAGTATGGGAAGGGATGGGAAGGGGAAACAAAGGAGGAGGCAACAATGCTAGATAAGAAATGTACTCATTACCTTGCCCGTGTAATTTTAACCCCTCTGTATGGTATTTTCACAATAAAAAAAAATAGCATGGGCTCTGCCAGGAAAATGCAACTAGTCTAAGTCCAAATGAATTTCTCCTTCCCAAAAGGAGGCATGATTGCATGGCTGTGTACGACTGGAAGGGCGATATTCCAGGCTCTGGTGAAGCCTGGGCCGAGTGAGAGATCAAACAGGCACAAGGCCGGTGGAGAGGCCTCCCCCCACGCGCAGCACGCTTAAAACAAAGCCACGTCACAGACTAAATCACTATGATGATAGAAGAGAAGTAATCTGGGAATAAGACAAGAAAGCATAAGCAATCCTAGCATCTGTGACAGAGCTGATATTCCTTGCACAGTTGCAAGAGGCAAGGAAGGATGGAGCAGCTGGTGTCAGTTTTGCTCCTCATTTCTCTTCTCCAGAGAAGCAGGACACAGGACAGGATAAGTTGTTGGCTCTTTGCTGACTGGTGTGGGTTGTGAGCCTTGCCTGTTTTCACTCAGTACAGCCTCAAAAGGCAAACAGTAGCAATCCCCGAGG
>NW_012267293.1:1943077-1949564 GCF_000151885.1 Dipodomys ordii | reverse complement strand
GTCATTACCACAAAGCCAAGTCATTACCACAAAGCCCACATCATTACCACAGACCCAAGTCCTTACCACAAAGCCAAGTAATTACCACAAACCCAAGTCACTATCACAGACCCAAGTCATATTACCACAGAACCAAGTCATTACCACAGACTCAAGTCACTACCACAAAGCCCAGTCATTACTACAGACCCATCATTACCACAAAGCCTAAGTCATTACCACAAAGCCCATATCATTACCACAGACCCAAGTCATTGACACAGA
This sequence comes from Dipodomys ordii, assembly GCF_000151885.1. NCBI lineage: Eukaryota > Metazoa > Chordata > Mammalia > Rodentia > Heteromyidae > Dipodomys > Dipodomys ordii. The sequence goes on along the minus strand of NW_012267293.1, from coordinate 1,949,300 downwards.
CCCAAGTCATTCCCCACAAGAGCTTGCAGGCTTCTTCCTTGACCTTCTTTAGAAACCCCACTTGGATGCTTCATCCGGGCCAGCGGCAGCCATGGCTTTGGCATTGTGAGAATCCTCGTTTTCATTCTATTTCTGGCTGCATTTCTGAGACAACCCAAAGTTGGAGCCAGTACTAAAGTGAAAGGTGAAGAGTCTATCAGCAACACGAGCTTTGACGGGAAGGGACTCCAGAGAACAAAGCCCCAGCATGCTGTGAGGCTCCGACACTGGGCTTGTGAACAACAGCAATCCGCGAGTAACTCCACTCCGCACAGAGGCTGGGTTGACATTGCTATGGGAACATGAATTTGGAACATACCATGATTCCACTTTACAGATTCTTTTAAAATGTTGTCAGTAATGATCAGAACTAATGCCAGTTGCCAGTTCCTAATTTGCAATCTGTTAAACCAAACACATTCCTGTAAAACCTGCCAGTTCCAAAAAGTTAAAACGTCAGGATCATGAGACTGAGTGACCTGATTCTCCCACACGTTCCCTTTGGCCCTTACGGGGTTACAGAACTTGACCTCTGCTCAGCCTCCACCACCAACCGTCGTATCCAACAACCCAGCACCACCATAAACGACGGAGGAAGAGTACACGTCTGAGGAAGAGGACGCCCCTGCCGCTTAGGGCAGCCCTGCGCGACGCACGCTGACCTGTGTTTATATTGATTGTGGAGCTGCATTCCCAGCACTCTGCTTCTTCCATGCAGGAAGAGCCGGGTACCAAGGGCTTATACCTGTAACCCTACTTACTGCTCAGGAGACTGAGAGCTGAGGACTGAGGGGCAAAGCCAGTGGGCTAGGAAAGTCCCCGAGACTCTTATCTCCATGAAACTACCAAAAAGCCTGGAAGTGGAGCTGCGGCTCAAGTGGTAATGCTCTAGCCTTGAGCAAAAGAAGCTCAAGGACAGTGCCCAGGTCCTGAATTCAAGCCCCAGGACCAGCACAAAACAACAACAACAACACACTCACACAATCATTAAACCTTGATTTGCCCACGAGATGCGGGCAACCACACTTCCATTACATTTAACTAGAATTAATTACAATCAGAAGTCAGGATAGCCCCATCCGAATCTCCTCTCCCCAAATGGGGAACTCTGGCCAATCCTCTGTCTCTGGCGGGCAACAGAAAACCAATGAAAAATGGTTCAAAACAGAAGTCTTAGGACCAAGTGAACTCAGTATCTTGAAAACATCAGAGCTTTGCAGCAGGCCCTTAGTAGTTCCTTCCCCTGGGCAAGATGGCAGCAGGAGCTCCCAGCACCTCCCTTGGGCCACCCAGGGAAGGGGGCTGGTCCTGCACTGCCCAGCCTCTTCATTGGCTTAGAGAAAGTCCTTTCCCCCCAGACCCAGCAGATCCCTCCTCCTGCTTCCGAGTCCCCTGCCAGATTGGACGATGGCTCACGGTGAGAGTGGCCATGACTGTCTTAGATCAGTGATGATTTGGGAAATGAAACAGGCAGAGAGGCAGGGAGGGGAGGTGGTGAGTGTCACACAGCGGCCCCGCCTCCAGCCGGGAGTAGACATGCGTCAGGGGCGTGCAGGGCAGCCAGAGGTCTGCGCTGAGCTCTGCACAGTGGACACTGGGTGGATTGCGGATGGCACTGAGTTCGCAGTCACTGAACTTAAAAGCAGATGTGTGCACTTATGCTCTGTGGTCTGTGTGACGGATGGTGGCGTGTGCAGTGTGTGGTGTTACATATGCATGTGAGAATGTGACATGTAACTTCGTTGTAGATGTGGTCTATGACGTGTGCAGTGTATATGTGTGTAATATACAGCGCATGAGATGCTGTGTGTGTGCTGTGTAGTTGTGTGTGTAGTGTATGTGGTAAATGGTGTGTGGTGAGTGTGCACTGTGTGTATGTGGTTGTGTGCAGTGTGGTGTATATAGTATGTGGTAGTGTGGTAGTAATGTGGATGATATGGTACGTGTGTTTGTGAGGTGTGGGGTGTGGTGTATGGTGTGTGTGGTGTATGGTGTGTATGGTTATGTGTATGTAATGTGGGTGACATGGTATGTGTGTAATATGTGTTTGTATGTAATGTGGATGAGGTGGTATGTGTGACTATATTGTGTAGTTCTGTGTATGTAATGTGGGTGAGGTGGTATGTGTGGTTATGGTGGGTAGTTCTGTGCATGTAATATGGGTGACACGGTATGTGTGGTTGTGGTATATGGTGTATGGTTGTGTGTATGTAATGTGGGTAATGTGGTATGGGTGGTTGTGTGTATGTGTGGGTGAGGTGGTATGGGGGTGGTTGTGGTGTGTGGTTGTGTGTATGTAATGTGGATGAGGTGGTATGTGTGATATATGGTATGTGGCTGCGTGTACACAATGAGGGTGATGTGGTATGTGTGGTTGTGGTGTGTGGTTGTGTGTATGTAATGTGGGTGATGTGGTATGTGTGTAGTGTGTGGTTGTATGTAATGTGGGTAAGGTGGTATGTGTGGTTATGTTGTGTAGTTCTGTGTATGTAATGTGGGTGAGGTGGTATGTGTGATGTATGGTGTGTGTATGTATGTAATGTGGGTGACATGGTATGTGTGGTTGTGGTATGTGGTGTATGGTGTGTGGTTGTATGTAATGTGGGTGATGTGGTATGGGTGGTTGTGGTGTGTGGTTGTGCGTATATAATGTGGGTGACATGGTATGTGTTGTGTGTGGTTGTGTTGAGATGTGGTGATGGCGGCATGCATGTGTGTGTGTGGTGTGTAACCACAAGCGTGAGTACATGTCTGAAAGGGGGTGGGCCTGCTTCCTGTCTGGCCAGGCCAGGGGACCATGGGAAGCAGGTGTGGGTGCAGGTGGGTGCAGACCGGGTGAGGCTGTCGGCCAGAACTGGGGACTGGGCTGCAGTGGTGGGGGGCTGTGGGCAGGGCTGAGATGGGCCCAGGAGAGAGCCACAGGAGCTGACGTTAAAACGAGCCAATGGAGAACTGTCCTGGCTTGGCATTGTTTGTATGAGTGTAGACAGGAGCACTGGGCCTCAGCTTCTACTGTGTCTACCTCTGCTTCCTGTAAATGGCCTGCCATGTACACAGAAGCAGAGCAGCCAGTTCACCTACGTCAGCCCTGGAAGAGACGAGCACAGCACGGTGTCCATCTCCACAATGTCTCAGTCAGAACACAGTCAGAGAGGGAAGTTTCTTCCCAAGATTACCTCCTGTGGGTAAAGCCTGGGTGTTACCTGGAAAAGATCCTAAGGAGGACGAAGCCAGAGGCACCACACGCAGACACGCACGCACACACGCACTCCCTCTCTGTCACCAGGGCAGTTTTGTGACGGCTGACTTGAGTGTCTCCAGATGTCTGGGACCACGTGAGCAGGCTTCTTCTGTCTCTGTAGTCCATGAAAGCAGCTGCCGGTCCCCCTCAGGGTTAGAGCTTCCCTTAGACAGGTAAGGCTGCAAAGCATGACCCCACTGCGCTATTAAGCTGAATGTGCAGCTCTGAAGATTAAAAAGCAAAAGTAATAAATGAAAGCTATCTTCAATGTTTTGATAGTTGAAGTATCAAATAAGAAAGAAGTAACTGATTCCTCCTTTCTTTCAAAGTAGGGCCATCTGTTGACTGTCAAATGGGTGGAACAGTGACCCAACGTCACCACAGTCACCGCAAAGCCTGCTGGGGTGGCCCTGTGGGGGCGTGTGGGTGATTGGGATAATGTGAAGATTACCCCAGAGCGACCAGAGTCACTCCCAGGAGTGCGAGCCTGGAAGAAATCGGTGGCGAACACACCTTTGTCCTCACGCAGACAGATCTGCACACCCAGTCTTTTCAGTCTTGCAAACAGTTGGTTGAATCCAGTGAATGACCGAAGGAAGGACTGCGTGGGCCCCCCAGAGAGCCAGCCCCTCCCGCCAGGCTCAGCACACAGTGGCCGTGCCAGTCCCAGCGACGTGGGGAGCAGGGGCGGGATTACTGCCACTGCTTTGACATAGGTAACATAGGTTACCGCACCTAGCTTTAGGGAGCAAAATGTGAACATACCCTACCTAACCACAGACGATGTTAAAAAAAAAATCATGCCGGGCGCCGGTGGCTGAGATCTGAGAATCGAGGTTCAAAGCCAGCCCGGGCAGGAAAGTCTGTGAGACTCTTATCTCAAAAAAAAACACTAGAAAACTGGAAGTGGTGCTGTGGCTCACGTGGTAGAGCACTCACCTTGAGCTGAAGAGCTGAGGGACAGCACCCAAGCCAGAGTTGAAGCCCCATGACTGACCAAAAAAAAAAAAAAAACACTCTAAAGGAAACAGCTGTACAATTTGGACTTATATCCTAGAATGTATCTACTAGTAGTTTAAACTTTACAGCTTGTAAAACAAAAAAGAATGCACATATTTGCCAGAAATCTGTGCCAACTGCCTTTTGGGGGAGAAAAAAAAAGCACAATGCTATCTACAGTTAAAGGTAATTCGGGTTCCCAAGCTTCACCTCAGAAAGCAGAAGACCACAGATACCGGGCTACTTCTAAATCCAGAGCTGACTGGGTGGCGACAGCCAGTCACACTGCTCCTTCCGCTGGCCACTATCAGCCATCAGAACCTTCTGTCACCCAGTAGGTGTTTTCCGGAGCTTTCTATGACCTGTGAAGGCAGCCGGAGGGCTCACGAAGTGCAGTGTTGGTGCGGCCTCTCTGCACAAAGGTTTTGGGGTCTAAAGGATGAGATGTCACAAAGAACATGGAACAAGGAGATGGGGAAGAACGTGTACCACGGGTTTTCTGAGGTGAGGTGAACAAACACTTGCAGAAAATACTTAGAAACGTGCAGGGGGAACCTTCGGAGCCCAGGGCCAGGCTGAGTCTTTAATACTGAAGTGTGATGTGGGCAAGGGTGGGTGGACAAGATGGAGCTCACCTCCACGGTCCAGGCACCCCTAGCTCCAGGGCGACGGTGCTCAGGGTGGGACCAGTGTGAGATGCCCAGGCCCCGAGGACACCGCCCCCACGAGCGGACGGGGATCATTGCGGGGGGGGGGGACTTGCAGGATGTTGGCTGGGGAGTAGAGTCATGTAATGGCCGGAGTCCGGAGCCAGCAGCTCTAATCACACGATGGAATTGGGTAGAACGCCACACACGAGTGCACACAGAACTTGTAAGTGAAGAGAGTATGTGAAGACTCAGGCCCTATTCATGATACTAGACCGTAGTGACGCCAGACACCCCCATTGGGTTAACTGCAGCAAGAGCACAGGCCTGGGACTCTAAAGTATTCCTTACAATTGTATAGAATCTTACAATTATATAGAATCCGCCTCTCTTTCAGAAGATTTTATTTACTTTTATTTATTTATTTATTTATTTGCCAGTCCTGGGGCTTGAACTCGGGGCCTGGACACTGTTCCTGAGCTTCTTTTGCTCAAGGCTAGGGCTCTACTCCTAGAGCCACAGCACCACTTCCGGCTTTTTCTGTTTGTGTGGAGAGTAGGAGGAGAGAATCGAGGCGTCTTCCAGACACCAGCAATGACGCGCCGCATCCCACCAGAGAAAATATCAGACTTTCCACACGGTCCCATGCAAGGCCACCGTCCCTTCACCTCGGACAGCGGCGTGGGTCACTGAAGAGCTCCTTCAGCCTGGGAGCTGTCCAAACAGCTTCGTGTCGTAATGAGGTTTTGAACCTCGCATCAGCAAGAACTTCTGTTTTGAATGGAAATTCGGTGCCTTGCTCCTGCGTTTGCAGCAGTCTTTAACGCTTGGGTGGGGCAGGAGGGAGGCAGGGAGAGAGAACTCACTGGAATCCTGTAGCACGCTCAAGGAGAGCCAGAGAGAACCAGCGAGCACAGCCCGAGGCTGGAAGGGGGTGCATGACACACGGGGCAAGGGGAGAGGCGGGTGTCAGGGGCAAGGCTGACACCCGGGGGGTCAGGGAACCGTGGGTCCCGTGTCTCCCTGGGGACCCTCCCGAGGACTGGGGAGCCCCGTGCTCAGAGTGTCTCAAAGCCAGCAACAGCTTAAACAAATTTCTCCACATTCATATCTTAAAATGATCATATAAAACTGCTGGGCTGATAAATCTATCGCAACTAAGCTAGAAAGACAAGCAACTAATTGGGAAAAAATATTTACTAGCAATATATCAGACAAGGGGTTAACATCCTGTATATACAGGGAACTCAAGAAGCTAATCCCTCCCAAACCTAACAAACCAATTACTAAATGGGCA
>NW_012267293.1:1937548-1942172 GCF_000151885.1 Dipodomys ordii | reverse complement strand
AAAAAAAGAACCTCGGGGAAGGTAGGGAGGGAGGGGATGATAGGGGGAAAACAATGGAGGGGGTAACAATGTTCAAGAGGAAGTGTACTCATTACCTTACTCATGTAACTGTAACCCTCTGGATAGTATCTTTACAATAAAAAAAAAAACAGCTGGGCTGAAACACAGTCATAATAAAGTTTTTAAAAGGTGGTTTACAAATAGTAACGATAACAAAAATATTATTTTGGAAAAGTGTCAGTGCATAATCAGCTATGTGCAGATGACTTAAAGGATGCACACGCATTGGGCTGCGGGTAGAATCAGAGAGACTGAATATTGCTCTGTTATTGTTTGCATTTTCCCACTTTTCTTTCATGAGCATTATTAAGAACTATATAACCCCATTTTAATACATAATTCAAGGTAATTATATATAACTGGTATATCATTATATAATCATTTACACCATTTTATACAATGTTTTAATACTTATAAAAATCTGTGAGGGTCTTATCGCCAAGTAACTACCAAAAATGCCACAAGTGGAGCTGTAGCTCAAGTGGCAGGGCACCAGCCTTGAGCAAGAAAGCTAAGGGACAGCACCTAGGCCCCGAATTCAAGCCCCAGTACCCACACATGTGCGTGCGCATGCACATGCGCACACAGATACACAGGTTTCACAAGCAGACTTTCCCCTCCAGACACGTGGAGATTACATTCTGTCTGTATCCAAATGAGCTCACGCTTTGCATTCCTCATCCACACACTGCTGAGGAAAGCCATCCTGTACATGGAAGCCCGGGGAGGAAGGAGAGACTGCATTATTTAAGAAGCAGCTCGTGTGCTCCGAACACTTCCTGTGGACACCCGAGCACTGGGCTCTCCAGGCTGGCTCCTCCAGGGAGACAGGGAAACCCGCGAGGTTCACTGACCCACAGCAACGCCGTCTCTGCGGCTCTTCCCCGGCCTCTGGGCCAACCCGGTGAGACACAGAACCAACTGTGAGCTGAAGGGGCTGAGGCCGGGGCCGGACCACACCGGCTTCACAGGAAAGGCTCCGTGGCCTGCACCAAGGTAGAGCCGGCCTGAACCTTCTATTGTAACAGGTGGCGGTGGTCACCCGGTGCTCTCTGCCCACAGGCGCAGACATTATCTCTGCCTAGAGCAGTAATGGGAACGCAGTGGGACCTCGGTGCGCATCTACCCAGCCGTCGAATCAGAGGGGCCCCTCCAGCACCCCCACCTTGTGTCGCCTGTGTGCACGAGCCTGGGGAGAGGCGGACAGAGGTTGGGTCCTGCTCCCTGGTGTTCGAGCCTTGCACAAACCACTCACCCCTCATTCCACAAGACGCTGAGGCAGAAAGAGTTGTTATGAGACTTGACTGTGTGCAGATATGAACTGGGGGGAGGGGCTCTGCCCAGTGACGCACAGCGGTCAGCGGTTGTGCCCACCCTCCCTCCCCTTGTCTTACAGCTCTGGGAAATCAGCGTCCTCTGAATGGAAAAGTTCAGATACAAAATGTTTGCTTGTTTCTTAAAAACAAAAACAGACACTAGCCAGCTGTCCTCAGGGCTGTTTCCCAACGCTGCCCTGGGAAGCAGAGACGGCGGCCCAGAGCCCAGCAATGCCAGGACAGGGTTCTGGGAGGGATGCAGGTCAGGTACAGCACACACCTGTCAACCAACGCTGCCGCAGTCCCTGGGGCCAGACAGATTTTAACTGTTAACACACTCAAGTTGTGCCCTTCTGGGGCAAGAAGGATGATAATAGAAGCAGACACTTAAAATACAATCGAAATGTAATTTCAGCTTAACTCATCTCACTGACCGACACGCTTTCAGTTACTGCAGTTTTAAAATTTAAAACCCATTTCTTTCATTTTGTCCTATCTCCCTCTGTCCATTCCCTCATGGGATAGAACTGGAGAATGGCCTTACAAATAGACACAGTGGCTCAAGACTGCAATCCTAGCTTCTTGAAGAATGTCTTTACAAACTAGATGAGGCAGTTCATGCTGTAATCCTAGCTTCTTTGAGGCAGAAATTAGGAACTCAAGGTTGAAAGCTAGCCAGAACAGCAAAGTTCTCAACCAATGGCAGGGTGCTGCGGCACACACCTGTCATGTCCATCCACTCAAGAAAGCAAAAGTAGGAGAATCACAGTCCAGGCCAGGCCAGACATAAAACCAGACCCTACTTGGAGAACAGCCGATGCAAAAAGGGGTGGATATGTGGCTGAAGTGACAGAGCACCTGCCTAATAAGCAGAAGACCCTGAGTTGTTCAAGAATCATTAGGCTGAGTGTGGTGGCTCAGACCTGAAATCTTAGCTATTAGGAGGTGGAGATCAGGAACGCTGGGTTCCAGGGCCTGCATGGACCAAAACATTCACAAGACTCCACCTCGGCCAACAGAAGCCAAGTGCCGTGGCTTGTGCCATCATTCCAGCCACACAGGAAGCACAAATAGAAGGAACATGACAGTCAAAAACCAACGAAGGCAAAAAGGCTGGCGGGATGGTGCCCATGGCAGAGCACCTGTCTAGTAAGTGCAAAGCTCTAAGTTCAAACCCCAGTACAGATGGATGGACAGACGAATGGATGGATAAAGAAAGAAGTGTCTTCCTTTCAGCTTATATGTATTTTTAGAAGAAAGGCCTTTTGAAAAGCATGCTGTAGTGTCTTTACCTGATTTCTAGTCAGGCTGGGATCCAGGCTCAGATTTGCAGTGAACTGTCTGCAGACATGGCCTGCCCAGAGGCCACAGGGAGGGAATGCTGTATTCAAACACATTCGGGGGAAACTCGAGAGCACACAGACATTGGCAGCCACTCACTAACACCCACGCCAAGTGCAAAGTGCAAGCAGGGAAAATCCACCGACCACTCCTTGTTGGAAAGCAGAACCTACTGGAAACAAGAGTCTTGGCTCTTAGCATTCACTCTCGGAGAGTTCCCAAAAGGCTTTGTACAGTTTTCCATCTGCTGGACGCTGGCCCTGATGGCCCAGGCAGACTCCCTTCCTGCTCTGAGCAAAGCGGGTACCGGGGCCTGGTCCACCTGGTGCCTGTCCACGCACGCACGCCGGCCGCCTGGCTCTCGAGCACTTTCTGGCCCGCGCACCTCTGGGGTCTCTCCAGAGCCGCCCCCACGTAAGCTCACAGCTTCCCCGAACTAGAGGCCCTGAATGAAGCGAATGCGATTTGTAGCAGAGCATGAACTGAAGCTCATGGTAAAGTATGGGAATAAAGGCAATATCCTCCACACTCAGAAGAAAAATTTCTCTTTTTTTAATGAGAAGTGTTTATAGGATTCAAATTGGTTCATCTTCAACTAATTCTTCGAGAAACTGTGAGCACCACGAACCTGAGGGGTGCTGTCCTGCTCCCCAAGGAGACCGCAGCGGATGAGGCCCAGCGCCCACCCCACAGGGGCCTTGAGGCCAGGAGAGCCCAGGATGTGCTCTAGCCCTGTGCCCTGCCTGGGCTGCGGCTTACGCTCTCAACACAATGGCTCACAGGACAGGAGGTGGCAGCCGGTTTCCCTCCCCCAGGATTCTGGAGACTTCCGTGGGACAAGGCTGCCTGATGACTCTCAGACCGGTGCTTTAGTAACTCGGTAAGAGCAAATGTGGAGAAAGGACGTTGATACAAGTCTTTCTGAAGCCAGTGGAAATCCCTGATCTTACACCTGTCAAGGCATCCACTTCATCGGCTCTCGGCTCAACCCAAATTCACCCCAGTCCGCAGTGAGCGTGCTGTGTGCTGTGTCTCCCAGCTTTCCTCCTAGAGTGCTCTGTACCTGCGATGCTGAGCACCTAGCCACAGCACCCACCACATGGACTCCACCCCACCGTCCCGGGCTTTGTGATTCCTGAATGGACGCCCTTCCCAACAGGTGTGTTTTTCTTTTCCTTATAGAAACTTTGCTTGATAAATGTGTGGTCCTGCCTCCATTTCTAAATATTCCAGTTAGGTCCGCCAACAACCAAAGTCATCTGTCACAGATGGATTGAGAGACCGCAGAGGGATTGAAAATGCCAACTTACAGTGTGTGTGTGTGTGTGTGCATGTGTGCGCACAAAGGAAAATCTCACTAGAGCCTGCTCGTTTTTCATTTCCTCTCTGCCTGGAGAATGATTTTAAAGCTGAGAATGTTGGCGGTTCTGCTCTGAAGGCCGGAGGCACCGTGGAAGTGGCTGCTTCCTCTGTCCCAACACACCTGCTCGCTGGTGCTGGCTGCCCTCCCCGCATGGGCAAGGACAAAATCATTGCTTGAGTACCAAAACATGAATGAGCTGGTTTCATGGCTACTAAAAAGCGCCCCCTCCTACAGACAGCGTCCCCTCCTGTGATCAGCGCCCCTCCTGTGGTCAGCATCCCCTCCTGCGGTCAGTGCCCCTCCTGCAGACAGCGCCCCCTCCTGCGGTCAGCGTCCCCCTCCTGCAGACAGCGCCCTCTCCTGCGGTCAGCGCCCCCTCCTGTGGTCAGCACCCCCTCCTGTGGTCAGCACCCCCTCCTGCGGTCAGCACCCCATCCTGCGGTCAGCGTCCCCCTCCTGCAGTCAGTGTCCCCCTCCTGCGGTCAGCACCCCCTCCTGTGGTCAGCGCCCCCTCCTGCGGTCAGCACCCCCTCCTGCGGTCAGC
>NW_012267293.1:1918917-1936798 GCF_000151885.1 Dipodomys ordii | reverse complement strand
CCCCTCCTGTGATCAACACTCCCTCCTGTGATCAACACCCCTCCTGTGGTCAGCGCCCCCTCCTGCGGTCAGCACCCCCTCCTGTGGTCAGTGCCCCCTCCTGCGGTCAGCGCCCCTCCTGCAGTCAGTGTCCCCCTCCTGTGATCAACACTCCCTCCTCTGGTCAGCGCCCCTCCTGTGGTCAGCGTCCCCCTCAACACTCCCTCCTGTGATCAACACCCCTCCTCTGGTCAGCGCCCCCTCCTGTGGTCAGCACCCCCTCCTGCGGTCAGCACCCCTCCTGCAGACAGTGTCCCCCTCCTCTGGTCAGCGCCCCTCCTGTGGTCAGCGTCCCCCTCCTGTGATCAATGCTCCCTCCTGTGGTCAGCGCCCCCCTCCTGTGATCAATGTTCCCTCCTGTGGTCAACACCCCTCCTGTGGTCAGCGTCCCCCTCCTGCATACAGCGCCCCCTCCTGCATACAGCACCCCCTCCTGTGGTCAGCACCCCCTCCTGTGGTCAGCGCCCCCTCCTGTGGTCAGCACCCCCTCCTGTGGTCAGCGCCCCCTCCTGTGGTCAGCGTCCCCCTCCTGCAGACAGCGCCCCCTCCTGCAGTCAGCACCCCCTCCTGTGGTCAGCGCCCCCTCCTGTGGTCAGCACCCCCTCCTGCCCCTCCTGTGGTCAGCGTCCCCCTCCTGCAGACAGCGCCCCCTCCTGCAGTCAGTGTCCCCCTCCTGCGGTCAGCACCCCCTCCTGTGGTCAGCGTCCCCCTCCTGTGATCAACATTCCCTCCTGTGATCAACACCCCTCCTGTGGTCAGCGCCCCCTCCTGCAGTCAGCACCCCCTCCTGTGGTCAGCGCCCCCTCCTGCGGTCAGCACCCCTCCTGCAGTCAGTGTCCCCCTCCTGTGATCAACACTCCCTCCTCTGGTCAGCGCCCCTCCTGTGGTCAGCGTCCCCCTCCTGTGATCAATGCTCCCTCCTGTGGTCAACACCCCTCCTGTGGTCAGCGTCCCCCTCCTGCAGACAGCGCCCCCTCCTGCATACAGTGCCCCCTCCTGTGGTCAGCGCCCCCTCCTGCAGTCAGTGTCCCCCTCCTGCATACAGCGTCCCCTCCTGTGATCAACACCCCTCGTGTGGTCAGCGCCCCCTCCTGTGGTCAGCGTCCTCCTCCTGTGATCAACACTCACCCCCCCCAAAAAAAAGATTGTCCGAGATGCCTATGAAATCCAATGGGGGACTAGTCATCCATGTGAGATATGACAAGGCCCTGAATTAAGATCATAGCGATGGGAAAGACCGAGGAGTGATGAAAACGTTATCCCGCCACCTCTCACTGCAGAGCTGGGACTCCCTGGTGGTGGCCGCAGCCCTGAAGCAGCTCCGGAGCTGGCTGGGTGACCCAGAGAGGCTGAGGAGGCCCCACCACCAGGAAGGGCTGTCCATGACTGCACCAAAGATTTACTAAACCATCAGACACCTACACACACATCTTCCACCGGGCCACAGAACTCCAAAGACAGGACTGGACATCCAGGAGACAAATCGGAGACATCTGAGCCTCAGTAGACCCCATCTCAGACCCGAAGTTAGAGAAGGAGCGGGGGCCGTGGAAAGGTGATGTCTGCGGAAAGAGGGGACTGTGCTTGGGGAACGGGGGTGGGGGGTCACGAAGCCAATCTCGAGGAGCTGGCTCTGCGCCGGCTCTGCCCACCCACAGGGAGGCCTGCAGAGAGGAGGGGTCTCCTGACCCCTGCGGGCTCTCACGGCCCTCCCTCCCCCTCTTGGCACTGCCCGTCCTCACCACGTTTCTCTGTCCTTCACCTCCACGCGCCCTGCCTCTGCACCTGCGGCTGTTTCTAAGCTCTGGGTCTTGGCTGCCAGCACCTGTACACAGACTGAGGGAGGGAGGGAGGGAGGGAGACCGGGCCCAGTGAAATAATGTTTTTCTTCATTCCCCTGCAGTGATTCATGCTTTAAACTGAGACCTGTGCCTTTTTTTTGGGGGGGGGTCCGGTCGTGGGCCTGAACTCTGGGCCTGGGCGCTGTCCCTCAGCTCTTCAGCTCAAGGCTAGCGCTCTACCACTTGAGCCACAGCGCCACTTCCAGCTTTTTTTTTTCTGTTTATGTGGTGCTGAGGAATCGAACCCAGGGCCTCATGCATGCAAGGCAAGCGCTCTACCACTGAGCCACCTTCCCAGCCCCCTGTGCCTTCTTCAGACAGCTCACAAAAGTCTACACAGTGAGCAAGAAAAATAAGAGATGAAGTAACCAGACGAGGGGCCTGGATGAGGAGGGCGGGAGAGGGGCGGGACCAGGAGAGAGTGACTGGCAAGGTTCCTGTGAGTGCCGGCCAGGACCGGGGTCCGGCTCCCCATGCAGGCCAGGACACCCCCGCAAAGGCCAGGACTCCGTCCTCATCCCCAAGCCTGGGCCGCCGTTGAGGATGAAGGGGGGCTTGGGGGTGGAGTTCGCTCTACACAGACAAAACAAATTATCTGGCTGCCAGTAACTTTGGGGATCACTGGTGACAGCCATTCTCCCTGGACAACCAGAAACCATTTTATAAGCACAGGTGAGGGTAAGGGCCACCGTGTGAGTCGCAGAGAGCATGTGTGGTGGGCGCAGCCGGGGAGGAGAATGGTCTGGGTGCTGTCTTTGATGCTGCGTGTGAGGCGGTGGTGACGGCGCGGCCAGGCCCGCAACCGCCCGCCACAGGCGCGGTGACCACAGTCCCACGCAGGGGCAGCCTCGCGAATTCCCACGCAGGGCAGCGGTCACAAAACTCAGTGTACAGCTGGACGGCACCGCTCCACACCCGGTGTCCCCTCCCAGATCCAGTGACACCCTCACCGTCACACCAGGCTGCCAACTTGCGCCAAGGTGTAACACGTGTTCGTGTTACACCCAGAGGTGTCCTGGGAGGCGCTGGGCAGCCACAGCACCGTCAGAGTCGTGAGACTGCAGGAGGCGGTGGGCAGAGGGCACCGATGACCACGGGGCAGGAAAGTGGCGCACGGTGCCTACAACATTCCAACCCAGGGGACAAAAGAGCTGGTAAAACAGAAGCTGGCAGGGAGAGGCAGAAGTGGGAGGCAGCTCACACGGAGATCCTGCCAAGGCTAGGTTGAAGACAGGAGAGGCTGACGTCCCAGCTTTCTGGGGCTGATGGAGGAGCGGTTCTCCTTGAGGAGGACAAAGAAATACCCTGGGTCAGCACAGGAGAGCCCAGGCCCCACAAGGGTTCCCACAAGGCAGGCAAAGCTATTGATGACAATGGCTTTGTCTGGCTAAGGAGAAGCAGAACAAGAGTTCCACACCAGGGTAGGAGGGCCGTGGCCCACAGGGAGGGGGGAGAACGTCACCAGGTCCCCTGAGATTCTCGGATCCTGACAAAGTGACAGGAAAATCCTTGGCGTATCTCCCACGGGACTGTGTGGATTAAAAGACGAAACTGCAAAAGCCGTACGGCCATATCTGCGGCAGCTGGAAACCACTTGGTAAAGATTCTGTCTCCAATGTGCATTCTTGATGAAAGATAAAGCAATAAGTGCCCCGTGGCTAGCCAGAGGAGCCAGCACTGCACCAACTGGATGGGGACCCGAGACGACCCCACACCTCCAGGGGGACCCGAGACGACCCCACACCTCCAGGGGGAGCCGAGACGACCCCACACCTCCAGGGGGAGCCCCAGGCGATCCCACACCTCCAGGGGGAGCCCCGGACGACCCCACACCTCCAGGGGGACCCAAGACGACCCCACACCTCCAGGGGGACCCGAGACGACCCCACACCTCCAGGGGGACCCGAGACGACCCCACACCTCCAGGGGGACCCGAGACGACCCCACACCTCCAGGGGGAGCCCCAGACAACCCCACACCTCCAGGGGGACCCGAGACGACCCCACACCTCCAGGGGGAGCCCCAGGCGACCCCACACCTCCAGGGGGAGCCCCAGGCGACCCCACACCTCCAGGGGGACCCGAGACGATCCCACACCTCCAGGGGGACCCGAGACGATCCCACACCTCCAGGGGGAGCCCCAGGCGACCCCACACCTCCAGGGGGAGCCCCAGGCGACCCCACACCTCCAGGGGGAGCCCCGGACGACCCCACACCTCCAGGGGGAGCCCCAGGCAATCCCACACCTCCAGGGGGAGTCCGGAGAAGGGTTCTGTGTGTCACCACAATGATAAACACGAACACCACGATGCATCCACAGAAAACCTGTACTGTAATTGTTTAATGACATCCTGGCACCTGGAGGCCATACAACAAGCATTGAACAAACAATTCTGAAAGGAGAAAACCAATTGACTGGAGTTGAAGAGTTGGTATGAACTTCTGATGCTGAGTGGACAAAATAATCATAAGTATGTTAACAGTAAGTAATTGTACTATCTTAATTCTAGGTTCCTCTTTTGTTAAGACAGAGGGCTTGAGATGGTGACTCTGTACGAAGCTGAAGCAGTCCTGGATACCACAGCTGACCAGACATTTCCAAAGATAACTGGTATGACTTTTTGTAAGTTGGCATGTAGGCAGCCATAGTTTTTCCTTCCTTCTTTTGCTGTTGCCTCTCTACCTATCAAATCGAGACTAGCTGTATCTCACCCTTGATGGAAGAATTGCATGGCCTTCTCTGGTGACTCAGCTTTACCTCCAAACATGCTAACTGATAAAGTACAGAGTGACATCAAACTTGGCTGTGATCAAGGATAATAACTGAGGCCACAGTTCAGCCTCTCTGGGACCAGGGCGGGGGCGGGGGAGGGCACAGGGGGAGGGGACGGCAGAGGGGAGAAAACCTGCGCTGTAACAAAGCACATCACTCAAAGAAAAAAAAAACGTAACTATTCCCAAGCACCCTGGAACAAAAGATTGTGAACTGTGTGTGAAAAGTTTTCAAATGCCTAAAATTGATGTCAGAAAGGTGAGTGTGCCATTGGCTCAGTGAGGAAAGCAGAGAACATTCTGTTCCACCCTCTGGGGGAGAAATCTGGAGGGGCACTGCCACCTGCAGACAGGAAGGAGGTCGGCGCCCTAGGCCCTGCCCGCCCCCTGGGCAGGGCCCTGGAGAGGACCTGCCCTTCTTACCCCCTCTCCTCTCCCCTCACCCTACCAAGTGCGTCCCTCCTCCCATTCGTCAAGACACAAGTGATGCGTATCACTAAGTGACAGGTGACAGACCTGGCACGCAGGTAGTCACAGAGCAAAGGCAGGCTGCCAGCAACCATGCAGGAATACTGGATGTTGGGGGGGGGGGTCCATGATCGGTGACGTAAGAGAACCTTAATCCAAGGCGATTTGCTGCCATTGATTGGCTGATTGATTTTCACTAAAAAACTACTAAAATTCTGGCACTAGAGTCCATCCACTGTGGCCAAGGTGGCTGTGAAAGGAAGCCTAGGCCAGGGATTTTACCACTTTTTCCAATCACAATAAAAACGTATCTGAAGTCAGTCATGATGACACATTCCCACACCACCAACGCTGGCAGTTGAGGCAGGGAATTACAAGTTGGAGGCCAGCTCAGGCTACAAGGTGAGGCTGTGTCAACAAAAATGTAATTTTACAACTTTGGCGGGGGAGGGGGGAGGGGATGGGAAAGGGGGAGGGGGGAGATGGGAAGGGATGGGAAGAGGAAACAGAGGAGGAGGCAACAAATCTTTGATAAGAAATGTACTCATTATCTTGCCCATGTAATTGTAACCCCTCTGTACAGTATTTTCACAATAAAAAAATGTATTTGATAACAGAACCAAAGTCACTAACTAATACCTCCTTCTCTTTTCCTCCCCAGCTCTTCATCCGTCCCCATTCTGTCCCCCTCCTTCTCTTCCACTCCACTGACTTTTAAAAAAACACGGTTAGGACTCTATAAAAACACAGACTTGATGAGTCACAAATAGGCCACTTTCCACAACTCAAAGACATCCTCTGACATGAAACCAGGGACACAAGCATGCAGGTATGTTCTGTGAGTGAAAGCCAAAAGGAAGTTTCACTGAGCTGGCTGAAGTGGACTAAAGGACACATTGTATCACAAGTGGTGAAGTAGTCACCAAAAAAACAAAAAACAAAACATCTCAAGCTGGGCACCAGTGGCTCACACCTGTCATCCTAGCTACTCAGGAGGCTGAGATCTGAGGATCGAGGTTCAAAGCCAGCCCAGGAAGGAAAGTCCATGAGACTCTTACCTCCAATAAATCACCAGAAAACCCAAAGTGGCGCTGTGGCTCATGTGGTAGAGCGCCAGCCTTGAGCTGAAGAGCTGAGGGACAGCGCCCAGGCCCAGAGTTCAAGCCTCATGACCGACCAAAAACAAAGCCCACCTCTCTAGAAGTCACGCCCACACCTCCCATGGTCTAAGGATGGGAAGTCTGGGCCATCCAGCTGAGACCACCAGGGAAGGCATGCAGACACAAGCTCAAAACCAGCCCAGCTGAGACAAGGGAGACACAGAGCCCCAGGAACCTGAGAGAGTGGACACAACAGGAACGTGCCTTTCCTGTTAAGACCTGTCCGCTGTCATCGCCATTTATCCTCTTTCCTGTAAGGATTTGTCCGCTATCATTGTTTATCTTCTTCAACAGCTTGGCAGTTTCCTTCTTCAGTAATATGATAAAATGTCTAAACTGAGGCATTTTTGCAAAAAAAAAAAAAAAGCAACAACAACAACAAACCTAAAAACCCTGAAACAAACTGTTTTCCTCTTATATTTTCTATTATCTACAGACACAAGTATTAAAGCAACTCCTAAATGATACTGAAATTTAATTCATATTTTTCCTCCATCTGGGAATTTCACTTGTGATTACTGCAAAGCCTCTTACATCACCAATATGTGGTTCCTTTCTTTCGCGTCTTTCTTCTTTCTACACCCATACGTGCTTGACAGGTGACACCTCAGAAACACAGGCGTCTATTTGTTAAAAATAAATACATAAAAGTAGACTCAGGGCCTCCCCTGCCATTCACCAGCACCAGGACCACAGAGACATGTGCTACACACCCTCACCCTCCTGCGCAGACTCCCCCGGCCAACAGGAGGAAGAGCGACCTTTGGAGGCACGGAAGGGTGTTCCGACCCCCAGCACAAAGCCACAACTTGGGAGCTCTGTGACTCTGTCCAGCAGGTAGGACACAGACAGTGTGGGATACTGGGGGCTCGTCCCGGACCAGCTCTCAGAGCACTCTCCTGTCGAGTCTCCAGGGACTTCCAGGGACACCCTGTGGTTACATGCTCTTTCTTGGGGTTTGGTTGTTGTCCCCGAGAGGAGCCTCACACCACAGAGCCACAGAAGCAGAAGGGGAGACAGAGTTGTCAGGAGGCGTGGCTACATTCTGGAATTCACTCAGTGCTTGGCACATCCAGAGAGAAGTGGCACTAAGAAGCAAGTGTGGGTACACATACGACACACCCAGGGTGCTGAACTTGTGCCAGGCTTGACGCTAACACCGAGAGACGCTGGAAGAAGTGGGGGAGGTGCTTCTGCCTTGCTGGAATCCTATTCTCATGGGCAGAGGCAGAAAACACAGACAGGCAAAACAAGAAAGTGCCTGGCAGCACTCTGCCCCGTGGGCTGCCGGCCACCAACACCTGACCAGCAAGGCTGTGCCCACTCCTGCAGCCCTGATGCCCGGAGCAGAGCACCACCTGGCACCTGAGATGCATTCGTGATGTATTTGACACTGGAATAGAACGCATGTCAGCAGGGACACTGGATAATCCTCACTGAACTTTTCCTTTCAGTGAGCACATAGATCTCTCACAGACTTCACAAAAGTCAGCCATGACAATGGCTTGGTTCCACCTTGCCGTTCTCTTTACTGCACGTCATATAATCGGTAAGAAGCCCAATAGTCAGAGACTGAACAAAAGTGGGATGGGATAGGTAAGCAAAGGGCCAGAGATCTGGCAGAAAGGGGGAAGTATTAAACTGGACTGTTGTCAGCTACTTGGAGGTTTTCCTTACCTGTGTGATAACAAATCTTTCTCCATACATTTAGATGCTAATGAAACAAACCCCATGATGCCACGTTCAAATGGGAAGAACAGGCTCTGACCACGATCAAATGTTCCAGCCAGCATCAAGCTAGGAGGAGAAAGTGACCTCAACACAGTCTGAATGAGATGGACCTCCACCCAACTGTCAGCTCTGATACCAAGGCACGCGAAGACTGCTGCTCAGGTACAGAGGCTTCCAGAGACCAGGGCTGGCCCCACGCAGGCCTGGAACGGTGGGAGCAGGAAGGCAGCTTGCACCTGAGCAGGCTGAGGGTTCTCAGGCACTGGCTTGAGCTTGTGGGCATTTGACTCCGACTGACACCAAGGGAAGCGCCCGTGGCCTTTGTGATCTGTTGACCCAGGTGTGGGCAGAGGAAAAGGGGACACGTTGCTGCTTCCCTTTTGATCATCCTTACCCGGTGCTCATACCAGAAAATCCAGACTTATGCCGGAAAACAGACTTTTACAGGTATGCAACTCTGTGTTGTAATGACTCCCGTAGTTTCATGTCAGAACAGTTTCCCTCGTGAATGAAAACGTTCACAGCTGAATATATGCCAGGCCACTGGAGAGCAGAGGCAGCCGAGAAAAGCCACTTCCTTATACACCACCTGTCCCAACCACTCTTCAGGGTACTAGTTAGGTGCCAAAAGTTCCTGCTGACCTCGGCCATATCAATCCTGCGACAACTAGACCCTGTGCAACCTCTCTGATACCAACCGGGGAGTTCGCTGGGGGCGTACCCCAATACACTTTTATTCACATTTACCTCCTCCTGAGTGTTCTTTCCTCGCCTGAAACCTGACATCTGGTGCTGAGCCTGGAAGGTGGTGGTACTTTGCTTCCCTCGAGGGCGACCGACGGGCAGTGCCCCTTCTGGGCCTCTCTCTCCCTTCCTCCTTTCCAGAGGCCTCCTCCATCGGGAACACAGAGATTACTTTGGGCTAATCAGCCACCTGAAAAGACCTGGTGGCCTTTGCCTCTGTAAGCGATGCATATCCCGTGGACGGCCACCTGTGGCTTGGGATATTATTGGACATCTGTGTAAACCCAGCGGAGGGCTCTCTCTCTCTCTCTCTTTTTCCTCCTCCTCCTCCTCTTTCCATCAGACCAGGACCTCAGCCTGGCCTTCCGCACATCCACCACATTCAGACTGGGTGAGTCCTTACCCTTTGTCTCAGGGTGTGCTGCTCTCTGGGAACTTGGTTCCTTCTGCTTCCATCCGTAAAAGTCACGTACGCTCATGCCCAAGTCTCGCTCCGGTCTTTGGCCTTGGTGCTGAGATTGATGAGGGATGCTGGTCTTCTCCCCTGTTTTTATTTGATAACTCTTTGGCTAAGGCAGGGACGCCTTCTTCAGCCTTAGTTTTACCCCGGGCTGCTTGGGCACCATGGGAAACCAAAATTCCAAATCAGACCCACACAGTCCTCTGGGTTGCTTATTGGCTAACCTCAAACCTCTAGGCCTAAGAGCTGACCTTAATCTTCCTCTGTAACTGGGAATGGCCTGTGTACCAGCTCGATAACCAGCCGTGCTGGCCTGAAAATGGGACTTTCAATTTCAATATACTCACCAATCTCCACAAATTCTGTGAGTGGACAGAAACGTGGGCCAGGGTTCCTGACATGCAGGGATTCTTCTCCTTAGGCTCTGTCCCTCCCTCTCTCTCTTGTCCCTCACCCCAGATCTTGCTCATGTGGCAAGATCCCGCCAAAAGCTCTCTCCCTCTTCTGACCATCTTGACTCTGTTATCTTCCCCACCTGTGCCATGTCCCCTGCCTTATGCACTACCTGACCCCACACCGGGACATGTTTCTGATCCACAAAGCCCTTCCTGCCCTGTCCCAACCCCTGCCTCAGCTCTCCCTCCCCCTGTTGCTGGCCATACTCATGCCCAGACAAGACCACTGGAACCTTTGCTTCCCTGAGCATGCACGCGGTGGCTGGGGCAGAGGACCTGGTCTATCTCAGACTGAGGCTCACCTGGGGTCTTTCTCCAATGACCCGTCTACCTTTATCAGGGAGTTTTGCTATCTGACCCAGGCTTGTGAGCTTGCTCGGCATGACTCCACGTTATCCTCTCCTCCGCTCTTACCATGGAGGAGCGTGAGCGAGTCTACCAGGCTGCTCAGGCTTGTGGGGATGAGACCCAGCTCACAGCTACCACCGTGCCCGTGGGAACGGAGGCGGTCCCCAGACAGGACCCTTCTTGGCCATATCAGATAGACAAGCTGAGGGTCGCAATGGCCGCTTGCACAGATGATTCAGCGCCTTTGGCTGGATTACAGGCGGCCTCCCATTGGGTTATTAACTTTGACAAACTGTGGGAAATGACTCGGCTTCAGAATGAGAACCTTGCTGCGGTTCTAGCTAGACTTCCTGAGGCCCTGACTAAGTGCACCTGCTTGAGTCCCACCTCCCAGCCGCGGCAAGCTTCTGGTCTCTCATTTCCTATTTCTGTCAGCCCTGACATAAAGAAAAAAACAAACCTTAAAAATGCTGAGGGTGGCCCTCAACCCCTACCCGTGACCTGGGAACATGGCCCCTAAAGTTTTCCATGCCTGGGAGGGACAAGAACAGGCCGATAGGGAAGCCCACTCTCGCCAAAAGGCGGCCTACCAAGCCAAGCTCTGGTCGCTGCCCTAAGGCCTTGTAGGACACACGGCTCCAGAGGGGTGCGTCAACCACTCGGACCCCGCCTCCAGTGCGGCCGGGAGGGCCGGTGGGCAGGGCAATGCCCCAAACCCCACCCTCCCCAGGCACCACGCCCACTGTGCAATCAAAAGGGACACTGGAAGACCGACTGCTCCGCCACTGAAACGGCTTCACAGAAATGCTCATTTCATTCAGTAAGGCACTACTGTGGTCCCACTACACAGTGGCATAATCACATGGAAGGGTAGAATAGTGGGAGAGAGGAATCAGTACCCCGGTGAAACCACGCATGAGCACACCCGTCTCACTGGCCTTCCTGAGTGTACATCCTAACTGAAAAACAAACCAGGAGCCTCCAAACATGAGAAATACATAAAAGGCATAAACTCCAAACTTGTAATTACGTAAGAATTCAACTTGATATGTAGTTATATAAACTAAAATTTTAGGTATCTCCTAGAAAGAATACCAATATCCTGTGTTAAAATAATACAATTTTTAATAACAGTTCTCTTGCCCGCATGACCCTAATTCCCTAGATGGATATTCTATAGCAAAATTACAAACCCGTGTCTATGTATCATAGCAGAGATGGGCAAAACACGACTCCGGACTGCACTGGCCAGTCTTAAAACCCCTGTGACCGACCACCTGACGGGGGGCGGGGGGAGGACTGATTGATGGATTGATTGGTTGGCTGGCTGGTTAGTTGGTAGGCTGACTGATTCATCTACACGGTTTCAAAGCTTCAGTCTGTCATGGTGGGCAGGTGTAGCGGTGTGGAGCAGCTCATACCCTGGCAGCCAAGAGGCAGAAAGAGAATTCCTGAGCTCACGGGATTTTTCTTCTTTCATTCCATTGAGGGTTCCCAGATTGTGGGATAACACAGCCCCTCCCCTGATGCTTCACGCTCCCACAGACACAGGCACAAGTGTGTGTTACTCATCTCCTTGGTGCTTCCAACCCAACCAATGACAATCAACATCTGACACCAACCCGCCATCCAATATCTGCTTTAACCAGAGGAAAGGAAAAAAATAGTTTCAACCCTAAAATCCATCACAGGTATGATCACCCTGTGGCTGAGACTATTTGAAATTGGAGTGCTCTATCCATTGATCTGAGGAGCGGACATACATGAATCTCTGAGGCAGGTATCTCTGCAGGTCAAGCTGCCCAAGAAATGGAGGCAAATTGGGATTTGGTGTTCAAAATGCTATCACATCTTTGACCCAACTCGAATATTTAGGACTTTAACAACAAATAAAAATACGCACATACTGAAAAAGTACCCTATGGTTGCTTGTTACAACAGTATTTATTGACACAAAAGACTAGTTTGCCACCATGCACTGGTGGCTTACGCCTGTAATCCTAGCTACTCAGGAGGGTGAGATGTGAGGATCGCAGTTCAAAGCCAGCCCAAGAAGAAAAGTCTGTGAAATTCATCTCCAATAACTTACTCAGAAAGAGCCAGAAGTAATGCTGCAGCTCAAGTGGTAGACCATTAGTCTTGAGCATGAAGAGGCTCAGGACAGCACCTAGACCCCAAGTTCAAGTCCCAGACAGGCAAAATAAAAAAAAAACTAGTATGTTGAGTATTATTTAATATTAAAAAGGAGTAATTAAGCCAATTACAGTACATTGTACCTTAGAATACTATAAAGTATTACACAGACAAAAATTATAAACAGATCTGTATATTCTGATAAATACCCAAGCTATATGTAAGTCAATAAAGTACAAGATACACATAGAGAAACATGTAAAGATGCATGTGTGTGCAGGATATCACATGCACATTCTGTGTAACACAGGGTTGTCTCCAGCTTCTCTTAGCCTCATACAAGCCTGGGAACCCAGCAGCCTCATGGCCAGGTGTATGGCAGAAGACACACTACACATCCACGCACCTGCTCCTGACATTTTACCTGGTATGAGAATATACGACCAGGTCCCATTCAGACAGCCATCGCTGATTCCCACCCTGTACTGATTCAGGTCAGAGAGCTCATAGTGTGTGTGTGTGTGTGTGTGTGTGTGTGTTGGTTGAGGGTTTCTTTTTATTGAAAGTGCTCCTCTAGCTCACAAAGTGAAGATAATTTCTGTTGACCTGAGCTGCAAATGTCCTTTTGTACTGTTGAGTCTGGCTGAAGAAGAGAGAGGAGCAGCTTGGTTATTACATGGCTTCCCCCAGCCCAGTTCTGTGTTGGAGGGAAGAGGGGTGAAACTGGTGTGTGTTTCTGGAGCTGTGGAGAACACTAACATAGGCTTTGCCTCTTTATAATGTAAGCTGGGTTGTTCTAGATGACAGGCCAGACATGTTCTTCCTCCATGATGCTCAGAGCTTCTGCCAGTTCCAGAACAAGCTTTTCTCCTGGCTCCCAGCTCTTCAGATGGTCCACTCTGCAGACAGTGTCCTCTTCCTGGCCTCTCACATTTGTGAGAGACCCCTTGGTCTGCTTCTCTTGTGGGTGTGGGTTACCCGTTAGACTGGGGTGCCGTTATCGCTCATCCATCCTTCATCCCGTCACAGAACTGGACCGCCAAGGTTATCTAACGAGTTAGCTGAGGAGAAGAGAGGCACAGAGGGCTGCCTTCAACTTAGAGAGCACTTCCTTCCTGTGTGAATTGGGGGAGGGCAGAAACGTGAGCGTGGTAGCACATACCCCCTGTCCTAGTGCTAGGCGGCCAAGGCAGGAGGTTGGCAAGGTTGGCAAGTTGTGGGCTGGCCTGGGCTTCACAAGGAATCCTCCCCACAGCAACCAAATAATTCGGGGGAGTGTGGTCAGATCCAAGAGTACAGCCCACGCCTCATCCCACTCGCCCTGTGCTTCTTTCCCCAGACCTCACCTTCCTCCCACTCCTTCTTCGGCCCACATGATAACAGTGGCTTTTCTGTGGCCCAAGAAAGTAACACAAGAGCCAGCCAGAGGTCTGAACTGTAACTCTACCATCAAACTGTAAGTGTGTGCTTCTGTGATGGCTCTCTTTGACACTGATTTCTTCTTCAAAGGGTCATGCCCACACTTTAATGATAGTTAATGTAATGTAATGGTTATGTTGATTGTAAGTCGTTCATGTATATGAAAATATTTTTCGTACCAGATTAAAAATGGTGAATCTGTTCAGCTCCATTAAGAACGTTACCCTTAGATGACTTTAGGGGATGGGGTATCTGTAGGGTGGTTAACAACCTACACATTTACTTCCTACCGGCTTTGTGGTGTGGACTTCTCCGCCTCCAGTTCCAGACTCCCCCAAGGCCAGCTACACATTATCAATATAGGAGGTGAAAAATGAGGATTATTCTGACAGTAGGAAGGATCGTGGTTAGAAGCGGTCATCCACTTAATTGGCCACAAATTCAGGGGACAGTGGAACAAGCACCTGTAGATGCCCACACGTTTCATTTGGTTCCAGAAATCCCAAAAATGCAAAATCTGAGTCCGTTGGACTCATGACATTAAATTTTATGTAACTGAAATTATTTTGCATCCAAGGGCCATCTTGGGGGGGGTGGCGGGTGGCTCACGCCTGTAACCCCAGCTACTTAGGAAGCTGGGACCAGGAGCATCAAGTTTCAAAGCCAGCCCAGGGAGAAGTCTTTGAGACTCCATCTCTAATTGGGTTTGAAGCATGGCTCAAGGGTAGAGTGCACGCCATAACCAAAACAAGTTGAATGACATGCAAGGCCTTGAGCTCCATCAAAGAAAGAAAGAAAGAGGGGATGGGAAGGGAAGGAGAAGGGAGGAGAGGGGATGGGAGGGTGGGAGACTGTGGAGATGATGATGAGAAGTACCTCTGGAGTAATCGGGTTTGATATCACATCTCAATGCAGAGTAGTGACAGAGGTCTGTGATTAAACCAAGGTTTCTATGTAAATAATAATGCTTTGAAAAGAGACTAGTAGGAAAAAATACGCAGAGAGTAGACAAAGGTGGAAGACTGTTGTCATGTTATGAAATCAATAAATGCAATTATTAAGTATTTACCTCATAAAAACTCCCCATGAAACCTTTAACATTTCCTTCATCTTCATGGTTAACACTGTGACATACTCATTTATTTCTAAGTTCAAAGCAATGAAGACAAGTAGAAACAAAAAAATAAATTGTGACTGGCACTGTCCATTTGCAGGCCAAATTTAAGTTATTTAGATAAAAACCTTTAGAAGTATAACATTACATGTAAATATTCTCCACCAGTATAATCTACATCCATGCTGGGCATAAGGCTAACTGAAGTCCTCAAGGAGGTTCACTGCACATCACACACACACACACACCTGTCAAAAAAACCTCAGTAGAAATCCAAAGAAATGTTCAGCCAAATCTTGGATGATATACTGTAGGAAAATCACATCAAATAGGATGGATCTCGCCAAGTCAGAGTAGAAAACAAACTTATCCATGTGTGAGAATGGCTCATTAGTGTCCCTACCACAACCCTCAGAAGTCATCTCCAAAGAAATAGTATCGACCCAATGTGGCAGCACCATACCACCACCCAAGCACATCCACACACATGGGCTGGCTCCAGGTACCTAGCGGGGTTAGTGGGAGGTGAGGACATGGAGAAAAGCAGTGAGTTTTGTTCAAGTCTCCATCACACTCTTCCTTCCTTCCTGCCCATATCAGCCATGTAAAACTTGAGGTCAGACCAAGCTCCTGCCCGACGATCTTAGAACCAGTGAACACCACTGAACGAGCCTTCTTCCGATACCTTTCATGGCTGAAATGCACAAACACCTGCCTTCCACCTTAAAGTCCTCTGCATTTCAATGTCAGCAAGACCTATGCTCCAGAGGGAATAGTGTCCATTTGGCCTGGTGGTCAGAGCCGAGGCTGAGGACAAGGCAGGTGCTGGGGGGGTTCCTTTCTCCTGTTGTCCAAGGATGGTCACAAACACACCCGGCCATGAGCTGTGCACCCACAGTAACACACAGGTGACGGCTCACACCTCTGTGCTTTGCAGTCCCACAGTCCTCAACCATCACCAGAAAGAATTGTTATTTACCAAATGCTAGAGATACAGGAAAATCTTTAGACCTTTTGGGTTCTTTTCAAAAAGAAAACCATTCGACCAGTAATTTCAAAATGATGCTCATCCCTGAGCAATATGGATATAGGTTCTTATTGCTGCATATTCTGACTTAGAAAATATTCTCTGCAGAGACCCCTTCCCTGGGGACCGAAGGAATTGTCTGCTACTGGCAACATAGCTCTCCCTCTTCTCCAGAGCACAGCTTTTTAGTTCTTTCTAATGCCATATAGGTCCACAAAAGGGAGGAAATGTTTATTAAAATACAATCCCGATTTATTTCCTTATAACAGTCCTTTCATCATTAATTATGAGAGCAGCATAATGTATATCCAGAATATTATTTATCTGAATAGTAATATTCATTTCTATTGACTACCTTAGTTTCTTGGTCCACATGGAAAAGCACATCACTTTACAGAGCTGCCCGGAGCAAAACCAATACTGCACGTGGCGCTCACGGATCTGGAGACAAATTATCCCCCCCAGGATGGAAAAGTACCAACCTTACAAGTACAGCCATTTGCATTATCTGAACTTCTTAATATCTTTTTCCCAATTTAAAAAAAAAAAACAACTCATGTCAGAAATGCCCGGCTTCACTGTAAAAGCGCAACTGAGCAAAAGTCAGAACCAGGCCATGGCTGCTTCAGAGGGAAGAGGGCAGCCCTGTGCCCAGCAGCTGCTCCCACAGCCGACCTGCACTGCCCAGGGGCAGCCAACCCCAGTCCCTTCTGTGGCGGCCCCGGTGGCAGGGCACAGGGGTGACAGCAGTGACTTGAGACACCCATCACCGGCCCTGATGTGCACCGTCCCTGCCACCAGCAAGGCCACCAGCTGGCTGCCGGAGGAAAAGCTGGCACACAGAGCAACTGCTCTTCTAACCAACCAAAACCCCTAGGCCTGGATCACCCCCCCCCCACACACACACACACCTTCCTACCTAATTCTCACAGCTTGACCAGCAACAAAACCTTCCCATCCGGTTCTTTTTCCCTTTGCATTTTAACTATAGTCCACAAAAAAACATATCTACTTCATTTGGGCCTACTTCTAAGCAAATCTGGAAGGCCTTGAATGAAATAAAAGGTGTCGGCTGGGGTTTCTTCTACATGAAAATCAGATGCCCAAGACTCATCTGTGCTTCCAGAAGAAATTTCCCCCTTTTCCCCGGCCCCCCAGGCAGAGAAGTCCCCAGGCCATCTGCTTCCCCCTCACGTCCAACTTGAAGACGCAGCAGAGGGTCTACACTCATGACGCAACCAACCCTGCCTGGGAGAAGCTCCAAGGCCGTGGCCCTCCCTGCTGCCCCCCCCACCACACACACACAGAGCCGCTGGAGCCAGGGGGCACGGCCAGTCCCTCCTTCAGACATGGGGTCCTGTACCCAGACATCAAGGCAGGCCTTCTGTCCCTCCCTCCCTCCCTCCCTCTCCTTCATCCCTCCCTCTCATCCCTCCCTCCATCTCCATCCTTCCATCCCTCCCTCCCTCCATCCGTCCCTCCATCCAGAGGGCAGGCTTTCTGGCCAATGCCCGGACAACAAGGCAGGCAGGGAGGGACACCTCCTGGCTGACTGACCCCCCCCCGCACCTCCTCACCCCACGTCCCCCCCCCACCCCAGCCCCATCCGCATCCGCCCAGCCCCAAGTTCCCACGGAGCTGGGTCCCAGCCGAGTCTGCTCATCCCCACCCCACCCCGGCTTCCCGGGCGGGCCGGGGGCAAAGTGTGCAGAGTTGCCTCCCTCGGAGGGGAGGAGAGTCGGGCATTCCTGAGCAGGCCCCCCAGCCCCTCCGTCCCGCGCATCCCCCCTACCTGAGTCCTCGCTGCCGCCCCGCAGCCGGGCAGGGGGCTCCTCGCCGGGGAGCCGGGCTTCTCCTCCACCCCCTCCACCCTCCGGGGCTTTGCGTTTCTTCGACATCTCCGCCTGGCCTGGCTGGGGCTCGGCGCTCCCCACCCCCTGGCCCACCCCACTTGGAGAGGGGGGTGAAGGGGCTAGGGGGAGAGGAGAGGGCTCGGGGGCTCGGAAGGGGGTGTGGGGGAGAGGCCAGGGGGGGCGGCGGAGGGGACGAGGGGAAGGGATGGTGGAGTGGCAGGCAGGCAGGAGGGGCCGGGCTGGGAGCGGAGCCCAAACCCCACAGCCACGGCCATCAGTGCGGCCCGGTGTCTGGGGCTGGTTGCGCCTCTCCCCCC
>NW_012267293.1:1909195-1916184 GCF_000151885.1 Dipodomys ordii | reverse complement strand
GTCTAGGTCTGGGTCTGGGTCTGAGTCTGGGTCTGAGTCTAGGTCTAGGTCTGGACCCATCTGGGGCCTTCCTGCCTGCTGTCCAGGCCTGGCCTAGGTTTGCTGACCCTGGGCCCGAGGCTGCTCTGTGCTGGGCTGTAGGCCAGCCCCTAGTAGCGAGGCTGGGGGGGGGGGGGGGGCATTGGATTGAAAGGCTGCCTCAGTGCTGGAGGACACTGGCATTTTCCATTGAGCTCAGACTTGTCCCCTAAGCTCCCAACTCAGGACAGCCAACAGCTCCCTTGGGAACCTAGGGGACCCCTGAAACAACCTGGCCAGTGGAGGTTCTGCTCCATTCCTATGGCAGCCCTAGCCTCCCCTTGCCCCTCAAGGCCCTTAGGCCAAAGCCATTGAACTGAAGCTGGCCCCTCCCTCCTCACACCCCCATTCCTCTGCCCTGCTGGCCCTGAGTGTGTCTCAGGCCTCAGCCAGCACTCTCCACTACCCCCACTGACCTACCTGACTCACTGGGCCACCTCCCTCCTCGGCCTGTACCTGGTGCAGGGGCCAGGACTGCCCTGGGAAGAGTAGAGAGGCTCACCCCATCCCGACACAGCCAAAGTCCTGGGAGGATCCGCAGACCCTGGAAACACTGGTGTGGCCCCTCTGGTCCCTCCCCTCTCCTGTGTCCTCATGGACATTCTTGGGGGCACCTGGCGCCTCTCCTCCAAAGCCTTGGCAGCTGCTAGGCCCTCCCCAGGGGCTGGAATATCACCAGTGTTCCCCTTCCTGTCCCGCCTGTCCCCCCCACCTCAGGCTCACGCTGCAAGGCATGCCCACCAGCCCCCTTGGACCTCGCCCTGGCTCTGCCTCCCTCACCATGTCAGCAGCCTGATGATGGGCACTGTCTCCCTGGCTTACAGTTGTGTGAAAACCACTCCAGTTTTTCAGAAGTCCTTCCCTCTCATAGCTGTGCACATCTGGGAGATGCAAGCAGAAGGTTCGCGGTCCTCTAACTTAAAGTACACACGTGCGCATTTTTATGTCTGTAGGAGCATGGGAAAGTCTTTGCCCCAGACCGCTGCCTTCTCTCTGGTGATTCCTGAGAAACGCAGGAATCTGCTCACTTCCTTCCATCTCTCCTTCTTCCCTTCCCTTTTTCTTGCTGTTTCTTTTCGGTGTGAGCCTAAGGACAGCCACAGCAGCCCAGGAGAGGTGCTTCTGGATGCACACTGCTCTTCCTACGTCCTGTGACACCCTTCCCACCTGGCAAGGGAAAATTCCAGTCTCTGAGGCTTCGGAGCACCCAAAGTATGAGCCCATGAACTCAGCCACCCACCGAGCTCAGGGCCCACACACGCTGTCTTGAAGAGCAGGCCCTCGCCAAGGCACGGGGTGGGATGCCACACATGCCCTGCCCTCAGGAAAATGGTGGAGGAGACCTGGAGGGGAGCTGGAGGGGACTGGCCCCACTGGGGCGTTCAGGTTGTCAGAAGCACGGGATACAGGGGTGCAGAACCCAGGAGAGGCGAGCTCGCAGGGGGAGAGCACAGGATGCCAGCCACATGGCCCCCGGGCAGCAGGTGTTGAAAGGCCTCAGGCCAGGCTGAAGAGTTGGAACTGTACCCGAAGGCCCTGAAGAGATGGAGGTGAGATCACACATCACCAGGTAAGGGCGGAGCTGGCCTACCTGCAAACCTTCTACATGGCCGAGAGGGCCGCAGTAAGACCAGGGTTGGAGGAATGTACATGAAATCTCACGACACACCAGTTAACAGGAAACAACACTGTCCCTCTGCAGCAGATGGTAGGCCCTCGTGAGAAGAATACTCTTACATTATCGGGGGGGGGGTCTCTTCCCAGGCCAGCTCCCCTGAGAAGTGCTATGATGAGGTGTCCAGCCTGCCAGGGCACGGTGTCCAGCAGCCACACACATGGCCAGCACGCCCCAGCTCCTCCCTCACCCCCTCCACAGACACATGCA
Source organism: Dipodomys ordii (assembly GCF_000151885.1). Taxonomy (NCBI): domain Eukaryota; kingdom Metazoa; phylum Chordata; class Mammalia; order Rodentia; family Heteromyidae; genus Dipodomys; species Dipodomys ordii. The sequence continues at coordinate 1,914,221 of NW_012267293.1, read as the reverse complement.
TGCCTCCTAAAGGATTCCCTTGAGGAGTTCTGTAAAGGTGGAAGGCAGGAGACTTGGGAGGGCCTGGAGAAAGGGCTTTGCTTGTGGAGGAGCTGCCCGCCTGGGACATGGGCAGAGCTTTTCCTTCCCCTTTGCGGCTCAGATTCTTCCCACTCTGAGACCAGAGATTTTCAGATACATGCAGCGTCAAGTCCCATCCCAAAGAACCGGAGACACACAGCAGCTGAAGAAATAATTGTACTTCATCAACATCACTGACAGAAGAACTGAGCAGGCAGTCCACCTGCACGCCTGGGCTGGGAACTCCAGCTAAGTGGGGTTGGAGGGAGCCGGCAGGAGGCTGGGTGTTTAGGTAGCCAAGGCACTACGCCCCTGAGTGGAGCCAGCTGGAGCAGGCCGGCCAGCGGATCTGAGCAGGAGCGGGCTTCCCCTCCCTCCTCTGCCATGGGATGCAAGAGCAGCATCCTCTCCAAGGACGGCTCTGACACCTGGGATTCCTCCAGGACTGCAGGATGTCAACATCTGTTCTTCATAAACTTCCCAGCCCCCAGCACTCTGAGACAGCCGCATGATAAAGACTAAGACAACACACTGCACTCATCAGCTAAGCAGTCATTTCAGTAATAATTGGAAGGAACATGAACTTACCTAGAGTCCAGCCCCACAGTCCCAAGTACTTATGAATGTAAAAAAGGAGGACAAGAAAAACGAACTTTACAACTTTGGTGGGGAGGGGGGATGGGGGGAGGATAGGAAGGGGAAACAAAGCAGGAGGCTACAATGCTTGGTAAGAAATGTGCTCATTATCTTACCCATGTAATTGTAACCCCTCTGTACGGTATTTTCACAATAAAAATATATTAAAAAATAAAAAAGAAAGATAAAAAAGGACAAGCTATGCAACAAAGCCAAGAGGTCATGGATTTTTTTTTTTTACTGTGAGAGGACATTGTAGCCGTGTATTTCTTTAAGACATTAAACCAAACATTAATTATGTCTGTTCTGTTCCAGAAGTAGGTTAGATAAGTTATCCTAACTACATCCATCTATTTAGATTTCATTGTGTACACTCTGTGCTTTAAATTTTGAATTAATTTCAAATTTGCCAAAAGAAAGTTGCAAGGTACACATAGTAGAAACAGTTCCCCTGACAGCTGGTACCAGATTCCATTCTCATTAACCTTGTACCCCATTCACGTCACCAGAGCCTGGGCTGTCTAGTACTTTAATCACTGGAGCATGCCCAGTATGTGTTTCCATTGACATTAAATTAATGTCATCAATACAGTATTGTTAATCTGCTTGGTTGATGGGTGCATGCAGTCTAGGGTCACAAATTGTATTAATCTTTGCCTACACTCCTTCAACCTGGATCATTTCCAGAGTTGTTCCTTATCTATTATAACCTGGACATTTTTGAACAATGCAGATCCTCTGTGATTTTTCATGAAGCATTTCTACCTATGACACATTTCCCCATCTGTCTGTCTCCCATGATTCTCTAAGCTGTGCCGACTTTCCAAGATAGTGATAGAGGGGGATGAACACTTCACTGAGATGGTTGAAGCCCTAGATTCTCTAGTCTCTCCACTTATTAACTCTCTTTTTCACTCTACAAGTCTATTCCCCTCTCCGGATCTTGTCCTTTATAAAATGAGAAGCTGTGCTACTACCTGGAAGCCTCACTGTGGTCTCCACACTCTGGTCCTTTGTGTAACTTCTGTGAAGTTGGCAGCCAGGGTGAGGGAAGGAGGAGGGAAGCCCCATGTCTCTGTGTGAAGGGCTGAACTAGATAAAAATGAGTCGAGGATGGAATTCTTAACAGAGAAATCCATCACGGTTCTTTAAAGCCTAAGATCATCTTTTCCCCCTGGGAGATTCAAGACCAGCCACCTTTGATTCATGATTTTTTTTTCCTTAAGAATCTTCTCCTTTTGTCTTTTCATGATATATAAACTAATGACTCTGAACTTAGTTGGCAAACACAGAAAGCTTCTGAAGGAAAAGAGTTCGGTGTGTGGCTGCCACCACTGCCGCCTCGTGTTCATCTCAGGAAAGAAAGGGGGTCCACCCCCAGGCAGGGGAAAGAAGACACGAAATTGGAAAGCGGAAGGAATGTATATTGAGGAGGTGTCATTTTGAAATTCAGCTTCATCAAAGACTTCAAAGCCCTGGATCTAAGAGGGCAGCCTACCATCTTAGATTTGTAAGCTAGATTTAGCTTACAAACTCAAAAGTAAACATGTTGAATGGTATGCAAGGGTATCCAAATGTATTCACTGAAATGGGGTAGACTCAAGGGAGATCCCAATACTACAATTCCATAGAAAGCCAAAGCTCAGCACCAGGAAACACGGAGAGTGGGTACTTGAAAGAGGTAAGGTGGGGTCAAGGGAAGAGGGTTGATGAACGAAGAGAAGGGGGACTGCAGAGAAGAATCCAGTGTATATCTACAAAATCAAGGGGGTGGGCAGGAGGGGGGTGGGGGAGGCTGTTGAAAGGGGCGATCTAATGAAGATACATTGTCTTCAGAAACTGCTTTGTCAAATAGCAACTCCTTTGTACAGCTACTTAAAGATAACTAAAAGATCAAATTTAGGATGGCAGCCTGTCCTGGCCTAGGGCCTGCCCGGCTACGCTGGCAGCGGCAGGGCTGGCTGGCCATGCTGTGGACAGAACCAGCCAGACGTGCGCACAGCTCCGCAACTCAAGGCAAACTCACAGTCCCCGACCCTGCCTGGAGCGGAGCCCCACCTCTGGCCCCTCTTGCCCCAGTGCTCCCTGTGTCCACTGGGAGCTGCTGCATACACAGTGCTCTTCTCCCTCCGACCTGGCCGCCAGCACCGCCTACCGCATCTGTGCTCCAGGACCCATCACTCCAGTTCGCCTCCTCGCACCCCCACCTAAGCTATCACTTTCACCTTTGACTCTTTGGAAGCCCCCCCCAAAAAAACACATCTTCTCCTGTCTCCCATGTATGTATGAAGGAACATCTGGACCACCTGGTGTCCAATTACTCAATCCTTTGGGAACAAAGTACTTTCTCTTGTGATCTGTAAGCAGCGCCAAGCCAGAGTGAGTTGGAAATGCTCATCATCTCAGTTATTAAGTGTTTTCATCTTCATATTTCTTCCCCCCACGGTCTCAGAAACAACTCAACTCTGAGGTTTTCTTATGCAGAGAACAAATACATATGTCATGGAAAGCTGTGAAGTTGCTGCTCCCAGATTTGAGATGGTTCTCAACAGTAAGCTTTGAAATGTTGGCGTCTCTTACAAACCTGGAATTTTCCATTGAGAAATGCCAGGATTTTAACTAGTATGCACACAAGGAACAAACAGATCAAAAACATTTTCAATTACTTCTTATTGGTAACCATGCCATTATTAAGGTAAAACATAAATGTATACAGTGCTGCCCAGTGCCATGAACCATGCCTGAAATCCCAGCTGTGTGGAAGGTGGAGACAGGTATTGAGGTTTAAGAACATAATGGACCAAAAGGGTAATTTTAAAGAAGACTATCTCAAGCATGGTGGTGCATGCCCACAGCCCCAACTGCTTAGAAGTAGAGGCCAGCGAGAGCAAATGTGGGAATCACTATCTGGAAGAAAAAAAAAAAAAGAAAAGAAAGCCAACAGGACTGGAGGGCTTCAAGGATAAAGGGTTCCCTAGCAATTACCAGGTCCCAAAAAATAAAAGCCAGATACCACCAAAAAAATAAAAGCCATACATAATAACTATAGAATGCGTGCTGCAACACAACGGTGGTGGCGGCATTTGCACATGCTGTAGGATGGGTGTTGGTCCAGACCTTCTCGTGGCCCTCAATGCCAGGAGCCATCACTGCTGGGGAAGCCTAAGCTGGGCTGCTCCTGAGGTTTAGCTCATCTTTCTCCACTGGCTTCATCACAGAAGATGTATTTATTGAGCAGGCCCCTGGGCCACCGTCCTGGCAGGAGGCTGGTTACAGTTGGCGGGTTGGGGCTGTGGCAAAGAGAGAATATAGGAGCTGACAGGTAATTACAAGTAGAGGTAGATCACCACAAGGCCACCTGTGTTGTGTTGGGACAGACATCAGTAAGATGTCCTGGGCAAGCCAGGAGTAGTGAGTGGGCGGGAGCCAGCAGGAGGAAGAAGGGGGTCAGTGCAGGGTCCCACTGGAGGACACTCGAGAGGAGAGAAGGTGAGCAGGGCACGGGCAAAACGTGAGGCAGGAAGACAGGGATTTGGGGGACAGGGGAGGATTGGGGGGACTGGGACAGCGTGGACCAGAGCCCAGAATTGGCCACTGGGGAGAGACATGTCTGAGGGCACAGGTGCACGTCAGCAGGTGTCAGCCACAACGTGTGGGCTGCTGTCTGCTTGCCCAGGGCATAACGGCCTTTCTTGCCTATCTGTGCACTCAACAGAACCTTTGCACAACTGGACAGAGCAAAAACGATGTGTAGCCGTAGCCCTGTCTTGTACCAAAACCTAGAGAAGGACAAATACGGGTTCTGTTTTGGTTTGGTTTCTGTTTGTGCTGGCGCTGGGGCTTGAACTCAGGGCCAGGGCGCTGCCCCTTGGCTGAGTCTGGCCAGGGAGGAGGAGTCCTGGGCCTGGTGCAGGCCTGGCTTGGTCCCTTTGGATCCCAGCACCCTTCCCTGGCCAAGCAGAGGAAGAGCCTGCCCCGCCCGGGAGGGGAGGTGTTGCCCCAGACCCAGGCCCCCACCCAGCCTCAACCCACCCCCTTGCGGGCTGAGCTCAGAGCCAGGCCGGGGGAGGGTCGGGGAGGACTCGAAGCCCACACCCAGGGGCCAGTACCCTGGTACTCTTGGTCTGGAGACTGATAAACGGGAAAACAACCCCACTCTAGGGTGTGCTCAGGGCCAGGGCAGCAGGGGGAGTTGGGGGTGGGGAGGCGGCCCAGGGGGCCTCCCCCACCCCTACCCCAGGCTGCTTCTTCCTTTGGATGCTGCAGCCCTGCCCCACAGCTCCCCCACCAGGGGCACAGGGGGTGCCTGCCCGCCGGGGTGGCTGGGGGG
>NW_012267293.1:1907963-1908920 GCF_000151885.1 Dipodomys ordii | reverse complement strand
GGAGGGCGGGGGGAGGCGGAGCGGAGGGCCTTTCCTCTTCCCATTCACAGATTCGCCTGCAGCCACCGTGAATGGACGCGGGGACCGCCTCTTCCCGCGGGGGCTGCCCGCGCCCGCCGGGCCTCCCCGGCCCACACCAGTTCCAGGAGTCGGGCCTGTGTTGTCACTGGTGTCCCCCTGCCCCTCGGGGTGCTGGGTCGTGTAGCTCGGCCCCCACCGGGCGGGGCCGCGACCCCCCTTCAGCAGCGCGGTGGCTGGGAAGGGGAGCGGGTCACCCCTCCTGTGCCGGGCTAACCCTAACCCCGGACCCCGCCCCCCAGCTGGTGGGGAGGACTGGGAGGGGGCGCGGGGCACACAGGGGACGTGGGGGTGCGTGGCTGGCGCCCACAGAACCCCAAAGTGCAGACCGCACCTTGGAGGGGCGCCCACGGGTGTGGCCACGGCAGGAAGGGCGCCACTCCCTCGGCCTCTCCCTTCCCCCCACCTGGCACCCAGCTCCTCCCCCTCCACTCCCTACAGGACCCACAGGCAGCCCGACAGACAGAGCCCCTGGCTCTGCCCCCCTAGGCCCAACCGCACCCCCCAGGCGCAGTCAGCACGTGCTTGCTCCTCCCCCCCCTCCACCCCACACGCAGCTGGGTCTGGGTCTAGGTCTGGGTCTGGGTCTGGGCCTAGGTCTGGGTCTGGGTCTGTCTAGGTCTCTGTCTAGGTCTGGGTCTAGGTCCAGATTTGGGTCTAGATCTGGGTCTAGGTCTGGGTCTGGGTCTGTCTAAGTCTCTGTCTAGGTCTGGGTCTGAGCCTGAGTCTAGGTCTGGGTCTAGGTCTGGGCCCCGGTCTGGGTCTGGGTCTGGGTCTGGGTCTGGGTCTGGGTCTGGGTCTGGGTCTGTCTAGTTCTCTGTCTAGGTCTGGGTCTGAGTCTAGGTCTAGGTCTGGGTTTGAGTCTGGGTCTGAGTCTAG
>NW_012267293.1:1888457-1896068 GCF_000151885.1 Dipodomys ordii | reverse complement strand
CTTGGCGGAGTGCAGGCAAAGTGCGGGGTGCCGGTGCCGCGGGCCCTCGGAGGAGGAGCCCTGCCCGCCCGGCTGTCCGGGCGCGCGCGAGGACACGGCCTTGCCTCCGAGGGCGCACAGAGCACGTTTTATACCTATGTACCGGTACCTTTCCCATAGTTCATCGTCTTCTAGTACCTTCCTCCGGATCAGCGCCCTGGAGCCGGCTCTGCTGCCCTGCGGGGGGAGGGGAAAGGGGTCACCCCTCGCCCCCGCCCCGGCGCCGGAACCTGCGCCCGAGGGAGGACTGGGAAGGGCGCAGCACGGAGGGAGGCTGGCCTTCTCTCCAGACTGCCCAGACCCCAGGCCCCGCGCAGGCCCACAGCCGACACCCAAAGCCGGGTGCGGCCCTGCTGTGCCCGCTGCTTGCTCCAACCCGGAGGACGCGAGTCTTCTCCCGGTCCTGCCCGCCCGGCCTGTCCAGACTCGGGGCTCGAACCCAGGGCCGGGCGCGGTCCCGAGCGCTCAGTTCTCACGCCGGGGTTCCCGGCGGAGTCTCGCGGCTTTAAACCAGACTCCCCGGACCGCAGCCTCCCGAGGCGGTGGCGGAGGTGGCGTGGCCGCTTTGGAGGACCGGGATTGTCAACGCACCGTTGCGTGCGGTGATGTATGCAGGGCTGGACGGCTCGGGCCGACCGTGTGCGGACGGCGTTTGCTCTGACACACTGCGCTGTATCCCATGTCAGAGGGTGAGGGCAGACCGAGCCCCAAACCGTCACAAACGACCCATCATCAGTCTCCCGGACCCTAAGCCCTTCTGGCACCCACTGGCTCGCACACAGACCGCACAAGGCAGAGGCTTCAGCAAAGCCTGATTCTGGCTGGGCAGGGGTCGGTACGGCGGGGAAGGAAGGAACAGGGGCGGACACTCCCCGTCCCCTACCGGGACATGGAAATTAAAGGCTCAACATGGTGGCTCTTCATCTGTGGTGTTTTTCACTTTTGAGTTAGCACCTGTGGCCATGGCCTCTAGCAACTCCTAGTCCTTGGGCCGAGGTCTGGGGTGGGGAAGATGACTGAAGCCTAAAAAATGATCTTATCCTAACTAGATTACCCTGTCCCAACTGGACACAAAAGGCCTTATGTCAGATAACGCAGTCACAGGGAGGGACACGAGCCTCTCCTTACCTATTCAGAGGGACAGTTTGACCCAGAACCAGGGCCTTGGGGGCTGGCAGGTGGTACAGGGTCCATGTTACCAAGGCTGCCCTCAAGGCCAACCTGGAGCACCCCTGCCTGGTCCAGATGGAATCTGGGCCAGCATGGGAGAATAAGCAAGTTGCTATGTGTACAAGAGGACCCCTCGGTTTCAGCAACACTGTGAGAAGATGCCTTTCAATGTGGTGTCTTTGTGCTCACACCCATGTGTAACTTTGTAGTGTTGCACTCAGATTGTGATGTGCACAATTGTGCACAATATTGTGCTTTATTTCTCTGTCCAGCGTATCTGTTTCATATACTACCTTCCCATGCCAACTGAAATAGGAGAGAGAAAATTCATTTAACTTTTATTGCAGTTTGCTGTTACTGTCCTATTTTGGTATTGTTGTTAATCTCTCATTATGCCTAATTTATGAATTTAACTTTATCATGTTAATTTAAAAGGAAAACAAGAGCTGGGTTTGGTCACACACACACACACACACACACACGTAATCCTAGTATTTGGAAAGCTGAAGTAGGAGGGTAGTGAAATGAGGCCAGCCTGAGCAATGTGGCAGGTTCCTGACCCAGCAAACAAACAAACATAAATGATGGAAGAGAAAGGAAAATCATAGCGCCTCCGGATACGTCTTAGTTAAAAGAGATGGTTATATCATAATTCAACACTATGTGTAAAATAACCTGATAAACCACCCTACAGATGGAAAAGCCCAAATTAAACCAATTGAGATGCTGCTCATCTTACAATGAGATAATGTAGGTCGCTAAGCTCACCTTAAAGTAGAAAATTACAAGTCAAAGCACTGTAGGTGGAGACTATCTATGTAGGGTTCAGCATCTCAGAAGTCTCAGTGCCCAGTGGATACCCATGCGTGGGGAAGGGCTTGGTTGAATGGCAATCTTGCCCACATCAGGGCTCGATTGTCTGGCTTTAATGACACATGACCTACCATAGCAGCCTCTGCAAGTTCTGACCTCCAGGAAGTGCCAGGCCTGTTTCCTACCATGGCCAGTGCAGCCAGGCGGCATCTGCTTCACCTCCCTGCCCTGCAGGCAAAAAAGCTCTCCCTGGGGCTGGGAAGGTGGCTCAGTGGTAGAGTGCTTGCCTTGCATGCTTGAGGCCCTGGGTTCGATTCCCCAGCACCACAAAAGCAAAAAAAGAAAAAAGCCGGAAGTGGCGCTGTGACTCAAGTGGTAGAGCACTAGCCTTGAGCTGAAGAGCTGAGGGACAGGCCCAGGCCCAGAGTTCAGGCCCCATGACCGGACCAAAAAAAAAAAAAAAAAAGCTCTCCCTGCAGAGTGGTGAGGCCCTCAGAGGTCTTACGGATCTCTCTCCTTCCAGCAGTCTACTATTCTTCCTGCGGAGCAATACCTGCAGCCCCTGTCTGAAGGTTTTCATCTGGGTGAAAGAGTAAATAAACGCAGCGGTGGATACCTCACGTTTCCAGCACATGCACTACGAGCCATCCTCTGGACATCCCACAAGTCACCTTTGGGCTTTCTGAACTTAGGGTGTGTTTGCACTCATGATTACTGTTCTCAGATGCTCCCTCCACCATCTCACGGAAGCCCGGCACTCTTATTCCCTCTGGAAGGAAAGTCATCATGGCCCAAGCTTGGAGTCTGCCCAGCCTTGGGTTTCCATCGTCTCTAGGACCTTGCCAGGGCGCTACACTGTGCGTCACCAGCCATAATGTCCCAGGCGCAGCACTGGTCAGATGTCCCAGGAGAGGGGGCAGCTTCAGGGAGACGCTCCAGGACAGGGACATGATGAGCAGCTCTATCTAGTCTCTCTTAGAACATGCTCAGAACCAGACCTCCTGTCAAATCACATTTTCTAGGTGAATTCTTGCATGTTGAATGTGTTTGCAGCTAGGTATACAACTATGGATTTTAAATAAAACAACCAGAATTTATGAATACGTGGCAGAGCTCCCTGGGAAGTGTCATGTAAGCCCCACAGCTGTCTTGGTGTCCATGAAGAGCTCACAGCTCACATGGCCCCTCCAGATGTGAGGCCGCTGGGTCCTCTATGCCAGGCATAGCCTGGGTCCCAGGGCCCAACAACCACAGGTGAGGCCCCAGGTGTCTCCATGGTGGTCCAGCGTCAGGCCTCAGGCAGGCCGGAGAGGTTTCCATTGCTCTCCCTGACCCTCAGGTGAGGCTCCTGGGCTCTCAGCCAGTCTGGAACATTCCCAGTGGATCATCTCTGTTTTCTGGAAGAGGGAGATGGGGCTGTTCCCCACCGAGGCCTTGGAGTCCCTTTGGGGAGCCCAGAGCTGGGTGAGGCTCTGATGCTCAACATGGCGCGTGCATGGGGTCATGCCTGTGTGCACACTGGCTGTTCTCAGGGGACAGCACACCCACAGTCACACAGCAGAGCTGCTAGGAAGGCGTGGGCCACTGCTGACGTCCCCAACGTGACTCCACTTGATCGTCGTTTTTAACTGGTCAAGAATCACTACCTATATTGCAGCATTATTTACCATAGCTAAGATATGGAACCAACCCAGATGCCCCTCAGTAGATGAATGGATCAAGAAAATGTGGTATATATACACAATGGAATTCTATGCCTCCATCAGAAAGAATGACATTGCCCCATTTGTTAGGAAATGGAAAGACTTGGAAAAAATTATATTGAGTGAAGTAAGCCAGGCCCAAAGAAACATAGGTCCCATGGCTTCCCTTATTTGCAATATCTAGTATATGTATGAGTCAAGCAGAAAAGGTCAGATAATGTGATGTCAGGAAAATGAACCCTTAGATAGGTATTTTAATGTTTTTTTTTCTTTCATGCATGTGTTTCTAACGCATTTATAAGATTATCTCTTTGTTGCTTTGTATGTCCCTCCCCCACAGTATAACCCCCACTTTCAGTATATTTGATGTCTGTATAACTTGTGGAGGAGATGGGGAAAAACAAGTCCTTTAAGGATTCAGGTGGACCTGTTGCAACAATGAGAAGTACAAATTGTCATGTCAAAAACGAGCTTTACAATGTCGGTGGGGGGGGAAGGATTGGGTGGGGGGAAGGGGGGAGGTGAAGTGTAAACAAAGGAGGAGGCTGCAATGCTTGGTAAGAAATGTACGCATTATCCTGCCCATGTAATTGTAACCCCTCTGTACAGTATATTCACAAATAAAAAAAAAAAAGAATCACTACCTACTACTCTACAGCCTAACTGTGCTCGGCCTGGAGATGGAGACACGATGCCCAACCTGCCCAGGCCTACCCCACTGCTGAGGACAAAGCCAGCCAGACATGAGCCGCCTCTGCTGATGGCAATCCTTATCTTCACTAGCACAGGCCGAAAACATCATCGTCTCTGACCCTCCCTCCCACCCTCCCCTTCCCTCTCGCTCGCTCTCTCGCTCTCTCTCTCATCCCACAAACAGTCTGATTCATCTCCCTCCTCTGGTTGGAATCCTTCAAGTGTGGCACATCCAGCGATGCACATTCCCTCCCTGTGGCACATCCAGCGATGCACATTCCCTCCCTGTGGCACATCCAGCGATGCACATTCCCTCCGTTACGGCTGCTGCCCTGGCGAAGTCTCCAGCCATAATCACCTGAACCACACTAAGTCGGCTCACATCACTGATTGCTCAGCCCCGCCCTCAGTGGGTCTGTTTCCTTCAAAGCCTCAGTCTTGGCCACCGCCTGCAGGCCCAGGCCAGTCTTCCCAACTGCATGCTGACCGTACCCTCTGGGGCCCTGGCATCGCCTGCTCCTCCAACGAGCTCAGCCCCAGGACTCTGCAGCAGGTGCGGCGTGTCTGGAAAGCTCTTCCTCCCAGCTCTGCCTTCCTCAGATCATCCGCAACGAGACCGTAGCCCTTCTGCGAGACTCCCGCTTCCTCTCATTCCTCTCTGACATGCTCCAATGTGCGGGGCCCCGTCCAACGCACGGCAGTGGATCCACACCTGCTTTTACTTTAGTTTTCGGTGTCTCTACTGGCACACTAGGTTCCACATGAGCAGAGTTTGTTTATGTGGTGCACGGGTTTACCCTAAGTGCCCAAGCATTATTTCTCATCTTCCAGGGACCCAGACCCCCCCCCAATCTTGGATGGAACCTTCTCCTGGTGCTACTCTCGACTTTTAAAATCTTCCCATTCTCATTCCACAAATTTCAGTATATTCTCCTGCCCAGCATGTGAACTCACCAAACATTCTGAAAAGCTGTGTGTTCATTGATCTCATGACTATAACCAGATATGATGTAAGTGACGCAGTCTAGTGATGTATGTAACTAACATGAATTCAAAAGATCCTTTCTCTCCGAAGTCATCTCCCAGGCTTCCTTCTCTGCGTGGATGAACGGAGGTGGCCGTGTGCACGCATGCAGCCGGCGGGGCGTGGGGCTGCAGCAGGGAGGGAGGCTCCGAGGGCAGAGCCCCTTCTGGAGGAAGCGCAGGCCTGCCTGCCTCCCACGCGCTCCCTGCTCCCCTCCACAGTCCCCCCCACCCCGCTCACTTCCGCTCCTTGGCATTCAGTGTTTGCTACCGTGGCTTCCTCCAGCAGAAAACAGGTGCCTGGTCACCCATGTTTCCTCCATCTGTGACTACGCCAGAGGAAAGTGCAGGAGTCAAGGGCGGACTGCTCCAGCGAACGGTGCCTTCAGTCACATATTGATGCTTCCACACATCGAAGACACTTTCCAAATACCAAGACCCATCCTGTTAGAGTTTTACATTATTTTTATCTGCAAGGGGGTGGGGCTCTGCCCAGAGAGTCTCCAGGCAGCAGGAAGCAGCTGATGCCAATCCTGCGAAGATGGATTTATCCGTGCCCTTTGCCTCTGTGTAAGGCTGAGGTTCTAATTTCAGTTTGTGTGTGAAGAAAATCTCTGTCAGGTACACTTACTAAGCCGTCACCTCTTTTCTGCTGTGTCGTAAAATACACCAAATGGGGAAAACCCACATAGCAAAATTGATGCCATCTGATTATATAAATGGGTGTGTGGGGACCTGCCGTGAGTTCAATTCACTAAGAAACAAGAAAATGTTTCCTTAAAATAAGACTCGGTTCTAGAGTGCGTTTTAATTTGAAACCTGTCCTGCTGTGTCAGCGATCTCACGTAACTCCAGGATCGGAGTTTGCAGCCATCTTCAGAAGCGGAGAGGGCCGGAGCCCTGGCTGCCGCCGGACGAGACCCAGGACTTGGCACGAGCTGCCTGGACTGCCGGACTTGGCGAGGTCTCACCCCACATCTTAGGGGACAGTGGCACCTGGCCATCTTCCTCCGTCACCCACCCACACAGTCCTCGCCCATGAAACATTTCACAACTCAGAGACTCTGACGTTCCAAAAGGATCCGTGGCGCCGTTCTCTGGCCGAGTGCACGCGCGCACGCGGCATGCCCCTGACTCACCACAGAGACTCCGGGGGACCGCGGGAGAGGTGACTCTCACCCTGGGCTGCTGCCCTGAGAAGGCGGCTTGGCAAGCAGTGGCGCTCCAGGAGGAGGTGAGTGTGACCCTGGAGAGAAAGGCTGAGCCACGGGGAAGTCACCGTCACACGCCGCAAAGCAAGCCGAAGAGCCGCCATCGGGTGGCGGAGGGTCTGGCTGTGGTAAAGGGATAGGCGCGTTCTGCCAGCGGTGCAAGCTGACCACAACGCCCGGCACACGGGCCTGGGGGCCGACGGCTCACCACACGCCCCTGCCAGGGCGGGCGCCCACCAAGTCCTCCCGCAGGGAGCACCCACCAAGTCCTCCAGCGGGGAGCGCCCACCATGTCCTCCAGCAGGGAGCGCCCACCAAGTCCTCCAGCAGGGAGCGCCCACCAAGTCCTCCAGCAGGGAGCGCCCACCAAGTCCTCCCGCGGGGAGCGCCCACCAAGTCCTCCAGCAGGGAGCGCCCACCAAGTCCTCCAGCGGGGAGCACCCACCAAGTCCTCCCGCAGGGAGCACCCACCAAGTCCTCCCGCAGGGAGCGCCCACCAAGTCCTCCCGCAGGGAGCACCCACCACGTCCTCCAGCAGGGAGCGCCCACCAAGTCCTCCAGCAGGGAGCGCCCACCAAGTCCTCCAGCAGGGAGCGCCCACCACGTCCTCCAGCAGGGAGCACCCACCACGTCCTCCAGCAGGGAGCACCCACCACGTCCTCCAGCAGGGAGCACCCACGACGTCCTCCAGCAGGGAGCACCCACCACGTCCTCCAGCAGGGAGCACCCACCACGTCCTCCAGAAGGGAGCACCCACGACGTCCTCCAGCAGGGAGCACCCACCACGTCCTCCAGCAGTGAGCACCCACCAAGTCCTCCAGCAGGGAGCACCCACCACGTCCTCCAGCAGTGAGCACCCACCAAGTCCTCCAGCAGGGAGCACCCACCACGTCCTCCAGCAGGGAGCACCCACCAAGTCCTCCAGCAGGGAGCACCCACCACGTCCTCCAGCAGGGAGC
>NW_012267293.1:1854603-1887928 GCF_000151885.1 Dipodomys ordii | reverse complement strand
GTCCTCCAGCAGGGAGCACCCACCACGTCCTCCAGTGGAGCACCCACCACGTCCTCCCACGGGGAGCACCCACCAAGTCCTACAGCGGGGAGCACCCACCACGTCCTCCAGCAGGGAGCACCCATGCGTCCTCCAGCAGGGAGCACCCACCACGTCCTCCTGCAGGGAGCACCTGCCACGTCCTCCAGCAGGGAGCACCCACCACGTCCTCCAGCAGGGAGCACCCACCACATACGTCCTCCAGCAGGGAGCACCCACCACGTACGTCCTCCAGCAGGGAGCACCCACCACGTACGTCCTCCAGCAGGGAGCACCCACCAAGTCCTCCCGCAGGGAGCACCCACCACGTCCTCCCGCAGGGAGCACCCACTACGTCCTCCAGCGGGGAGCACCCACCACGTCCTCCAGCAGGGAGCACCCACCACGTCCTCCAGCTGGGAGCACCCACCAAGTCCTCCAGCAGGGAGCACCCACGACATCCTCCAGCAGGGAGCACCCACCACGTCCTCCCACAGGGAGCACCCACCACGTCCTCCAGCAGGGAGCACCCACCACGTCCTCCAGCAGGGAGCACCCACTACGTCCTCCCACAGGGAGCACCCACCAAGTCCTCCAGCAGGGAGCACCCACCACGTCCTCCCACAGGGAGCACCCTCCAAGTCCTCCAGCAGGGAGCACCCATGCGTCCTCCAGCAGGGAGCACCCACCACGTCCTCCCACGGGGAGCACCCACCAAGTCCTCCCACAGGGAGCACCCACCAAGTCCTCCAGCAGGGAGCACCCACCACGTCCTCCAGCAGGGAGCACCCATGCGTCCTCCAGCAGGGAGCACCCACCAGGTCCTCCCACGGGGAGCACCCACCAAGTCCTCCCACAGGGAGCACCCACCACGTCCTCCCACAGGGAGCACCCACCACATCCTCCAGCAGGGAGCACCCACCACGTCCACCCACAGGGAGCACCCACCACGTCCTCCCACAGGGAGCACCCACCAAGTTCTCCAGCAGGGAGCACCCACCACGTCCTCCAGCAGGGAGCACCCACCACGTCCTCCCGCGGGAGCACCCACCAAGTCCTCCAGCAGGGAGCACCCACCACGTCCTCCAGCAGGGAGCACCCACCACGTCCTCCCACGGGGAGCACCCACCAAGTCCTCCAGCAGGGAGCACCCACCACGTCCTCCAGCAGGGAGCACTCAGTCCTCCAGCACAGAGCATGCACCTCGCCCTGCAACGGAGCACCCGCAGGGTGCCCATGCGCGTAGATGAAGGTAACAAGTAACAAGAGCCAGTCCACAGAGAGCCCACAATTCCAAGTGCCGGCTGCTGGGCGTGGCGGTGGAGCATATGTGTGAAATCAGCTGCTGGGCGTGGCGGTGGAGCATATGTGTGAAATCGGCTGCTGGGTGTGGCAGTGGAGCGTATGTGTGTGTGAAATCGGCTGCTGGGCGTGGCGGTGGAGCGTATGTGTGAAATCAGCTGCTGGGCGTGGCGGTGGAGCATATGTGTGAAATCAGTTGCTGGGCGTGGCGGTGGAGCATATGTGTGTGTGAAATCGGCTGCTGGGTGTGGCAGTGGAGCGTATGTGTGTGTGAAATCGGCTGCTGGGCGTGGCGGTGGAGCATATGTGTGTGTGAAATCGGCTGCTGGGCGTGGCGGTGGACGTGGTGGTGGAGCGTATGTGTGACTTCACAACAATGCAGTCCTCACTTAGCTCAGCACTCATGGAGGTGCTGTGGTAAAGGTATTCCCAGGCTCTGCCTGTCTTCCATCATCACTGGACTTAAAGCAAAAGAGGTAGGTGGGCATCCTCTGATCAGCGAATGTCTAAAGGACCAACAAGGGCTGGGAAGGTGGCTCAGTGTAGAGCATGCCTAAGGCCCTGGGTTCGATTCCTCAGCACCATATAAGCAAAAAGAAAAAAAAGTCTGAAGTAGCACTGTGGCTCAAATGGTAGAGCGCTAGCCTTGAGCTGAAGAGCTGAGGGACAGTGCCCAGGCCCAGAGTTCAGGCCCCACGACCGGACCCAAAAAAAAAAAAAAAAGGAGCAACAACTGACTACACGGGAAGCGGCCGAAATAACAGCGCTCAACAGCAAGGTGAAGTAAGAGGAAGTCACGCTGCCGCAGCTCTGCTGGCTTTACTGAGATCGCTGCTCCCGGAACTCTCTAGGACCAAGATTCTAGAGCAACTGTTGAGACGTTACTGAAAGACAGCGTGGGAATGGCTGGTCTTCAGCGTGATCGCTCTTCTTCTAAGAGCAAGTTTGCAACCAGTGCATCCGTGAGGGGCGCCAGCCCTGGACAGAGCGGACAGAGGAAACTCAAAGCAAGTGACAGAACCAGAGACGGGTTCTGCTCGCCAATCATTGCCCATATCTGGCCACACTCTAAGAGCCATAAGTGTAGACCTGTCTTCACTCATTTGTATTTGTGTGAGGCCATTCTTGTTAAATAAAGCATGCTATTAGGAAGCTGTCCACCATATCTAGTGTGCCCTGGACGCCTATACAATTCGCAATCATTTTGCACAGAACTACCTAAGCCTAGTGTCTGCCAAATGCACAATTGTTGATTATGAGCTTGAGCTAGATACATAGGAAGACCTTGTCTCAAAAGACCAATGGCCAGGAATGTAGTTCTGCGGTGGAATCTTTGTCTAGCATGTACAAGGCCCTGGGTTTTATCTTCAGACTGGCAAAATAAAGAAAACTAATTACCAGAGTGTAAAACGGGTATTTCTTAAGTAACTCGGCTCCTTGTGAAGGCCATGTCTGGCACGGGAGGTCAGAGCTCTCTATGGAGAATGCAGACAAGCCAGGATCGTCAAACCTCGCATCCATCGTCATCCCTGGCCAAAGTCCTGGGATTACTTGTAATTTCTGAGTTACTGACAAAGCATTATTTTAGGCACAATGTTTGATTCTTGTGAGACTGATTTGATAAGTGACCTAATTTCCTATTTTTACTTTAGAAATGTGCAGAATATACATTCATGATTTTTAAGTCTCTCTTCTGCCTTTGATGATAAAATAACTCTCAACTACAACCTAACGCATTTGTCTTTTTATGCCCTTGGCTGTCCTGGCCTTAAATTCTACCTGGACAATTACAAGCAAAATGCACAGATGCAATGCCATTTTTACTACGAATATTTCAGTGAGGATTGTACTGATGGCGCTATGATTAAAAGCAGGAAGTAAGCTGATGTGCCAACAGTCTCTAGACCTTCTTCAAATCTTGCCAAATGTACTAAAATTCTTTACAGGGAGACAAATAAGCAGATGAGCTCAGTCTAGGATTACATCTCCAGCTGAGGACCTTGCCTTTTCAGATTCTGAAACATCTCTCTGGTATTTCTGTGTCTTTCATGACCTTGATTTTTTTTTAAAGACTGCATAGCCCATACAATTTTTCAAAGGATATTTTTTAACAACATGGTTGACTTAAAGGAGACTATACTTAGGATCAGTTTGGCAAGAACAATTTACCCCACTCAAAAGTCAGGGGGTGATCTGTAAATGACAGCCACAGATTAAAGCATGATAAATATGAAGTCTCAAAAGTATCCAGCCAAAGAACAAATGCAAGATTCTTACTTTTTGTAAAATTAAGTAGTTGTACAAATGGGTGCCAGTTCCATGAAGGCTCTTCCTTTTGTATGCTCTATTTGTTGTTAAACTCTGAGATCAAAATAACTTACTGAAATACAAACAGACATTTTGAATACGAGAAAGGATTTTTTTGTAAGAATCATTTTTCTTCCCACTCATTTTTATACGACGTTGATCGAAACGCACAGGTGACGATTTAGGAAATCAGAAGAAAATGCTACGGCAGGTTGCATCCCCAGCAGCGGCTTTTGTTCTACAGAGCGGTGGGAGGGCTGCTCAGGGGCACTCACAGACAGGAGAGGCGGTGCGGAAGCCCTTCAACCAACTGGCCGCCATGTTCTAGTCCAACCCCACCCCGCCCCAGCACCGTCGGCAGGTGCCTGGATTCCCCAGTTTGGCGTCTTACGAAATAGTCCTGTCTGGTGTAGAGTGCAACAATGTGCCCCATTCTTTATGTCCCCACGTTTCTTTGGTCAGCTGGTCTGACCCCACGGGATGTGAGGAACGTCATTGGCTCCCTTTGGACTTTCCATGGTTTACTTTGTGGCACGTGTTCTTCACAGACAACTCCACCACGCAACCATCCCACCTGCCATGAAATCAACATGGCCGCCATTTCTATCACACCTCCACTACCCTGGCCACTTTCACCAAGAGACTTCCTCCATGACCAGATGCCTGTGGAATCTGCTCCAGGAAGGACAGCGGGTTTGTTTGTGGATCTTTGGATCTTTTCTTCTTAGCATAACCAAAGCTGAAAATGCCTAGCATTTCTCACATGCTGAAATACTGCCGGGGTGCAGTCACACTAACGCTCAGAATTCCACTGTGTGCACATGTGAAGGTATTGTCATCCTTATTAGCTGCCTTACCTGGCTCTTTGCATCTTTCTTCCAGAGTTTGGGCGGACCAGCTCACGCACCTCGGCGCCACGGTTGACTTTCTCACTGTGCTGTCTTAGTGTGTTCTTACAAGCACACTCCTTTTCACTCAGGAGGTTTTTCTTGCAATTATTCTGAATTTGAGTTTGATCTCTAGAAGAAATATATAGTTGATTTATAAGCTAGTTCCGCTGGTATTATAAGTAGGACTTTCTCCCTCAACTCACAATATTTACTGGCTAACTGCTCATCAGGTTCCCTTGTTTTCTTGTTTGCTCTCAATTCCAAGCACGATTTCTAAAGAACCCCACATCACTGATGTGTTGTCTGATGACCACTCCAACGTGGTGGGGTCCACTGGGTGATGTATCCCCAGTACTGGTGCATGAGTAGTACCAACACATTGTCCATAGTACTGATGCATTTTGTTCACAGGACTGATGCATTGTTCACAGTTCTGATGTATCCACATTCTGGTGCATTCACAGTACTGAAGCATACTTCACAGTACTGATGCACAGTTCACAGTACTGATGCATGGTTCACAGTACTGATGCACAGTTCACAGTACTGATGCACAGTTCACAGTACTGATGCACGGTTCACAGTACTGATGCATGGTTCACAGTACTGATGCATGGTTCACAGTACTGATGCATGGTTCACAGTACTGATGCACGGTTCACAGTACTGATGCATGGTTCACAGTACTGATGCATGGTTCACAGTTCTGATGCACAGTTCACAGTACTGATGAACAGTTCACAGTACTGATACACGGTTCATAGTACTGATGCATGGTTCACAGTACTGATGCATGGTTCACAGTACTGATGCACGGTTCACAGTACTGATGCATGGTTCACAGTACTGATGCATGGTTCATAGTACTGATGCACAGTTCACAGTACTGATGCACGGTTCACAGTACTGATGCATGGTTCACAGTACAGATGCACGGTTCACAGTACTGATGCACGGTTCACAGTACTGATGCATGGTTCACAGTACTGATGCACGGTTCACAGTACTGATGCACAGTTCACAGTACTGATGCATGGTTCACAGTACTGATGCATGGTTCACAGTACTGATGCACAGTTCACAGTACTGATGCAGTTCACAGTACTGATGCATGGTTCACAGTACTGATGCACGGTTCACAGTACTGATGCACGGTTCACAGTACTGATGCACGGTTCACAGTACTGATGTATCCACAGTTCCGGTGCATTCACAGTACCGATGCACAGTTCACAGTAATTATGCATCACAGGACTGAGACTTTGTTCAATGCATCACCCACAGTACTACTTCCTCTCTTATGGCTTTTACTGTGGATTCAAATTCTGTATTGTGTCCTTAGCTATTATAACCCTTTTTCAATAGTTTGCCTACATTTTAAAACTATGATATCTTGGTTTACTTGTTCCTCCTTATCTTTCTTTTCAACTCAGTTTATTCCTTCCTACAACCTTATTTAGATCTTGATTCAAATGCCATTTGTCCTCATGTATGCACAAAAAGAAAAATTTAATTTTTAAGTAAGCACCTTGGAGTACATTGTCTTTAGATTTATCCAGACTTCATATTTTATCCATGCAAACCCAACATTTGATCCTGTTTTCAGCTCAGTGACGCTGTTCATCAGCAGCTGGAAGGCAGGTGTGATGCAAATCCAATCCCTTGAGACCACCCGGGGCAGCCCGGCTCCCCCCTCCACACACCCATGACCCTATCACACAAGTGAGTGAACAAGTGACTTCCAGAGTGTCCTCAAACTCACTTCTGACACTCTCTAAACAGGAGAAGGCTCTGCCCAGTGGTCATCTCTTTGATAACTCAAAGACTTCTGAAGTTTGGGACAGAACAAGGCCAGGACATAGCACTGCCCCTGCAGGGAGCCATCTCTCCTGAGGACAAGGTAGAGTCTCCTAACCAGTTTGTATAGTTACTGGTGAATTATGGCTGGCACTGATAACCAATCATCATTGGGTTTTGACCTTGTCACTGTCAGGGACTAGGCTTGCTGGAGTTATTTGCATTCAATGAGATGAAGGGTCAAGAAGGCGTCAGAGCTGGGCGCCAGGGGCTCACCCCTGGAATCCTACCTACTCAGAAGGCTGAGTTCTGAGGATTGCATTCAAAGCCAACCTGGGCAAAAAGTCCCTGTGAGATTCTTATTTCCAATTAATCATTCAAAAACAGGAAGAGGCACTATGGCTCAAGTTGTAGAGCACTAGCCTTGAGCACAAAGAGGCTTGGGACAGTGCCCAGGCCCTGAGTTCTAGTACCACAACCTACAAAAAATGGCAAGGGGGTTCAGAGAAAGGCTAGTGCAAACAACTCACTCTTCATTTCACTCTAATCAAAAGATGTGACATTCATATTTTCCTTGCTGTTTCTACCCTCTTTCCAAGTTGTGATAAATCTGTTTTTATAAATATCCCAAGGGCAGGTGGAGAGACATTTCTGCCACCCATAGCCAACACCTCATGAGACTATGGGCTTTAAGCATCAGGGTCAGGGCTGGGAAGGTGACTCAGTAGTAGAGTGCTTGCCTTGCATCCATGAGGCCCTGGGTTCGATTCCTCAGCACCACATCAGCAGAAAAAGCTAGAAATGGTGTTGTTGCTCAAGTGGTAGAGCGCTAGCCTTGAGCTGAAGAACAGTGGCCAGGCCCTCACGACCGACAAAAAAAGAGTCCGGGTCACAGCCTCCCCTTTAGAAAACAGAAGTAATGGGACAGGCTAACACCATCCACAGCCCTCGCCATGCCAGATGCACTGGAGATGGCCAGAGGGTCCCAGCTGTCCCTACCCCCACCTCAGACCACAGGCAAAAACAAATGCTGCCAGTGCCGCATAGTCATCCAACTTATACTGGAGTGAGTTACTGTCTTAGAAAGACTCTCAGGTCTCAGTATAACTTCCTTAATGGATACAGCATTTGTTTTTATATTCTACTTTATGGGGTTGGGAGCAAGTAGAAAGTAGAACCATTCACCATTTTGACTCTGTGAATGAGAAAAGCTATAACTAAAGAGAAAGTGCATTCTAAAGATAGTAAGACAGGGTTTTAAGGATCATAAAGAAGGCAACAGGTCAGCAGAAAAGCAAGAAGGATCATAGACATCAGAGAAAAAAGAAGTCTGGAGCTCCATTCCCAGGCTGACTTACCTCGGCACACGCGGGTGAACTACAGCTGTTTGCACAAGCTGGGGAGTGTGTCCCAGAAAGCAAAGTCGCATTTCCAGTCGCAGAGTGAGTCCATATTCATGCAAACCTAAGCTCCGAGGAGGCAGCTGATGAGACAGAGAGTAATAGAGATAGAAGCTAGACATGGAAAAGGTGCGATTTAGGGTCTTCACCAACACTGAATTACATGAATCCAGGGTTACGGCTATACACTGCTCAGGAGTGAAACATCTGTTTGGCAAGTGTGAGGAGAAAATACAGGGTCCCCTGGGGAGAAATGGTCTAAGTGGGACTCCTGAGTCCAAGCTGACCTCCCAGGCCCAGAGGCAAGCCCCAGCTGCTCAGAGCATGGTGAATCCCTCCCTTCTGGCAAGGGAGATTCCACACATCTGTAAGAAGGGGCCTAGCAGCCCAGAAGGTACAACCCTGTCCCTTCAAAGCTGTTGCTATAACAACCAAAGCCAAAACAACCTTGGCAGCTGGGAAGCTGGACGCACCCTGCTGCCTGGTTAGGTGAAAAGGGAGCTTCCCTGGGGGAGGCTGTCACGCTGGCAGTAGTCCAAGGTCCAGAGCCCTAGCCAGCCCCTGCAGACCTCCGCTGGGCCACACCCCCCCCCCCCCCCGTGCAGGGGTGGCAGGGATTGTGTGGACTGACAAACACAAAGAGAGGAATGTAGTTAGAGGATGAAGGCGGGCACCTGTCACCCCGGCAGGATCCAGGAGCATGCTCGTCACGCTCCTCTCCTCAGCGAGGAGGTAACTCTGCTGCCCTGTTATCGTTCAGCTGAGGAGTGGTTACTATTTTCCTAATCTCTTACAAATTTCTCTATTGACGGTTTATTCTGCGGCCTGTGTTCATTATTCGCAGCTCCTCTTTCCCGTTGCCATCCTGAATGATGATGTCTTCCTGCAGAGTAATTGACCCGGATCCCAGTACACTATTATTTTGATTATTTCCAGCATACAAACTTAACCACTTTCCAATCTTCTTTGCTCCTCCTTTGCTCCCTCGCAGACGCCTTGTTTGTATTACCCAATGTTTACCCCTACACAAACCCTTTCCTTGCTCACCCCCTATTGTGTCATATAAAAACACTGATCCTTTTTATGCACAATTGATTGGTGATATAGATGATAGTCCTTTTTTACTTTATGCAAATATCTAAATTCATATTAAATTGGTATGTTTATTATTGTTGACTCTAACTCCTAGTTCATTGATGAGAAAAGACACACAAATACTGCAACTACCCGGGTCCCAGAGAGGGCACATCTTCAACTGAAAGAATTTACTTGAATTCTAAAATTGTGAATGACTAAAACTACCTAAGAAAATTTCAGTGTAAAAGCACAGGAAATATCAAAAGAGAGCAAACATTACATCCGAAAAAGTCAGCAGTCACACAACAAAGGATTAGAGCAACAGTGAAGTAGAGAAAAATCTCAAACAATGAGCACACAAAAATAATGGTAAGAATGACCCTTGAGATGAAAGAAAATGTGTAAACATGTCGACTACATCAGAGAGAATGAAAGCCAGCAGCCAAATGAATTCAAAGAGAATAAAAATAAAAGTGAATTAAATCAAACTTAATGCAAATAAACAGCTAAATTAACTCAAAGAAGACACAAATAAATAGCTAAGTGAAGTAAGGAGGTCAGCTCAAGACATGAAAAGGGAACTCAGTAAAGATGCTAAAGGACTAACGTCTTGGCGATTGAAAGCTCCAGTCAGATGCCTTTCCAATGGAATAAAGATGGAACATTCAGATTTGAATACAAGGTGGATATAACATAGCATTCAAAAAAAGGAAAACAATGAATAAATACAAAAGAAATAGTCAAGAACTTCTAGACCATGAAAAGACCAAACGTACAAAGCGTAGGCATAGAAGAATAAAAAGATGGTAGCTAAAGTCACTGTAATAGCAGAAGGCTGCCAAATACTGAGAAAGAGAAGGACACACAGGCACAGGAGGCCTTTACATGTAAAACAGAAAAACAGAAACAGAATAGAGCCTGCACTTTAGAATTAAAACATTAACTACAGATAATGGGCAACCAATACCAAAAGCTACAAGAGAGAAGTACCAATTCACTTCAATGGCAAGCAGATCAAAATAACAGCAGATTTCTCAACAGAACTCTTAAAAGCAACAATATATATGTCAAAGGCTGAAAATAACTATCAACCTACATTAGTCTATCAAGCAAAGCCATCATTCATAATTAAGAAGTAAAAACTTGCTACAGTGCTGGGAAGGTGGCTCAGTGGTAGAGCGTTTGCCTTGCATGCCTGAGACCCTGGGTTCAATTCCTCAGCACCACATAAGCAAAAAAAAAAGCCGGAAGTGGCACTGTGGCTCAAGTGGTAGAGCACTAGCCTTGAGCTGAAAAGCTGAGGGACAGCGCCCAGGCCCAGAGTTCAGGCCCCATGACCGGACCCAAAAAAAAAAAAAACTTGCTACAAAAACAAAAGCAAAAGCAATTTATGACCACTAAATTAACACTTCATAGATACTCAAAGGCTTCCTTCACACACAAGAAGAAGGTAATCATAAAACCTACACATGGGAGAATAAAAAAAGAATCAGCCGGGCACTAGTGGCTCACGCCTGTAATCCTAGCTACTCAGGAGGCTGAGATCTGAGGATCAGGGTTTAAAGCCAGTCCGTGAGACTCTTATCTTCAATTAACCACCAGAAAACTGGAAGTGGCACTGTGGCTCAAGTGGTAGAGCACTAGTCTTGAACTGAAGTGGCGAAAGAAAGAGAGAGAGAGAAAGAGAAGAGAGAGAGAGAGAGAGAAAGAAAGAAAGAAAGAAAGAAAGAAAGAAAGAAAGAAAGAAAGAAAGAAAGAAAAAGAAAGAAAGAGAAAGAAAGAAAGAGAGAGGGGGAAGGTGGTTCAGTGGTAGAATGCTTGCCTTGCATGCATGAGGCCCTGGGTTCGATTCCTCAGCACCACATAAACAGGAAAAAAAGCTGGAAGTGGCACTATGGCTCAAGTGGTAGAGCACTAGCCTTGAGCTGAAGAGCTGAGGGACAGCGCCCAGGCCCAGAGTTCAGGCCCATGACTGGACCCCCCAGAAAAAAAGAAAGGAATCAGATACCTCAAAAACAACAAAATAGCAATATTGTTGCATACATCCCAATGTTGACATTGAGTAGTAAAGGTCTCAATTCTCCAATCAAGAAATGCAGATTGGAAAGTTGGATAAAAAAACAAAAGCCAACCATCTTTTGCCTAAAGGAACACATCTCATTGACAAAAGCAAAAGTTTGCTTCAGGTAAAAGGTAAGAAAATTAACTTCCTAGCAAATGAATCAAAAACATGCATAGTCAGATCTGACTTACATCTGATAATGTAGGTATCAAACCAAAATTAGGCAGAAGAGACAAAGGTCATTTCTTATTAGTAAAGGAATCCATTTAGAAGAAGTAAGACCTGCCCTCGTAACACACACCTGTATTCCTAGCTACCCAGAAGGCTAAGATGCAAAGATCATAGTTCAATACCAGCCCTGTCAGAAAAAAGTCCATGAGATTCCATCTCCAAAATATCCAGCAAAAAGCCAAGTTAGAAGGATGGTTTAAGAAGTAGAGCATCAAGCCAGGCCCGACCGACGCAATACAGGTCCCATGGTTTCCTTTAATTGCAATTACTAGTATATGCCTGGGACAAGCAGAAACGGTCAGATAAGTTGATATTAGGCAAAATGAACCCCAAGACAAGGATTCAAATTGTTTTTCTTTCTTGTGATTGTTTCTAACGTATTTATAAGATGATTTCTTTGTTGCTTTGTATGTCCCTCCCCCACGGTATAATCCCCGCTTTCACTGTATTTGATGTCAGTATAATTTGTGGAGGAAGTATAATGCTGAAAAACGAACTTTACAACTTTGGTACGGGGAGGGGAGTGGGGGGTGGAAAAGAGGATTGGGGGAGGGGGGGGGGGGGGGGGGGGGGGGGGGGGGGGGGGGGGGGGGGGGGGGGGGGGGGGGGGGGAAGATAGGAAGGGATGGGAAGGGGGAACAAAGGAGGGGAGAAGGCAACAATGACTGATAAAAAAAATGTACTCATTACCTTTCCCATGTAATTGTAACCTCTCTGTATGGTATTTTCACAATTTAAAAAGAAGAAGAAGGAGGAGGAAGAAGAGGAGGAGGAAGTAGAGCATCAGAAGGAGATCCAATATGGCAGCCTGAAGATAGAACAACGCCAGAGCTGGATCTGCTCAATCAGAAACACAGAGCTCCAGCTGGGCGATGGCGGCTCATTCCTATGATCCTAGCTACTCAGAAGGCTGAGATCTGAGGAGTGTGGTTTATCTCCAATGGAATCCATTAAATCAAAAGTCTGAGCTTCAGTTAGGGTTTTATCTCCTTCTAACTATGTCAGGAATTGGCTCTTAGGTAGTTGGAAACAAGGGACAAAGTTTTGTGCTCAGTACTCACAGCCCACACCAGGAAGAGGATTTAGCCTCTGGCTGATTATACCAGAGATTGGGCATGGGTGACCCTGGGACAAAGGACAAAGCCTGGGCTCCACACGGGTCTCTGCCCACACTGGTGCCTAAGGATTTACCACCACCAGCCCAACCCCCGCCCATCACCATTACTGACAGGAAGTGCTAACACCAGGAATCCACCCAGAGAGGGACCAAAGACGAGCGCGCTCCAGACCAGAGACCTGCCCTTGAGCTCTGCCCTCAAAGCAAGAGAAGGCACACTCCAGCCAGCGTTCTCAGGAAGGAGAGACCAAGGCCAGAAGGCCCCAACGTCAGAGCTCCAGCCCCCAAACTCAGCCACCAGTACTGAGTGAAAGGTAAGGCTTCAAATGCCAGGTCTCAGGGGGGCCCCTGCCCGGGGGAACAGTGTCTGTGGGCCCCTACCACTGCGGGCAGAGGCCCAGGGGCCTAACCCAGGGAGAGGCCCTGGTGAGAGGCACAGGGCCTCTAAAACTCGTGCAGACAGGCAGAGCTATACCGACAAAAACAGTATGGCACAAAAATAGATCCAAAGATCAATGGAACAGACTAGAAGACCCAGAAACAAAACCATTTACTTAGAGTTATCTGATATTTGATAAAGGAGCCAAAGATATACAGTGGAGAAAATAGCCTCTTCAATAATTGGTGTTGGGAAAGCTGGGCATTCATATGCAGAGAACTAAACGTGGATCCCTGTTTGTCACCACGCACCAATATCCACTCAACGTGGACCCAAGACCGCAACATCAGACTGAAACTGAAATTACTGCACTAGAAAGCAGGGGAAACCCTAGAACTCAGAGGCATCGGCAGAAACTTTTTGAAGCGTCCCAGGGGCCCAGCAGATAGGAGAGAGAGATGACAAATGGGATTACATCAAAATAAATGTTCTCCACGACACGATCTTATATCTAAAGGACTCAAAAAGCTCCATCCCCAAGCTTCTAGAGCTGATCGATACGGCAAATTAACACATGAGCAACTGCTCATTATCCCTGGCCATAAAGGAAATGCAAGACAAAACAATATTGAGATTCCATTCCACCCCCATTAGATTGGCCAACATCATGACTTCAAACAACAACCAATGTTGGTGGGGATGGGGGGAGGACCCCTATTGCACTGTTGGTGGGAATGTAAACTAGCACAACCATTCTGGACAGCAGTCTGGAGGTTCCTCAAAAAACTAAACACAGGCCTTTTCTGTGACCTAGCCAGACCATCTTAGGCATCTACCCAAGCCAGGACACCATAAAGACACTAGCGCATCTGTGTTCACTGCTGCACTGTCCACAACAGCCACAGCATGGGGACAGCCCAGATGACCTACAGTAGATGAGTGGATCCAAAAAGCGTGGTATCTATACACAGTGGAATTTTACATAGGCACTGGAAATAATATTGTGTCACTCGCAGGGAAATGGATGGACAAATCATGGTATGCGAAGTAAGGCAAGCTTAGAGACAAACCACATATTCTCTCTCATAGGAGGAATCTAGATCTAAAATACACCAGGACAGGATCAATTCCACAGGACTGCGGGCACTCACACACGGTGAGACCAAGGAGGACATTCTCAGGGTAGAACACAAAGGCGCAATGTCCCTGGGCCTCTGGTTATATAAAATAATATTTTTTTCAAAATGAATCCCAGAAAATGGAAACAAGAGGGTTTTTTTCTTTGTTATTGCTTTTGTTCTTTTCTTTTTGTTTTGTGTGTTCACTTTTCTGTCTTTAGGAGGGGAAGGGGGACACAGAAATGGAGGGACACGGGGGGAACAGATGCAGCAGTGGTCCTCACTGGACACTGTGTTGAAATGAGCTGTACAGCTGGGTGGATGGGAGGGGAGAGCTGGGAGCGAGCGAGGGAAGGGGTGGCACTGTCCAAAGAGAAACGCACTCACTGCCTGACTTCCGGCTCTGTGACCGCTCTGAGAGGCAAGTCCCTGCCCTCTTCACTCACATCCTGGGGAATGGTGCCTGTGTGGTCACCCTGGCTCACAGCCCGCACTGGTCCCCAGGGTGACCTGCACGTCCACCCTCCGGTCCACTGCCCCGAGCCATCACAGACAGGCTGCTCTGCCACCGCTGCCTCCTCCCTGCCACCCACAGAACCCCGGGCTGCTTGGTCTGCAGAGACCAGAGCAGTGGCCCTTGCCAGTGGGGCATCTCTGGGCTGGACGGAAACTCAGGAACTAAGCTTTCGGGTGCCGATGGGGAAAAGTACTCACCGAAGCAAAACCAAGTCGGAGAGGCTTCCTCGGGCAGGCCCGCCCTCCTGTGGCCTCCTGCGCTACCGCAGCTGGGCTGAGCAGCTTTAGAGGCAGGCGATGCCTGACTGGCTCTCTGGCCAGGGAGTTGGATCCCGGCACTGAGGACCCACAAGGTCCACTGCCCTGTCGGCAGAGAGCTCCCGAGGTCTGAGTTTGGCTTTTGCCTTTCTCCGTGTGCAGCCTGTAGGTCACTCACGGCACTAGAACATTCTACACCTCCATCCTGGCCCTTTCCCCCTCACACTCCCAGTAAGGACTTAAAGCAGCACCTGCATCCAAACACTGGGGCTGCCCGGCCTGCGCCTGCTGTGCTGTTTGAACACTTTCTAGCGTCCCTCTTGGTTTCATCTCGGAGCTGGAGCTGCTCAGGAGTGAGCTGTAAAACTGACACACTTGAAGGGGCTGTCAACACTTTATTGTGACCAATTTCAAGCTGAATTCCACTGTGTTGAGAATATATGTTGCAAAAGTTCTAGTCCTCTAATGTACTGGTTTGCAAGATTTCTACTCCTTTAACACGCTGGTTTAATGTTCCAACTCATGTCTGTCTTAGGGACACTGGATGTGTTGTCCAAGTGTTGAATTATCACAATTTTTCCCACCAATCTCAGAAAAGAGTATGTTGGAAAGCCATAGCTACCCCTGTGTAATCCCGTGCATTTCCCAGCTCTGCCCCCATTTGCTCTGTGTACGCAAGCCCCGTGGCTAAGCACACGTATCTACTGAATTGTGGAATCTTCTGATAAGTTACCACTTCTTATGCCTAGTGTATGCTCCCAGTTTAATTTTTGGGTCCATTGTCTCAATATATCTGTGTCTTTATGTTTAAAGCCATTATATAGTACATTATATAGTGCATTAGATAGTGCATTAGATAGTACATTATATAGTACATTATATAGTACAGTTGTATTTTTCATCGGCTCTGACAGTGTCATGCTCCTAATTAATAGTTATACCATTAACATTTAATGTAAGTAGGGGCATAGTCAGATTTGGGTCTTCCGTTGTGTTGTTGATTTTGTTGGTTCCCCCCTCCCTTCCTTTGGATAATTTGATGTTTTGTATGTGTTAGTGGTTGCTAATCTTCTAGAACGTCAGGGTCACTGTTTTAGGGCACCAGCTCGCCGCCCTTTCTCAGCGATGCTTCCCTTTGTTCTTCCACGCCACTCATTGGTCCACTTTTAGTCAGCTGACATTTCCCTCTCCCTTTCCAGTCTACTGATCCCATCCAAGCAGCTTCTGACTTCACTTCATCTCTGTTTGTTTTTCTTTTTCTTTCTTTAAAACAGGGCCTGATGTGGCCAAGGCCGCAGGCTTGACCTTGCAGTTCGTTCCTAACCTCCTAAGTGCTGAGAGTGCCCAGATTTTATTCATTTTTGTTTCTTTCTTTTAACAATTTCTCTTTCTCTGCCATCAACTCCTATAGCTCTGTCTGTTTCAAGCGTGCTAACCATTGCTTCGTGGAGCTCCATGACAGATGATCGCCACTGTGAGTCCTGGTCAGATCATGCCAGCACCTGTGTATCTTGGGGCTAGCATCCATTGGTTGTTTTCTCTCTTGAAGATCCATCATGAAAGCCGGATGTGACGGTGCACACCTGTAATCTCAGCACCCAGGACACTGAGACTGGAGGATCCAGAATTCAAGGCTTCATAGCAAAATGCTGTCTCCAAAAATAGATGACATGTTCATACTCTATGTGTTTCTTTTGAGTTGTGTTGTGGACATGGGAATATAGTAACTTGGGGTGGTGTCGTGCGTGTGACAAGGCCACATCACAATCCTCCGGGGAATACCGGTGCTCTCCGAGGCCATGGGTCCAGCCAGACTGCAGCCCCGGGTCTAGTCGTAATGTCTGATGGCTAGAGCTTCTCTCCCTGTGGCAGAGCCTCTTCCTGGGCTGTCAGCCTTCCCCTCCCTTCTCCTGGGCTAGCCCCTTCCCTTCCCTCATCTGTCAATGGTCGTCCAAGGTTTCCACACTCAGCCTCCAGTCTGCCTGTGACCCGCCGGGGACCCCACTCCAGATGCCCCAGGTGGAGGAGTGCATGGGAAGCCTCCTGCTCCTTCTGCCCTCCCCCCCAACTTCACACATGGGAGACCTGAGGGTCCCCCCGGCTCCCCTCCACCTGTGCGCCCGTCTGCTCCTAGCAGCCAGCCGGCTGGGTGCCACTCTTCACCCCTGCTGTCCATCCCCTCCTCTCCAGCATCCTCTCCTGGAGCACCCCTTCCAGAGGCCCGCAGAGCTGGGGGGCGGATGTGAGGAGGGGGAGGGAGGGGCTCTGCACCCCACAGCAGCCAGGGTGGCGGCTGGGAGGGGCGCATGCACTGGGAAGCAAGCGCACACTCAGGGAGTCCATGCAGGGAGCAGAATACACAGCGCGGCCGCACACAGCCCCCGCCTCTGTCTGTGCTCCAGCTGGGGAGCAGGGCCGCCATCGCCCAGTCCACCTCCTGGCTCCAGGCAGGGATCCAAGGATCCCAGCAGTGTCCGAGTGTGAAAACCCGCACCTCCCTTCACACCAGAGTCCGTCTTCTTAGAACTCCTGCTGTAGTCACCCAGATTTTAAGAGGGGCAAAGGGGGACAGCCACTGAGAAATCAACTATGAGGGTGTGAAGAAAGCAGGGGTGAACTGGCAAGTCTCACCCCGACACGCCGCCAAGGGCTGCCACCAGCACAGGCATGGGCCAGAGAAGCCCAGCCCTGGCTGGGGAAGGAGCGACGTGACGCGGGCCAGGTTGAGGGGAGATGGGGCACAAAGGCGCCTTGTGCGCTCGAGGCCCGCAGGCTGGGCCAGGCCGCGCCCTGTGAAGCAGGGACACACGCTCCTGTGTGCCAAAACATCCAGAAATCGCACTTCCTCGCTGTTTGGGGAGGGAGCTGACAGACGTGCAAGAGCAGAGTCCATGTATTCATTCCAACTCATTCACATTCATGACATGTTCCTAGTGAGCAAAGGCCACCATCCCTTTGTGTGTATGTTGGCACTAGAACTTGAACTCAGGACCTTGAGTTCTTGCTTGGCTTTTTCCCCTCAAGGCTGGTGCTATACCATTGGAGCCACACCTCTACTTCTGTCTTTTAGCTGATTAGCTAGAGATGAGAGTCTCAAGGATTTTTCTGCCTGGTCTAGCTTACGATCACAATCCTCAGATCTCAGCTGCCTCACTAGATAGGATTATAGGTGTGAGCCAAAAGCTCTGAAATGTTTTCTTCATGGCAAAATAAGGATAAGAAATAAATGTGTGTATGTGAATATGTACACACAGATATGATGAGGATACAGGTGAACATGAATATTTACTATAAAGGTATATGGATACACCTTTGTGAATATTTTATTATATGCATATGAGCATTCTTGTATGTTTACATGTGTGCTTACTGTTGGGCATGTGTGTTATATATGTATATACTGTGTTTGCACAGATGAATAAATGGGCTATCCATATACCATATATATGTGTGAACGTGTATATTTTGAGAGATGTGCATCTGTGTGGCACACATAGATGACATGTATACACACATGAGCATGGGTGTGCAGTGAGTGTACTGTGTATACGTGTACGCCTGCATATACGGAATGTCAACGTGTGTGTGTGTGTATCTGTGCTGTGTGAATGCATGTGTGTGTGTGTGAATGTGGATATCTGTGCTATGTGAATGTGTGTGTGTGTGTATGTGTGTGTGACTGTGGATATCTGTGCTATGTGAATATGTGTGTGTGTTTGTGTGTGAATGTGGATATCAATGCTGTGTGAATGTGTGTGTGTGTGTGAATGTGGATATCTGTGCTATGTGAATGCATGTGTATGTGTGTGAATGTGGATATCTGTGCTGTGTGAATGTGTGTGTGTGTGTGTGAATGTGGATATCTGTGCTGTGTGAATGTGTGTGTGTGTGTGTGAATGTGGATATCTGTGCTGTGTGAATGTGTGTGTTGTGTGTGAATGTGGATATCTGTGCTGTGTGAATGTGTGTGTGTGTGTGTGTGAATGTGGATATCTGTGCTGTGTGAATGTATGTGTGTGTGTGTGTG
The DNA here is from genome assembly GCF_000151885.1 of Dipodomys ordii. Taxonomy (NCBI): domain Eukaryota; kingdom Metazoa; phylum Chordata; class Mammalia; order Rodentia; family Heteromyidae; genus Dipodomys; species Dipodomys ordii. The sequence continues at coordinate 1,869,429 of NW_012267293.1, read as the reverse complement.
AATGTGGATTCTGTGCTGTGTGAATGTATGTGTGTGTGTGTGTGTGAGTGGGTGTCTCGTGGGCACTTCTGCATCCCCTGCTCCAGGCTGGCTGGAGCTTCTCTGTCGCCCACAGCACCCCGAGTCCTGCCCTCAAGGCAGCGTCCCTCGGGGCTGCGTCCTCCTTTTGTGGGCACAGCAAGCCTTTCGGGAGAGAAGAGGGGCCTGGGCACACAGGTGGACCAGCTCCAACTGACCACAGCTACCCATAGCCGCCTGCCACAGGCCCAGACACCGCTGGTCTAGCTCAGCTCAGCTCACTTCCCTGGCAGTGATTATCTCCGGCCCTTGGCCCTGCCCTGCCCCACCCCACCCCACCCTCCCCTGCCCTCTCCAGCCCCACTGCACCTGGCCTGTAGCCGTCCCCAATCTGCCTTCACTCCCCAAAGCCTCCCGTGTTTCTGACGACTCCCTGTTCCATGTCTATAGCTTTACTGCTGTGCAGCACAGGGCCAACTGCACCTCGCTAGCTGCACGGTCTCACGGCTTTGGAATATTATATGGCTGGGAAGTTGTCGTCACAATCAGGACAAACATCACACCCTCACACCCACACTGAGAAGCCCATCTCCTCCCAGCTTCTCAAAGGCAATCACAGATACATTTTCTTAACCAAAGATTAATGTGTGCTTTTTATAATTTTACATAAATGTCAAGATACACTATCTTTACCTTTGATCTTCTGGCTTCTGATACACAGCACAACTATTTTGAGATTCTTCAGTGTTGTTACATTTATGACTACTTTGTTCTTTTGAACTACTGAGTAGTATTCTATTGTGTAGAAATACCAAAATATGCCTACTCATCCACCTATTGGTAGCTATTTGGGTTATTTTCAGCAGGCAGCTGTGTCAAATAAAGTCTCTCAAGATTTGTGTCCCTATTGCACCTGTTTCTGAGAAATAAAGTTTCCTTTTCTCTTTAGGGGGGAAAATCCTTAGAGGGGGAAAAGGTAGGCCGTGTGGTAGGTGTCTCCCAAATATTTCAGGAAACTTCCAGATGTTTCCTAAAGTGTCGCCAGAGCGTGAGCTGTTCAGTCTACATCTTCACACACCTGGTGTAATCTTCACACACCAGGTATAATCATCTACCTTTAATACTTTAGTTTTTCACATTGCTGGGTGGTGCTTCTCCCTGGAGCTTCAATTTGCATTTCTATTAATTGCGTTGAGCATATTTTATTTGTTTGTTATCTATTTTATCTTATTTTGTTGGTATGCCTGTTCAAATCTGCTGTACATTTATACTGGCTGGTTGTTTTCTTATAATTTACTAATTCAAGTGCCTTTGTTAGAGATATCGTTTACAAAGTGAATAAATATTTTCACAAAGGTTTTCTTATAATCTGAGGCTTTCCTTTTAAGTTTCAGAGTAATGATCTTGAAGGGCAAGATTTCATTTGGAATAAATCAAAAAAAATTTTTAGGGGGGTCCTTTATCGTCTGTGATTTTAGGGTATTTTTATGGAAATTTCTTTTTCAAATCCCAAATTACTTATATTTGTTTTACAGTTTTTCTATTATGGAAGTTTAATAATTACATAGTGAGAACTTTATTTTACAGTTTTTCTATTACACTTGAGCCTGCAACCGATTTCAAGTTGCTGTTTTTAATGGTCTGAGGTGAAGGTTTACAGTTTGGGGTTGGCTGGCGGCTGGTGGATTTCACAAGGCTTCCAATTGTCCCATGTGTTGAACTGCCTTGGGACCTTTGTCAAAATCAAAGCCTCACAGGCTTGTGGGTGTGACTTTCCACTTCACTGACCTCTTTATTACAATGCCATTGTGCTTTGATTGGCTGGGAGGAACAGAGATGACAAGGCAGTAGGGTAGAACAGAGAGAAGATATATCTATGATCTAGAGAGATGTTAAATCGGATCACAGTCTAAGACATAAGGAGATCATTAAATGTATAATTGATGGGCATGCACATGAAATACCTGTCCAGGATGACACTAATGCAAAAATGAAACTAAGCAATGGATCGATTCACTAAGTCTTAGACTGTCATGCTAATGCAATTCTTGCAAAATCTTACATAAGTATGGTGGTCATATTTGCAAAACCAAAGTTTGAAGCACATAGTTAAATAAGACTCAAAGTATTTGACTTCAGATAGTATAGCAAGATAAAAATGCTAATAATTGATTCTTAATGACTACTTACAATGTTCTTCATGCAAGACTTCTTAAAAGAAATTTATAAATATTTTTAAAATAAGTTATTTCTAGCTGGACACCGGTGGCTCACACCTGTAATCCTAGCTACTCAGGAGGCCAAGATCTAAGGATCGGAGTTCAAAGCCAGACCCGGCAGGAAAGTCCATGAGACTCTTATCTCCAATAAACCACTAGAAAACCAGAAGTGGCGCTGTGGTTCAAGTGGTAGAGTTCTTACCATGAGTTGAAGAGCGCAGGAACAGCGCCCAAGCCCAGAGTTCAAACCCCACGACCAACAACAACAACAAAAGGTTATTTCTTATTCTTTTTTTAAAAAATATCATTTCAATATACTGAATGACAAATTATAGGCATTTAAAATCCAAAATGCAGTTCATTTCCTGAAAACATTTTTCCCATGTGGAAATCAGATAAAAGTTGCAGTTTCTGTAGGAGACGCTGCACAATGATATTAATTACAAGCCACCATTCAAGCTGTAGTTAGTTTTCCATGTCAAAAAATAAATCCCGAAGACACTATGAAGACACATCACTTCTTTCAAAACCATTTAATTTGAGCCCACACCACCTCCTGCCTCTCCTTCCATCTCCCACCAATCACCCAGACTCAGGAATTTCCTGGGCACCGTCTGGGCTGTTCTGGGCTGTTTTCCTGATGAACACATTCTCCCACCTACGTGAGGAATGGCGCGCATTCCCAACACTTAGCCTCTAAGAGCCTAGCACACACACACCTCCGCCTGGGGGAGAAGCCCTGCCGGGTCCCAGCCTGGGCTTCCTGGGAGGCCAGGCTTGAAATCCTTTCTTGTCACTGGGCCAGCCCTGAGGCTTGAACTCCGGGCCTTGTGCTGTCCCTGTGCTTTTGAACTCAAGGCTAGCACTTTGCCATTTGAGCCACAGCTCAGAAAACCTCTTGGCTGTTTGGTAATTAGCTCTAGATAAGAGTCTCACCAGCTTTGCTGCCCAGGCTGGTTGTGAACAGCAGTCCTCAGATCTCGGCCTCCTGAGTAGCTAGGATTACAGGGGTGAGCACCAACACCAGGCCAGACAGGAAGCTTGGGGAGTGACCTCTGGCCTTGGTAACACAAAACAATGACGTGATCTCAAGGGCTGTGTCTTTGACAGGACCCTGTGCCATGACCTACTACCGGACAGTCTGGAGTTGACTGCGGGGAGAGTTCCCGGAGGAGCACGCGGCCTGCAGGAAGTCCGGCTGCCCTCCGAGCAAGGTCAGTAGAGAAAGCTGTGTCTGCTCTTCGTGTAATGATTTCTCCAGCCTGTTCTGGCGGGGGGAGGGGGCGGCGTGATGACAGGGAACCACCTGAGCTCTCTCCAGCCACTCGGCCCAGCCCAGCCAATGAGGCATTGACTACAAGATAACTACACGCAGGTGGAGAAAAGCGCCAACGAACAAGAATCACACCCAGTAGGCCAGGGGCCGAAATCTGCCAGGAGGCGCAGCACACGAGCCAGCCACCCGCCCAGCAAGCTGCAGTCTGGGAGGCACAATCAGCACCCACCTCAAGGTCGCTCCTGAAGGTCACACCTGAAGGGTAGTCGTGTAGGTCGCTCCTGAAGGTCGCTCCTGAAGGTCACACCTGAAGATCACTCCTGCAGGTCGCTCCTGAAGGTCGCTCCTGCAGGTCCCGAATGGCCGCACAGGACCCCAGACAATCATCCAGAGGCAGGGAGGTTTCACCACCAAGCTGCTGGTCGGCTGGGCCAACGCCCCGCACCCTGAGGCCCGCCTGGCCTGGCCTGGCCGGGAGACCGGCACTGGGGAGCCCGGGGACCCCGCGAATCCCTGCCTAGGAGGAGCCCTCCGGGGAGAGGACAGAGCAGCCCGGCCTGCTGCCCACCTCGCCCCGCTCCCAGACACAGTCATCCTCTCCACACCGGAGACCCGCACGGCCTGCATGGCCCACAGACGCCGGCACACGGCCCCGAGAGGAGCCATTCAGATGCTCGGGCTGCGCACACACGTGTGCCCGTTCATTACACTCCGCCCCCTCCCCACCCACCAAGCACCTCCATTACACTCCACCCCTCCCCCTCCCCACCCACCAAGTACCTCCATTACACTCCCCCTTCCCTCCCCCCCATAAACTGGTATACCCAGCAAAGCTAATATTCACAATTTATGGAGAAACTAAAACCTTTTACAACAAAAACTAGAAGAATTCATGAATACTAAACCAGCACCACAAAGGATACTAAAGGGAAACATACAATCTGAAGAAGACAAAGTCAAGGAAGCACAGCATTGAATAAAAATCAGGGGAAGACTAGTTTAGTAAACGCAAGAGAGGAAAGAAGCAAGCTACAAGCTACAGGAAAACAACAAAATGGCAGGAAACATGACATATTTCTCCACAGTAGCGTTAAACATCAACCAGCTCAACTCTCAAACCAAAAGATGGAGGGCAACAGATTGGAACCAAAAGCAAGATCCAATCATTTGTTGTCCCCGAAAAACCCATCTCACAGTCAAAGATAAACACAAATTCCAAGAGAAGGGATGGAAAAAGCATCCAGCAGGAAGGCTGGGGTAGACACGATATTTTCTGATTAAATAGACTTCTCATTAAAATCGGTAGGAAGAGAAAACACAGGTCATTCCATATTCATGAAAGAGAAATCACAGTGGTCAATAAATGGAACACCTAAATACATTCAACAAACCTTCTTAGACTTACACAACAGGGAAGATCTCCATACAATGATACAAAGCACAGTTCAACCAAACAAATTAGCATCAAAGCCTCTGAACCAAATGACACTCAAATGGACTTAACAGACATCTACAGAGTGTTTCACCCAACAGCAACCCAACTCACATTCTTCTCAGCAGCCTCTGGAACCTTCTCCTAGGCCAGGCATCCAGCCTGAGAAAACACAAAAGGATGGAGATAACTCCTTGGTTCCTATGCGATCACAACGGAATCAAGCCAGATGTCACAAGATACTACAGAAAACACACACACACTGTTCAGCAGCACATGGGTCACTCACTGAAGAAAGAAAGGAGGAAATCCAAATGTTCTTACAACTCAACGGAAACCTATCATACTGAAACTTCTGGGATTAGCAAAAGAATCATGAAGAAGTAAGTTCATAGCTCTAAGCATGCACATAAAAAACTGAAATAGCTCTCTAAACTAACGCTGCTAGAAAAAAAAACAGAAACAAACCAAACCCAAAACTACGAGAAGAGAGAGATAGTAACTATTAGGGCAGAAATCAATGGACTAGACTTAAAAAAACTATATAGTTAGAGTGGCCAACATTGTGAATTTGAACAACAAATGTTGGTAGAAATGTCGGGGAAAGGAACCCTACTGGAATGTAAACTGGCACAACCAGTACAGAGAGCAGGGGGGGTGTTCCTGGAAAAGTTAAACATAGATCTTCCCTATGACCCAGCTCTACCACCCCTGGGCATCTACTAAGAACATCACAAGCCAGGATACCATAAAAACACTTGCACAGCCAGGTTCACTGCTGTACAGTTCACAATAGCCAAAGCATGGAAACAGCCCAGATGACCTACAATAGATGAGTGGATCCGAAAACTGTGGTATCTATACACAAAGGAATGTCACATAGCCGTTAGGGAAATGGAGGGACCTAGAAGGACTCATGTTCAGTGAGGTGAGGAAGCTCACAGACACAAACAGCACATGTTCAGTGAGGTGAGGAAGCTCACAGACACAAACAGCACATGCTTTTTGATGTGGAGAAGCTAGATCTTAAGTACGTGACAACATAGTACATTACACAGGACTCTGGGCATTCACACAGTGAGACCAAAGGATATTCTTAGGGGAGGGCCACACGGTGCAAAGCCTCGTCATACAAAATATTTATCAAGATGAACTCCAGGAAATGAGGGGATTTCTTTCTTTTTTTGTCTCATATGTTTATCTTTGTGGGGAGTAAGGAGGGCACAGAAACGGAGGGACAAAGAGTGAACAAATACAGCAGACACTATGTTGAAAATGAATTATACAACTTGTGGGTGGGGACTAGAGGGGAAAACTGGAAGTGAGGGGAGGGGTGACACTGTCCAAAAAGAAATGTACGCGATACCTGACTCATGCGCATCACCTTCATAATGAGAAAAACTAACAGGAGAGTTGAGGGATTCGAGCACATGGTTCAGTTACGAATGCTGTCGGCAGTGGTGCTGTGGCTCAAGTGGTAGCGTGCTACCCTGGAGCACCAGGAAGCTCAGGGACAGCGCCCAGGCCCTGAGTTCAAGCCCCAGGATTGGCAAAAAAAAGAATGCAGTCAAAAATTCAGTGTAAATCCTACAAAAATAAGAAGCATGAGGGAAGGAGCAGGCAGGGAGCGGTGGGTGAGAAGGTTGAAAGGGGTGGTGTTGGTCAAGACAGCTGTCTTCATAAATGGCTTTGTTGAATGCAACTCCTTTGTACAACTACTAAAGATAACTAAAACATATCTTAAAAAAACAAAAATAAACAAAAGTTTTGCTTTAAGATGATGGAAAGGAAAGGGACTAAGGGCGAAGCCCTGTAGCGTGCCCGCTGGCGGGGGGTGGGGGGGAGGGCGGGGAACAGACTGTCTGTGGTAGGTTTCACCAAAACCTCTGAAGACACAGCTTGCTCCAAAGCCTGGGATTTGGACACCTACAGGGCAGGGGGGGCGGGGGTTGGAATGTACCCCATCATGCAGGAGAATTACTGAGCTCAAATCCAGGTCTTTTTTTTCTTGTCGGTCGTGGGGCCTGAACTCTGGGCCTGGGCGCTGTCCCTCAGCTCTTCAGCTCAAGGCGAGTGCTCTACCACTTGGGCCACAGCGCCACTTCTGGCTTTTTTTTCTGCTTATGTGGTGCTGAGGAATCGAACCCAGGGCTTCATGCATGCAAGGCAAGCGCTCTACCACTGAGCCACCTTCTCAGCCCAAATCCAGGTCTTTCATATCAGATTTCAGGCACTTTCCATGACACTACTCTTTAGAGTATTAAAATATGAGTTATCTGAGCTTGAACTCTGGACACTTTTCGGAACTCAGGCTACAGCCCTGTCCAGTACCCACGCACAAAGCTTCCTGCTCTTGTCATCCCACAGCATACAGCCCTTTGGGAAGGACGCTGGGACACAACTCCCTTCCCCTACCTCCCCAGCCATGGGGGGTGAGGGGGCCATGTCCCTGGACAACACCAGAAACAACTCCACAGTCCTCTGGCTCTCCAGGCTCCTTTGCCCCACGAGTGACCCTGTTGAAGATGTGAGGAGGTGAACGTGGCCCCGTCTGAGCAGCCGGGGAGCGGACCGCAGGGTAGCAGCTGACTCGAAGAGGCCGCAGGGGCCCCTTCCTCCCCCAGCCTCCTCCTCAAATGTCTCCCCTCCTCCTTCCCAGAAGACCCACCTACTGTACTGAATCCCAACAAGGGGGCCAATGTTGTTCCCCAAATCTGGCATGGACCCTGGGTTCACTAAAATAAATAATAATAATAACATAATTACTCTTCCAGCACGTTAGCAAATCTTCTCATGGGGAGACAGTGCTACACAAGCAACAATAACTAGTCATTTACAATAACCATGTCCTGCTGGATGGCAGGCAAAAACTGCACTAGAATCCAGCATTCGCCCTTCCAGTCCAGGCCGCCCATCAAGCAGACCTGACCGTGTCCTGGGGTGCCCAGCAGAGCTGGCAGAGCCCCGTGGAGAGCAGCTTTCCCCGTAGCATCAGGCCTGTCTCTCGGTTTTGGGGTTTGTGGGTTTTTTGTTTTTGTGTATGCTGGTACTAGAGCTTGAACTCAGGGCCTGGGCACTGTCCCTAAGCTTTCTTGCATGAATCACACAGAATTTTCCTTCCAGAATTTTCCTGGTTAGAGATAAGGCTTTCCTGCCTGTGGTGGCTGTGAGCCTGGATGCTCAGATCTCAGCCTCCTGAGCAGCTAGAAGTACAGGCGAGAGGCTCCGTGACGCTCTCCCTCAGCATTTTATCAGCGCGGGGGGGGGGGGAGGAATCTCACCCTGGGCCTTGAGCATGCGGGGCAAGCACTCTACCTTATGGCCCACAAGCATCTCATCTTGACTCTCCATATGCCAAGGCCACCTTTGGTTCAGCATTCCTGAGTGCCAACTGCCCCACCATCATCCTTAGTGTTGACTGAGGATTCCACCACTAGGGGGAACCTCTGCCCCGCTGCTGGGAACAAGCTGGGAACAAGCGGGAGACATGGGTACCCATGACCTGTCCTCCAAGTTACTACAGCAACCACACTTCACCAACTCCTGTCCGCTCATCTTATGACTGTCCCTTCCCTGCTGCATTAATTCTTCATTATCCATATTCATCTATGACTCAATGTTACTTAAACCTCTTGAAAATCATCGAGCATAGCCTCATTTTTGTGGCAATTAGTACTGAGTCTATAAACATTTCACTTCCAATCTTGCAACTGATTAGATACAGTACGAACGTTTAGAATAGGTCAAAGATGTCCAGCTACAGTAAACAGCAAAGACACATTCGCAAAGAGAAACTGCACCAGCCAAACCTTGTTTATTGCTTTTATTTTTTGCAGAAAATGCTTTCTGCGGATTGTCTTTGGCTACTTCGTCAAAAAAAAAAAATACAAAACAGTTGATTTCCCAACACAGGAAGCTACATGTGCTCAATGAGAAGGCTTCTACGGGGCAGAGGCGGCGAATGTTCAGATCAACTAAAACCTGCTGTCCTCACGGTGACTCCATCCTCTCCAGAACAGCTCAGCGCTTAACTACTTATAAGCCACACGGAAGGGAGTGAAGTCTGCATGCGTAGCATCTCAAAGTAGGGTCTCCCTGGGGTGGGCCCACTCCCGCGTGCCGGAGTCACCTGTATGCTCTGTGAGAAATAGACACAGCCGTCTGGGAGCCTGGAGGAGGACTGCTGACTGAATTAGAGGAGGAACTGAGCCATAACCTCTGCACTGGGGGCTCGCGGTGGGCTATGCCTGAGCCCAGCCAGGGTGGCAGACCATGCCCGCCTCCTCTTCCTTTGGACTCACTTCCTGTCCCTCTGCCCAGGAGCTTCCACACTACCCTACTAGATCCAACCACGCGGCACAGGCGGCAGGGAGAAGTCTCTGTGTTCCTCGACCAGGGCTGGGCTCACAGGGAGGGCGGGGACACGGGAGTCCATGAGGCCAGGAGACGGGCTTGGGCCGAGTCGTACTGGCCGTCGGGAATGTCTGTGACGGTGCTGGCCCCTTCGTACAGCGGAGAGCCGGGGTTCGGGCCGGGGGCGGCGGGGGCCAGGGGTGCGTAGTGTACAGGGGAGCCTCGGAAGAATGGGGTCCCCAGCCCACTGGACACTCCGGCCTGGGGACACTGGGAGCCTGGGGTGATGGCGCTGTTGCTCACAGACCACAGGCTGGAGTACTGGCTGAAACAGAAAAGCACTGCCGTCAGGAGTCAGGAAAGAGGCGGTCAGCGGCTGTGGGCCCTGGGCTCGCAACCCCGCGGCACTACACAGCTTTCCTCCCAGTACCGCCCGGCCTGCGCCTGCAGTTCCATGTGTGGCAGCCTTGTCTATGAGCAAGAAACAAACTAAAAAGACGGCTCGCATAGGCCAAAGTCAGCGCAGACTGCTGCGGTTCTCAGAAAGTAGCTTTGTGTCCAGCACAGAGAATGGAAAGTTCCAGAGACCTGGGAAGCCCCTCAGCTTGTGAGCGGTATGCTCGCTCACGGCAGTAATCCCCACGATGGAGGAGAAACCCCTGAATGTGGGCCAAGGGAAGCTTTAAAAAAATCATTTGGTTTTGTTCTGGGGCTTGAACTCAGGACCTGGGAGCTGTCCCTTAGCTTCCCCCCCACCCCCAAGACTGGTGCTCTGTCACTTGAACTACAGCTCCCCATCTGGCTTTTCGGTAGTTTGTTGGAGATTATTTGTTTGCCTAGACTGGCTTTGTACCAGGATCCTCAGATCTCAGCCTTCTGAACAGCCAAGGCTGCAGGTAGGAGCCACCAGCACCTGGCAGAAGAAGGCGTCTCTCAATCTCTCCAGGAGAGTGCGCTTGTGGGCCCCGAGTCAGTGCAGTGACCTGGTGCATCCCCAAGGAGGAAGGAGTGGACCCAGGTGGAGACCAGAGCCCTAGCTCTGCCTTTCAGTGGGAGAGCAGGGGTGCTCCATCAGACTTGCCCTGCAGGCCGGGGTGGGCGGCACACACCTGTAACCCTAACCGTCAGGAGGTGGAGGATCTCAAGTTGGAGGACCCCATCTCAAAAACAAAATACAAACAAAAGGGCTAGGCCGTGGCTCAAGTGGTAGAGTGCTCACCCAGCAAGCTCAATCCTCAGTACCACAAAGTAAAAAAGGAGGGCTGATCAAACTGTAAACAACTAGCAAGGCGCAAGCAGAAAGGCCTTTTGTCGGATCCTATGTGCTTTCCCAAGACATGCCCTAGACTGCAGCTGCACTTGATCCCGTCGCAAGGGGAGGGCTGCGGCGTCCACACAGTCGCAGGGTCCTTGTCCTCTTCTGGGGACCCCAGCAGCTGGTAACCTGCAGGTCAGCTGGCATTGCATCTCGAGCAATGACCTACAACCCTTGAAAAATAGGCTGTCAGTAGCTGTTTGGTTTATTTTGAAGACAGACAATTTGACTCTGGTTATTCAAGTACCATTTCTTGAGCAACAAGATCCAAGAGCTTGGGCTGGGAAGGTGGCTCAGTGGTAGAGCGCTTGCCTTGCATGCATGAGGGCCTGGGTTCGATTCCTCAGCACCACATAAGCAGAAAAAAAAGCCAGAAGTGGTGCTGTGGCTCAAGTGGTAGAGCACTAGCCTTGAGCTGAAGAGCTGAGGGACAGCGCCCAGGCCCAGAGTTCAGGCCAATGACTGGACCCAAAAAAAAAAAAAAAAAAGAGCCAAGACCTTAGGCAAACGTCGATATTCTACAGAACATCAAGTGTGCACTTCTCAGATCCACCGACAGGACTGCATCTCAGGCCGACCAGCATCAGAGGAGGAGGAGCGGCAGCGAACTTTGCTATTTCTTACTATGTTAGTCCTACAGAGAGTGATACACCTGGAGATACCACCTGCTTGATATTTTTAAAGCCATTCTCTCACTACAAAATGGACTGTTAATGAAATAGTCGCCATTCTTTACCTGTTGCCCGGCACATGGATAAAGACTTCAATTCTATAGGCACAGAAAGCCCACACGCTTATTTCCTTCATTGAACAGCTTTCTCTAATTGGGAAAGTCTATCGTCTCTTCAAACTACATCTACTGATCCCAACAACCCTGTAAGAGACAGCGGGGTGACTTAGTGTCTCCTTTTTATGTATGGAAAAACTAAGACTCACAGAAGTTAGGAGACTGAGTCATCGTAGCAGCCACTTAAGGGCTCCGGTCTCGCGAGGGTAGAGAGAAGCATAGCTCACTCCACAACACTGAGAGGTTCCTGGGACAGCCAGCGAGCACACAGTCAGCAGTCACGGAACCAGCTATGGGCACACTTACCAATAAAAACCGGACCACCCACAGGTTCAAAGCAGCAGGAGGAGAAGAGACCAGGAGAAAGGGAAGCAGCACAGGGCACAGGAGCGTGACAGCATGCCCCCCCCCCCCACGCACACACACCTGGAGCTGGACGGGCTGGAGCTGTGGCTCATGGGAAGCATGCTGGCATGGGGAGATACTCCGAGGCTAGACCAGTTGTCGTGGGGCTGCAGCATGGACAGGCAAGCAGACGAGTTGTCCGGATACGCTGAGGGATGCAGAAGAAGGGGTGGGCGGGGTCTTACAACAACAAAGTACAGAGAAAATACCCACATACAGCTAGGAAGATAGCCAGCATTCAAAACCAATGGCCTACGGGATATTAAATACAGAAAAGAATCCATTAGCTTGCTATAAATAGTTATTGCCAAATACAATTACTCTTCCTTGATCGTTAGATCAGCTGCTGCCCGGCAGAAACTGAATCCTGCAACATGTACTTAGGGAATATTTTTTCAGTGCCAAAGATCAACCCAGGGCCTTTGACACACGAGATTAGCGCCCTGCCACCCAGGCCCCATGACAAAAATCCAAGTGTTATTTTGACCTGCCCTTTCCGTGCAAATTAAAAATATGATCTTCCTGCTTCGGAGTCTAGCCTTTGATTGAACAAGTTCCGAGGACTATTTCCTTTCGTCTCAAATCAGCTGTAATTGCTTAATTGTTTTATGGTGTTCAGCAGACAGAAGTGAGTCTGAGCACGCAGAATGTTGGAGAGAATTAGCCTGGGGTCTTCAGGGGCTGTCCCAGAGCCCAGCACCCAGCCTTGAGTCTGGTGGGGCCTGAGACCTGGCCAGCTTCTGGGTCCTGCCACCGGTGTGGGGGAACCACTGACACCCGGTTCAACCTGATCACAGAACAGAGAGAATCACAAAACCTCTCCTCCTGGGGGTGAACATTTGGTTTGGTGGCCAGGCCCAGAACTCTGTCCTTCTGCAAACCTGAGCGTGCTAAGCCACACCAGACACCGCCGCCGCCGCCGAGGCCTGGTGTGCCCCTCGGGAAGAGGCAGTGAGCCTGAGGGGGGGCTGGGATACGCGAGGCTCCTCTGAGTCCACTAAGAACCGTGTTCCACCGGGAAGCCCCCAAGAGTGGCTCTCCCCGGGGGTCACCACCCCCAGCCGACTCAGGGTTAGACTTACTTGGAGAATTGTTCCGGTGTGCATAGGGGCTGGGGTAGGGTGATGAGCGGTGATTCCTCAGGGCCGGGTACCTCTCGCAGCCGTGCGCCGAGGGGAGCGGGAGGGGGCCGCCGAACTGAGGGTGGGGGCTGGCCGGTGGGCAGAGGGTGCCGGCCCCAGGAATGAGCCACCCCCCTGCTGTGGGAAGAGAACGCTGAGTAGCTGGAATCTGTGTTGGCTCTGTTCAGTGAGCAGAGATTTGGGGTCTCCTGCTCAGAAGGGAAGAGTCCTAAGTGCCCACACGGGGGTGCAGTGCCCCCCCAGGACATTAGAGAGCATGGCCCCACCCTGCATGCCACGGGCACAAGCAAGGGTTCAACTCACTAAGCACCCAAGAAGCATGGGCCGGTCCACTCCTTGCCCGGTTCTGGAGTACCCTGGCTGGCTTCGGAAACTCACTGTCTCCCTGCTAACCCCGCAGGAGGCTTTCCTCAGCCCCGCCAAGGAGCAGGTTAATGGGTACAAGAGGACAAAGGCAAGAAGCGGAGGAGAGACAGGTAGGTGCCTTCTCTACTTCTGCCCAGACAAGTGCCAGGGCCCCGCTGTCTCTACCCTGTCTGGGCTGGCATTTCCCCGGCTCCCCTCTGCTTCCCTGCCCCCACCCCACCCCACCCTTGCTCTGCTTCTCATCAGAAAGCCTCCCCAAGATGGGCCCGGCTTCCTTTACAATTCCCACTTTATTTCCTTTCTTTAAAAAAAAAATGGTTTTTTAGAAGGCTGAAATCTGAGGACTGCGGTTCAAAGCCAGCCTGAGCAGGAAAGTCCCTGAGACTCTGATCTCCAATAAACCACCAGAAAAACGAAAGAGGTGCTGTGGCTCACGTGGTACAGCACTCGCCTTGAGTTGAAGAGCTCAGGGACAGCGCCCAGGCCCAGAGTTCAAGCCCCACGACCGACAAATTATTTTAAAAATGTGTATTTTTCTAAACTTCAGAAAAAGCAATTCTTAGGGAGGCAGCTACTCTGCTCCACTTCCAAACTACACAATCCTCCCTGAAGTGAGGGAAGGGCTTGCAGTGGGCGCCCCTCACCCCTCTGGGCGATTTTCTCCAAGATTCACTGCCAAATAGCCCAGAAACCTGACTTTAAAATCTCCTTCATGCAGCCTTTGGAGTGTCCTGCCAGCACTAACCGTTATATCCTGCTCTCCCTCCACGCCTGCCCTCCCTCCAGCTCTGCCCTCCCTCCACGCCTGCCCTCCCTCCAGCTCTGCCCTCCCTCACCTCTGCCCTCCCTCCACCTCTGCCCTCCCTCCACCTCTGCCCTCCCTCCACCTCTGCCCTCCCTCACCTCTGCCCTCCCTCCACCTCTGCCCTCCCTCCACACCTGTCCTCCTGACACATGTGCATTCCTCCTTGCACAGAGGGGGAGGCTGGACTGAACTCTCACAGACACCACAGTTTGGACCTGTACTCTTTGCTCAAGGCCCTACAGGAAGGAAGACTTAACGCCCAATGACCCATATCTCACAAACCGCTATTCCACCAAACCAATACATGGTTGGTGACAGACATCAGACAAGGGAGGGAATGTTCTTTAGTTTTCAACTACTAACAACAGGAGAGACCATCTCCACCATCCCCTCAAACACATGGCCAGACTCTCCTCAAGCCCAAGTCTCAACTGCCCCCAGGCGGGTAAGAATCCACAGCCTCCCAGGAGCAGGCTGAGGACGGGTAAAGCCAGGGTGGGCAGCTCTGCAGCAGGACCTGTGCCTCACACACAGAAACACCACCAGCCAACCCCCGCCCCAAAACACACAGAAACACCACCGCCAGCCCCCACCCCAAAACACACAGAAACACCACCACCAGCCCCCGCCCCCAAACACCACTGCCACCTCCCGCCCCCAAACACACACAGAAACACCACCTCTAACCCCCACCCCCAAACACACACA
>NW_012267293.1:1852221-1854471 GCF_000151885.1 Dipodomys ordii | reverse complement strand
CCAACCCCCACCCCCAAACACACACACAAACACCACCTCCAACCCCCACCCCCAAACACACACACAAACACCACCTCTAACCCCCACCCCAAACACACACACAAACACCACAGCTCAGCATGGGCCCCCAGTGTCAGCGGGTCTAGCACAAGGACAAACCAGAATGCAACAAACCATACACTGGGAGCATCCGGGCTGCTGACCGTCCCCCGACTCTTCCATCACGTCCTTGTGATCGCTTCTGCCAAGAGAGTGCACGGAGCAGTTACAGGGAAGCTCAGCAAAGGGCCATCTTTCCACGAGGCTCTTCACCCAAGAAGTAGAGTTAGGGTCCTCTCACCTCTCCTTTGCATCGAGAAAAGCTTTAGCAAATGGGTTGTATTTAATCTTAAGAGCTGTGATCTGAAAAACAAAGTACATTTTCAAGTATATTGCCCATTCACCAAAAGATTTGACAGCAACAAATTGGAAAATGTTAAAAAAAATTTAAATCTAGTTACAACTTCTTTTCCAGATATATATTTTTTTTCTATTTGGCTCCAAAGTGGCTGAGAATTGCAACGAAAAACAGTTTCTGGGTAGAATTTACAGTAAGTTTAGTAAGCCCCTACTACACTCCATGTATGTCAAGGAGAATGGCTCAAAGCATCTCCCTGGGGTCTCCAGGCTAGCGCCTGTGGTCACACACTTTCTCTGCTTTGGGGTGAGAGGCTTCCGGAGCAGGAATCTACTCAGCGTTTGTATCTGGTTGAGTGTCTTTCTCTCCTTCCAGGAGACAACAAGGGGACACGCTGGAGACATTCTTTCAGCATTTCACCTAAATGCCTCATGCATCTTTGCTCTCCCAGCGTCTAGTGGATGGGTGCGGCTTTTATATAACTACGAGAAGTAAAAGGGGAAAGGTGGGTGGGGAGGACGGTTTTTCTAACCTTTCTCCCCTCAGCCTCCATTTCCATCCCACTAAACTAGAAAATACAACTGTTACCCAGGGGTCCCCATCTCCAGACTCCCAAGCCAAGAGGGCTCCCTCCTGCCCTCCCTCTTCTCCCACTTCTCTTCCTCCCGGGCCTCTCTCACCTCCTCGTTCTGATATGCGGTCACAGCTATGAACTGCGTCTCGGGAAAGCAGTGGCTAGTGATCATGCGCTGCGGGCCTCCGACCCTCACTATGTGGATCCGGGGTTCATACTTATGCAAAGAGTTCAACATGATCTGTGGAGGACAGAGGAAATGGCAGTCACAGCCCAAGTCCTGTCTGAAGACAACAACAACCAAAAGCCTTCTCTCATGCTGAGACACACCCAAGAGGCAGAAAGAACGTCTGTCCTGTCAAGGGATCCTCTGGGATGATAACCCATGATCTCCAAACTGACTTGGAGAGGGGAGGCGGGGTGCTGTGTGCCACTGAAGCCCGGGAATGCACACACAGCCACCACGGTCTGCCTGGCAGAGAAGGCGATGAAGCCCCGGAGGTGCGGTAGCAAGCATGAGTCCCTGGGTTCAAATCCCAGTACTACTAAAAAAGAAAAAAATGGTGGAACTGGTCACCAGTGGCTCTCAGTTTGAAGCGGGGGCAGTTATATCCATGAGCCTCATATCTCTAATCAGCCACCAAAAATATCAGAAGTAGAACACCAGCCTTGAGTGAAAAGGTTTGGGGACAGTGTCCAGGCCAGTTAATAGTTATGTGTATATATATATGCATATGCACATATGTCGCAAACTTACTCCACAGGTTTTAATGTGACTGTTTTGCCCCCTGACTGAGGCCAGACAGGAGAGCTCCAGGCCTGCACTCAGTCTTCAGGGCTTCTGTTGTGCCAGCCCTGGTGTGATCCTCATCAGCCCAACATAAACAGCGCTGAAGACTTAATGGGGAGGGCTGCGCAGCCCAGGGCCGCCCTGTCCGCGCCCGCCCTGCCCGCGCCCGCGCGCACCTGGCCCCCTCCGTTGAGCTTGTTGGTGAGCTTGACTTTGCTGAAGGAGACGGGCGTCTTCATCCAGTGCGCCCCGAAGTTGGGCGAGTCGGGGTGGATGTAGACGCAGCTGGGCGCCTGCGGCTCGGGCTTGCCGCCCGGCACCCACTCCCCGTTCACGTACTTCCAGCGGTGGTTGTCGGCCGCCACGAAGTCCAGCAGGAAAGAGTACATGGCGTTGGGGTCCAGGCCCGACACGCTCACCTTCAGCACCGGGAACATCCTCCTGGAAGAGGGGGCGCGGCGGGAGGACCTCGGGTGCGGCCGGGCGGGG
>NW_012267293.1:1851819-1852171 GCF_000151885.1 Dipodomys ordii | reverse complement strand
CGCGGGTCCCGAGCTCCGAAGGCCGGGGCCTGGACCAAGGCCGGCCGGCCACCGCCCACCCCGGCCGGCGCGCGCCG
This sequence comes from Dipodomys ordii, assembly GCF_000151885.1. Taxonomy (NCBI): domain Eukaryota; kingdom Metazoa; phylum Chordata; class Mammalia; order Rodentia; family Heteromyidae; genus Dipodomys; species Dipodomys ordii. Next base: position 1,852,094 of record NW_012267293.1, on the reverse strand, counting down.
TACCTGCCGTTCTTGGTCACGATCATCTCGTTGGTGAGCTCCTTGAAGCGCAGCCACAGCTCGCTCTCCTCCAGGCCCACGCGCAGCTCGCGCTCCGTGGGGTCGCCCTTCTCGCTGCCCGCCTGCAGCTCGCTCTCCACGGCGCTCAGCAGGTGGTCCACACGGTACTGCAGGCTCTTCCCCGCGCCCTCGGCGCCCGGGGAGCTCATCCTCCCGCCCCGACGGCTCCCAGCCCACGGCCACCTTCGCCGTCCGGGCGTCCGCGCAGGGCCGGG
>NW_012267293.1:1845427-1850279 GCF_000151885.1 Dipodomys ordii | reverse complement strand
GTTTACAGCCGCCCTGCTATAAAGAACCCCGGGCAATAGCATGTGCTCGCTTGGGGTGTCCGGGGGTGGCCCGGGCGCTTCCAGTCCCAGAGAAGCTGGCCATCCTCAGAAAACTAGACCAGAAGATCCAGAGGCGGAAGGAAACACCCCCACCCCCCAAAACCCTTAGGAAACACAGGCACACCCCTCAGCTCTCTCTCAGACAAGCAGTTCGTTAAACTGGCTGGTACCAGTGCCGCGCAGGGCTTCAGAGCCAGCCCAGGGCCGTGGACGCTTCTCAGGCCGGCCACCAGGCTCTGCCTTCCTGCAAGAAGGAAACACACTTGTGCACGCACGCTAGCTCAGGGCCCTGGTCCACAGTGCGCGCTTGCGCGCAGGGGCGTGGGTGGGGGCCCGCATCCCTACCTCTTCCACTCCATGCTTCCCTCAGCAAAGCACCCCAAGCCCTGGACTGGAAGCCATGGCGAGACTGCTTCAAAGCAGGCTGCTCCTCCCGGCTGGTGGGTCATTCCTGTTGAAAGGAACAAGTGGCGTTAAAGTCGCATGGTTCTTTAGGCTCCTTAGAATCGAAAAGTTTAACAAGCTATGGATTTTTCTAGGTTTTCATTATTTTGGCGGTACCGGAGGCTTGCAGTCTGTGCCTCAAACTTGTGGGCACGGATGTCACTCGAACCATACCCCCCACCCTTGGTTACTGTGGTTTTCAGGCCAGGTCTGGCGTTCTTTCAGGACCATCCTGATGGGCTGTCGAGACCTCTAGCCACACCTGAGTGCCCGACGTGGAGGTTTGTCCTGATGGAGCTTCCTGTCTCCAGCCTTCCCTCACCCCTGGCACTCCTGGGCTCCTCATCCTCACCCACCCTCCGTGTTCACGCCCCTTCTGCTGGCTCCTCCCCACAGGCTGTGATTTTTTTTTTCATGTGTATTGGTTGCACCAAGGTATTTTAGATGTGCACATATTACAGTCGGAGGAATTGTATTGCTTTCTTTTTCTTGTTGACCAACAGCTTTTATTACGATTTCTTCTGGGTGGCTGTGGTTTTATAGAAAACAATACATTTTTAATGTCCTTCTCTATTTGTCAGGGTGCCCTGCACACACTTATCTGTCACTGTGCCTCTGGGGAGGACACCAGGTTGTCACCGGGAAGCTCCCTCCTGAGGTCCTGGCGCGGTCCGCAGGAGTGGGGGTGGGGAGCGGCCACGGCCTCACCTTGAGACCACGCCGCAAGGGCTCCTGTCCCACATGAAGGGGTCCAGTGGTTCAGTGACAAACCAACCCACCAACCTGAGATTGGGGCATCTCTTCACAAGCCTCCTGTGCTCCTGCAGCCGCGTGCTGGGGTTCCAGCGCCCAGGGCCGGTCAGGGCAGCTGCGCGGCCCTTCGCTCTCACTCTCCATGCCGGGTGACTGGCATCACTTCTGCCAGGCTGAAGTGCTTCCTCCCCCATAGCACCCAGGCTGCTCTCTGGAGTGGGGGTGGGGGGCTCCTGTCCTGCTTCTCCGGGGAGTCGCGGGAGCTGTGGCCCCCGCAGGTCCCTTGGTGGTCTCGGTGGAGGTGAGGGTTTTAGTGTCTGTGTAGACCTGGGGTGTTGTCCCTATTTCCAGAGAGCCCTGCCGGCTCCACTTCCTCAGGGTTCCGCGGGTTCCTCTGCTTCTCTCCCGCCTGTTTCCTCTCTTAGGTCTTTCAGCAGATAGTAAGTGGCTTGTCAAGTGTTTTCTCCACACCACTCTGTCAATTCATCAAGATGTCACTTTGGGGTTTTACTGCCTCCCGTGTAGATTTTATTTCTCGCCGTCCCTTTGAGTTTCTGGTAGTCCTAATCAGGATTTCTTGGGCCCACATCTTGCTATTTATTCTGTGGCCTTCTATTACAGTCTTCCTTTTTGCTCCTTGAGACTGTTTCTGTTTCCTGGAGAGTGGGGTGCTCTGTCCCCCTTCCCTGAGCCGGAGGGCTCTCCTCTGGTGGCCACAGCGGGCTGTCTGCAGTGCACCCCACCCCCACCCCGAGTTCTTTATGCTCTGGAGAGCTCCAGGTTGTTCCTTCCCTCCGTCCTCCAGCCACTGCTGGAGCAGAGCTCTCCCTTCCTGGACAGCAGTAGCTGCCGTTTCCAAACCCAACCCGATGTGCAGCAGAAGCATGCTAACCCTGCAGGCATGGCCACGTGGCGGCCTCTCACATTTCCTGGACACAGGTGCCACCGAACCTGCAGCCTGCCGGTCTAGTCACTCGCTTCGAGCTCCAGTACTCAGTTGCCTTAAAGAGAATAAAGGAGGGACTGGGGGGGCATATTAGGTGGGACCTTAAAGGGCAAGAATGCGGAAGGTGGGTAATCACCCAGGCTCAGCCTTTCTCTGGAAATAGAGGGCAGGGCAGGGCAGGGCTCAGTCACAAGAATGACTCTGGACACAGTGCCAAGGACCCTTTCCTTCTCCTCCGTACCCATATTTCACTATTTTGCTGTTTGGCACCACAGGGAACAGGAAGCTAGGATCTGTGATCTTGTGGCGGAGACAGGGAAGAAGCAGGTACGGGAAAGTGTGCGGGGCTGTGCGTCTGCCGGTGGGCTCCAGGCCCCCATTGCTGGGAGCGAAGGGAAGCAAATACAGGGTGTCCAAAGCCCCAGGGGATGGGATCCAGCACAGAAAGGTGCGGGCACCACATGGCCGTGGCTCAGAGCTAGCTCTAAGCAGACCGTGGAACTTCGGGGAAACCTAGGCTGAGGGGACAGCGCTCCTGCGGGAGGAAGGGAGGAAGGCGCCTTTGTGTGGAGACTGAAGACCCTGGCAACGACAGGGGTGAGGGGCAGAGGGAGAGCCGGGAAGCAAGGGCGAACACAGCCATTTGAGAGGCTGAGTGTAATGTTCATGACTGTGGACCCTCAAGGACGCCATCCACTACTCAGTAAGAACAAGGAGAGGGACGTGAGCGTGAACCTCGCTGGAGATTCTTTTCCCTTTCAGTGAGACAACTCCCTGCTCACTGGGGCTGGGTAAGAGGAGGGAGGTACGGGGGTGGGGAGGGGAGACTCCTGGCCAGGTGAGAGTAAAGCCCCGCCCACAAAAGGCTGGAGGGGAATGGTGTGATTCGGGAGTAGGACACCAGAAATGGAAAGACACCAGAAAGAGAGGCTGCAAGTAAGGCTGTGTCAGGAGAGAGAGTGGAGAGACGGCAGGACAAGGGCTGCACTGAGAAGTCTGCGGAAGGCAGGCACGTGAGGATCCGGGCTGAGCCGGCCTGGACCCACAGGGACGGTGGCCAGCACAAGGAGCTGGTGGCCAGCAGGGCCTGTGTTTATGCGCAGGCGCTCAGACACGGCCACTGAGTGAGGCCAGCACTCCTCACGAGCAAGCAGCCAAGGCTCGCGGAAAGAGGCACAGCAGAGATACACGTCAGCTTCTGAGTGTCATCATTTAAACATGCCTTATTCCTGCCAGACGAGGTTAAACATGTGAAAAGGAGAAAAGGTATTTTTTCTTTCTCATCTACCATGTCCACATTAGAAAAAAATTAATCACCTGTGCAGTTGGGAAAGAGAGGAAGGAGGACTGGTTGGTTAATTCCCTGTTGATATCTGGATATGGGGAGGGGGAGATTGTGATCTGGCAGATGACAATGCAAAAAAATCAGCCCCTAGAATACCATGAGCCCAGTGTAAGGTACTGAGTGATAAACTGCAGAGAGAGCAGCCAGAAAGAAAGGCGAGAGCCAAGCCAGGGGCAAGCTGAAATGTATCTTGCTAAGTTGTTTTCAAGGACTCAGTTCTATTATTCCCCTTATTATAGAAACTTTCCAGAACAAAAGACAATGTTGACAGAAGTCTTTCTGGCACCTAGGTGTGGTGAAGGAGACTCCAAGGTGCTGGTGGACTGCAGGAATCCCAAATCCACCAACTGTGCCCCTTGGACACAGTTTTCATGGCCCAGCTTTCAAACTGCATTCACACTAGAAGCTGGCTGCCCAAACCCAGCCGTGTGCATCACAGCCGTGCTAGTCCTGTGAGAGTGGACTGGAGGTGGAAGCGGCCCAGGGAAGGGCCGGCGGGGAGGGCTCTGTCGGGGGCATACCTCTCAGTCTGTTTCTCATGCTGGGGAGGTGGACGTGGGGCTTAGAATGTTAAAATTTAAAATAAAGATGTGGAAATTTTATACTAGGAAACAAAGTCAACCACCAGTTGACTAGCACTAAAGATTAGGTAAATAATGGCCTTCAAGGGGCTGGGAAGGTGGCTCAGTGGTAGAGCACTTGCCTTGCATGCCTGAGGCCTGGGTTCGATTCCCCAGCACCACATGAGCACAAAGAAAAAAAAAGCCGGAAGTGGCGCTGTGGCTCAAGTGGTAGAGCACTAGCTTTGAGCTGAAGAGCTGAGGGACAACGCCCAGGCCCAGAGTTCAGGCCCACGACCGGACCCAAAAAAAAAAAAAAAATGGCCTTCAAGTGTGAAAAGCCTCTGATAGGTCTAGCTTACGTTTCTTTCACAGTCCATCAGACAGACTTGTTCGTTCTGCACAGAGGTCTGTAGCAGTGAATAAAGGTGGAGCTGCGAATCGGTGTTGGTTTGGGTCGTACACGGAGATGAGAAAGGCCCTCTGGTGCACAGACTTATATTCTGGGTCTAGAGAACAGGAATTCCAGAATAAGACATGCCAAAGATTAAGTCCCCCTCGGGGGTTGAGCAGAATCTTCCTCATTCACCCTTCAGTGTGTTCGGCAGCATCGCCCAAGACACACCGTGTGGTAGGCCCAAGTCCTAATAAGACTGAACCTTCAATGAGCGCTCAGGAGTCGGTTATTCAGCCTCAGCCAACCTGACCCCAAGGTCCCTACCGCCTCGGTGGCGTCAGCCCGTC
>NW_012267293.1:1827943-1832897 GCF_000151885.1 Dipodomys ordii | reverse complement strand
GCTGGGGGGCTGGGGGGATGCGTGCTGTGGGAGGCTAAGCAGCTGAGTCCCTGGCGCCCACTCCCTGTGCCGCCCGCTGCCAGCTCTGGTCTCGGCTGGGGCGCAGGGCTGGGGTGCAGGGCTGGGGTGCAGGGCTGGGGCGCAGGGCTGGGGCGCAGGGCTGGGGTGCAGGGCTGGGGTGCTGGGCTGGGGCGCCGGGCTGGGGCGCAGGGCTGGGGCGCAGGGCTGGGGCGCAGGGCTGGGGGTTTCTGTCTAGTTGGACTGTGCTTGTTTCTCACTTCTGGCTTTTTGAACTGCTCACCTGCCGCGCGGGGCTGCTGGCTGTCCTCGGGTTTTGGGGTGGGAATCTGTCTCCAGCCTCGCTGTCGTCTGACATTTCAAGAAGCAGAGAGCAGGGTGGGCTCTCCGCCGCCGAGCCGGGACTGGCATGTCCTCCTTGGCCTCCGCCGCCCTGGGCTGCGCTTCCTCCCGCCACTGGCGGCCGCCGGGGGTCATGAAATCCAGCTTTTGAGAGGCAAAGAATACTTTCAGTTTCTTACAGTTTTCATTGCACCCAGAACACAAGAAATGCTTCTGAGATATTTATAAGATTATGTCTTTGCTGCCTTGTATGTCCCTCCCCCATGGTATAACCCCTGCTTTCACTATATATGATGTTGGTATATGTGGAGGGGAAGGGAAAAAACAAATTGTTAAAACAGGGATACAGGTGGAGCCATTGCAACAATGAGATGTACAAGTCGTTAATGTCAAAACATGAACTTTACAACTTTGGTGGGGGGTGGGGGGAATACGAAGGGATGGGAAGGGGAAAAAAAAGAAATGCTTCTGAGAACAGAATTTGGGGCGTTTAGAGGAGCAGTGATCACTTCTTTTGTGGTCTAACAGGGCTATTTAGGAAAAGCATATGATCAGGAGCCCCCACTGAAATAGAGCCCCAGTAGCCATCTATAGTCACCAAAGTCCAGGGACAAAGTGAACAGTGTGCAGCTGGGAACACACTGTCCCAACTCCCCCGGGGGCTCCCCCAAATCCCCAAGGCCAGAGGGCCCTTGTGCCAAGGGAACCATCAGGAACTAACCAGACAGCCAGCTCTGCCCCCAGCCAGCATGTCTGCGAAGCGGTCGTCTCTCTCCAGCAGTCTGTCCAGGTGGCACCAAACAGAGAAAAGCAAACACACAGGAAGCTGTCAGGATCAGCACCCTGAGTCCACAACACGGCGGTCCCGGCCCTTGGCATTTCCCCAGAGCCAGGCTTCACCCTGGAGCAGGGGTGGCAAGCAGAATTTCCAAGGAAACAAATGGAAATGTACCACTGGTACACAGCAGAGACTTATATGTTTCTTTTACACTAAGCATTTAAAATCAAGCCTAGGGGGCAGGTGCTGGTATCTCACGCCTGTCATCCTAGCTACTCAGGAGGCCGAGATCTGAGGATCACAGTTCAAAACCAATCCAAGGAGGAAAGTCTCTGAGCCTCTTATCTCCAATGAACTACCAGAAAATCAGAAGTGGAGCTGTGGCTCAAGTGGCAGAGTGCTCGCCTTAGCAAAAAAGCGAGCTGGTTGTGATCGTGCATGGACTGTGGCGGCTGGGCTGTGCCGGGTTCCGGACTTCTCCAAGCTAAGAGGACATCGCTCGCTGGCTGCTGGGTGGCTGCACTCTGCAGCTCGCGTGTCTGTGTGCAAGTGAAGATGTCAGCTCTGGGCTTCCTCGCCACGTGGTGGTACAGCAGTGGAGTGTGTGATGCGTGCGTGCTCAGGTCTGGGAGGGCGTCGTCCTGAGCAGCGCCGATGCCCACGGACCTGTCCCCAGTCACCGTTCAGACCCCTGCCCCAGGCTCACCGCAGCCAGGGGAGGGCCCGGGTGACTGTGGGAGCTGGGCCCGGCGCTGGAGGACCTATGGCTTCTTTCTTTTCCAGGTTGCTCTTCCCTGACAGGCGGGAACACTGGAGGCAAAGAGCTACAGCGCCAGGCTTCCGGGAAGTCCCAGGACTCCCTGAGCCAGCAGCACAGCCTGGGGGCTCACGGTGGGGCACCCGGGGCAAAGGCGGCCACCCCTGGGCAAGACAGGTGCCATTTGTCTCCTACACACCATGCAGCCAGACCCAGGCAGCGGCGCGCGCGCGCGCGCACACACACACACACACACACACACACACACACACACGCAGCCTTTCATCAGCCTGGGAACAACTGTCTGACAAATTGCTTTCCTTGGACCAGCCCTCTAGCTCACACTAATTAAGAGAGCTGGGCGCTACCTTTGGGGCACTTAGAGATCTCAAATAGCTGGAGAATACAGCTCAAGACAGGGTCTCATCCAGCGTGAGCAGGGAGGGGGGAGTGGGCCTTCTTGGGGAGGGGCCGGTGCTGGAGGAGGAGGCGCTGGTGGGGAAAGAGGAGGAGGAAGGCACTGGAGCAGGTCAAAGCCAGTCTCAGAGGGAGACAATGTCTCACTATGCACAAGGAGACCCGAGGGAGCTGGCTCCGTGTACATGTCTCTGAAGTTATATCTTCAAACCACCAGCCACGAGACAGCAGGCCACGTTTGGAGCCTCTGCCCCATGGCTCATGTGTAAAATAAGCCGAGTCTGGCTCCTGACACGCCGACTTTCCCAAGTGAGGTTTCCTTAGTCAATGCTTTTTTGTGAGTGTGTGCGCCGGTCCCGGGCTTGAACTCAGGGCCTGGGCGCTGTCCCTGAAGCTTGAGTGCTCAAGGCTCGTGTAAGGTCTGCTCTGAATACCCGTGGTATTCTCATTCCTCAACAATCTCTTAACTTACCTCACAACTCGCACTCTGCCACTGAGCCCCAGCTCCATTTCTGGCTTTTTGGTAGTTAATTGGATATACGAGTCTCATAGACTTTCCTGTCCAGGCAAGCTTAAACCTCTTCAGTTCTCAGCCACCTGCGTAGCTAGGATGACAGGCATGAGCCACCAGCGCTCAGCATCACTGCCTTTTTACGAATTCTAACTCTTTATGCTTCTATGTGCTCAGTGCAAGAAAATATAATGCAAGCTACAGGGGGAAGAAAAGAAGCAATCAGGATTTTTCTCAAAAGTTAGCCTTCCATCTTTTAAAAGTTTATATTACAAAAAGTAGACTGTCCCCTGCTCATAAAAAAGTGAAACACTAGAAAGGGGGAATTCAGCCCCCAGAGAAGTGGCTGGTGGAGCGGGGAGTTGCCTGGCCGTTGGCTTTGGCTTGGTTGGCCTGCGCCTTCCTGTGGCTGGTGGGAGAAAACCATGACCAGCAGCCTGTGTTTCCTCAATTATTCAGATTGGCTCTCATTTGCATTCCCTGGCGGCCCAGGTTTTTTCCGTCCCTTACCATTTCCCCAACTAAGCCAGCTGATTAAAGGATGGCAGAAGACAGCTTAGGCCCTTCAATTGCAACAACAAAGACTTAGCTCCTCTTTTCTATCAAAACAACCAGGCTGTCCCGATTCAAATGCTAATAGCAAGGCCTGAATTGGTCCCTAAACCAGAGAGACACTCCGCCCCCCTCCCCACACCTCTCCTGCAAATGACCAGAAAGTGGCTCTGTGGCTACCGGATGTCCTGTTAGATAAGTCGTGGGAAACCCTCTCTTGGTGGGCTTCAGGACTGGGTGGGTCAGGGAGGGCTGAGGGAAAGCTTCCGACTACACAAGTTCAAAGAGCCTCCCCTTGTGCCACTGTCCTGCAAGCCGCTTAGCAGGTCTGGGCGATTCCTGCAGTCTCTGCAACACTGGCTGTCACCTCAGTTCCCAGCCTAACACACATGTCCCACTCCCGTCCAGGGCCGGGGCCTGTGAGTGAACACACAGGCCTGAGCAGCAGCCCCCACCTGCCTTCCTGACCCACTCCTCGCTCCTAGATGGCCAAACTGGAGGATCCAAGTTCAAGTCCAGACTCTCTCCCTAGGGAGCAGCCTCAGGGCCCTCCTGGGTCCTGCTCAAGGGGTTCACTGGCTGACTGGTGTTGGAGGAACACGGAGACCCATACCACAGCTTCACACAACTGTGGGGAGTGCACACAGGCCAGAGCTGGCTGACCTCCACGGCGAGCCTGACCCTCAGTGGGCCACCTGCTGTTATGAGCCCTCATTCTCTCCTCAAGAAGAGGAGTGGGAACAGCTGGATCTGCGAGGCTCACCTGGGTGTTCAGTGGTTTGCCAAAGCTCTGGCACAGTGCCTGGGACCAGTCAGCATCGGATGCTGGAGCTTTGTAGGCAATGGGGCCAGTCAGCATCGGATGCTGGAGCTTTGTAGGCAGTTAATTATGGGGACGAGGCAGAGGTTCTGTGAGTCTGTCTCTCTCTTGCCATTATTACAACATGTTTTCTTCATGTTTATTTTTTGCATTTGCTCAATATGTAGCTTGCATACTGTGTCCATGTTCACTTTGCACACCTACCAGGCCCCGTGGGTGCCACTGCCAGGTACAAGCCCGGGCACACTCTAAGGCTGTGTGGGTGGGCACACTGGAAGGCTTGGGTGTGCCCTGCCAGGACCTGCAGGCAGGAGCAGAGCGAGCTCTGAGTGTGCAGGGGTGACAGGTTCTCAGCTTCCAGGCCTCTCGCCTCCTCCCACTTTCTAACTTCACAGGCAGGGGCTGTCACAGAGCAGGGGCTGCTGCAGTCTGCTTTTCACATTTATACTGTGTCAGGTTCTTTTATGATCAGAATTTATGTTCTTCCTTTTCTAGAGAACAGTTCTCAGGCCATTTTGTAGAGTGGTGAATATTTAATACATCTATGAGAGGAGATGCTTAAAGTAGACATTGAAGGCAGGCCACTAGTGGCTCACACCTATAATGTTAACTACTCAGGAGGCTGAGATCTGAGAACTGCAGCTCAAAGCCAGCCCAGGCAGCAAAATCTGTGATTCTTATCTCCAATTAACCACCAAAAAGCTCAAAGTAGAGATGTAGCCCAAGTGGTAGAGTGCTAGCCTTGAGCCAAAAAAAAAA
>NW_012267293.1:1821019-1827893 GCF_000151885.1 Dipodomys ordii | reverse complement strand
CAGCCCGTCAGCCCCTCCTCCAGCCTCTGTCACACCTGTCACCGGGGAGCATGTCATGTGATGCTGTAAAGCAACAGGAGGCTGAGATCCAAGGATTGCAGTTCAAAGCCAGCCAGGGCAGGAAAGTCCATGAGACTCTTACCTCCAAGTAACCACCAGAAAACCAGAAGTGGCGCTGCGGCTCAAGTGGTAGAGCAGCTAGCCTTGAGTGACAGAGCTGGGGACCGTCCCTAGGCCCACAATTCAAGCCTCCCAGCTGACCAAAGCAAAAAAAATCTTTTTGAGCCTCTCATTTTTTAAAAAATTTCAGTTACACAAGATTGCTTAAAATTCTGGTACTAATTTATCACCTTCTTCATATCCTTTCCTAAATTTATTTGTATAATTTTAGTTCATACAACTAATAGCATATTTAATTTTTTTTCTGGCCTGGGGCTTGTACTCTGGGCCTCAGTACTGTCCCTGAGCATTTTTGCTCAAATGATAGCACTCTACCACTTGAGCCATAGCACCAGCCTTTTCTGTGATTAATGTGATTAATTGGAAATAAGACTCTCATGGACTTTGCTGCTTAGGCTGACTTTGAACTGCGATCCTCATATCTCAGCCCCTGAGTAGTTAGGATTACAGGTGTACATACTTTTGTTTGGCTGGGTGCTGGCCCTTGGGTGCTGGGCCTTGCACTCCGAGCCTGGGCATTGTCTCAGAATACTCAAGGTGAGCATTGAGCACTCTACCCCTTCAGCCACAGTTCCACTTCTAGCTTTTTGAGTAGCTAATTGAAAATAAAAGTTTCCTTTACTTTCCTTCCCAGGTTGGCTTCGAACCTTGATCCTCAAATCTCAGTCTCTTAAGTAACTAGAATTATAGGTGTGAGCCATCAGTGCCTGGCTTTTATGTACAAACCTCTTTTTTTTGTAAAAAAAAAAAAAACAAAAATCTCATTAAAATATCTCCTAACACATAAGTTACCACAGTCAGGTAAAGAAATAGCCCAACACCCCAAAAACTGTCTTTTTAACCTCACACCTTTCCCAGCCTTTTAAACCGAGCCATTTTCCAGGAAGTTATTATCATTACATTTTTGCACTTCTGTATTTATTGAAGATCTGAAGATCTACACTACACCCATACATGAAACAGATCCACCTTGCTCTAAGAAACATTATCCCATACTTTCTGTGAGCTCAAAGAATTCAGCTCCTTGTATTTGTGACTCTGAGGGGCAGGGCTCTTCACTGATGGTGGAAAGCCTTCTCTGCCTCTTCTGCAGCCGCTCAGCGCTTTCTCCTGGAGATGTGTGTGATGGAGCGCCTGGCGGCCTTCCTTGCTCTGGCCGCCGTGCCCCTGCCCCTGGCACATACCCCACTGTGCCTTGTTTCTTCACGCTGTTTTTACTCTCCTAGCTCTATTTCAGTATTTCCTCACTCCCCTGATTCATGTTCCCGCCTTCTATTCCTACAGCGAAGCTCTATTTTAAAGCTGATTTTGCCATACTGATCTCCTGCATGCCATATTGAGCACACTGATTGCATTCTTCATCTGAGCATCTCTCAAACTCAGAGACACTTGTTTCTCCTGGCTCTTGCGCATGGTTCTGGGTTCCCTGTTTGTAATCGCGATGGCCTGGACACACTTTGTTTTGCCATGGAGGCATGACTGCGTCATCCTTGCTTATCATAACTCTCATCTAAAGAAAAAGAAAGCTGCAATTTCCTCATGCATTTGGATTCTCCATCTTTTCTCTCTAGTTACAGTACTGCAACCTTATTCTTCATCCACATAATTAATCCAGTATCGACTTGCTGTCTTAGCTTCCTGGAATGAATAAAGCAGAACACACACACACATTTCCATAAGCCATAATGGCTTAGCTAGGTGGACTCGAGATAAAGTTCCATGGGGTATGCCCTCCACCACCTCTCCACCCCTAACACTAACTGCTGGCCATCTGCTCCTGTTCACCAAGGAATCAGGAGACCAGTCCTTCCTCTCCAACTTCTTCCGTTGTGCTGGGGGACTCCGTCCTGGGAGCCCATTTCTGGGAGTCCATCTAATTCTACAGCCTGGAAACCCCCAGAAGCCATTCCTCACTCCCAAGGGATTCTATCACCCTCCCTTCCTCCCAGTGCCTCCCACTCCCTTTTAAAAAGACAGGAACCAACCAACACTGGATGAGTCTGGAACAAGTGCTCCAGGGCCAAGGGTGCTGGGGGCCCAGGCGCTGGGGTCTCCCGGAGAGCAGCAGGCTGTGTGCACGCTGGAAGTTTCTGCCTAAAGGAAAAGGAGGGAGGGCCTTCTCTGAAAGATTGTGCTTAAATTGCTTTTTCTAGGATTATATCCAGAATGCTGTAGACAACAATATATTCTTTTCTTCTACAACTATGAGATTTTTTTTTCACTTCATTCAACTTCATGACATGAACCTTCTTTGGATCACAGATGTTCCTATGAATCTATTTTTTAATGTTTCTACGAATCCTCTAAGAAAGTCATACAAGCGCAATCATGGAATATATTTTAATGGGCGTATGCCTATCCAAGTTTATGAAACTTCAATGTCTCAACCTCCTTTATGTTGGCCAGTGGTTTCTTGACTCTCTGAACATTGTTTTCTTTCTGAAAACAATGGGTATGCATTCACACTGACTGAATCCTGGCCTTTTTTTTCTGATTGTTGGAATTGATAAGACTATTTTAGCTCAAACTGGAAATTTGACCACGAGGAAAGTCATAAAACATTCTCCAGAATTTTAGAAATAAGGCAGATAAAAATTGGAATCACAAGAGCTTTTTATATACCAACAATGTACAATCAAAGGGGGAGTTCAGGAAAACAATTCCATTGGCAATAGCCTCAAAACAAAAATATATAGAAGTAGCTGGGCACCTGTGGCTCATGCCTGTAACCCTAGTAACTCAGGAGGCCGAGATCTGAGGAGCACAGTTCAAAGCCATCCCAGGCAGGAAAGTAAGTGAGACTCTTATCTTCAATAAACCACTCAGAAAACCGGAAGTGGCACAGTGGCTCAGTGGTAGAGCACTAGTCTTGAGCTGAAGAGCTGAGGAACAGCATTCAGGCCCAGAGTTCAAGTCCCATGACCAACAACAACAACAAAAAAAATTAGGAGTAAATGTAACCAAGGAAGCAAAAGACCTCTATAGTGAAAACTATAATACTTTAAAATAGAAAGAAATTGAAGATATCAGGAAATCAAAAGACCTCACATGTTCACAGATAGGTAGAATTAATATCATGAAAATGGCCATATTGCCAAATGTGATCTACAAATTCAATGCAATCCCCATCAAAATCGCAATGACGCTCATCACTGAGATAGAGAAAACAATCCCAAAATTCACATACAACAATGAAAGACCTTGAATAGCCAAAGCAATTCCAGGAGAAAAAAAAGCAATGCTCTGATATCACAATCCCAGATCTCAAACTCTACTAGAGAGCTATAATAACAAAAACAGGTTGGTGCAAAAATAGGACCAAAGATTAATGGAATGGACTAGAAGACCCAGAAATAAAGCCAGAAATAAATCAGATATCTGATATTTGACAAGGGAGCCAAAAATGTATAGTGGAAAAAGAGAAAGCCTCTTTGATAATTGGTGTTGAGAAAACTGAACATCCATATGTAGAAAACTAAAAGTGGATCCTGTTTGTCACCTTGCACCAATATCAACTCAATGTGGATCAAAGACCTCAACCTGAAGCTTGGAAGCTACTGGAAAATGGAGAAGGAGAAATATTAGAACTCACAGGTATAGGCAGAAACTTTTTGAAAAGAGTCCCAGTGGCACAGAAGACAGGAAACAGACTGGACAAATGGGCTTACATCAAAAAAAAAGTTTCTGCACAACAAAGGACATAGTTACTAAACTAGATAGACAGCTGACAGACTGCAAGAAGATCTTTACTAGCGAGATATCTGACAAAGGTCCAATATCCAAAATATATAAGGAGCTCAATAAATTAACCCCCAAAACTAATAAGCCAATTACTAAATGGGCAAGAGGCTAAAGAAAGGCTTCTCAGAAAAAGAAGTAAGAATGACAAACATGAGGAAATGCTCATCATCCCTTTCCATAAAAGAAATGCAAATCAAAACAACACTGAGATTCCATCTCACCGCGGTGGGGGGGGCCCTCGTTAGATTGGCCAACATGGTGGATTAGAACAACAAATACTGGTGGGGATGTGGGAGGAAAGGAGCCCTAGTGCACTGTTGGTGGGAACATAAACTAGCACAACCATGCTGGACAGCAGTGTGGAGGCTGCCCAAAAATCTGAATATAGACCTTCCCTAGGACCCAGCCACATCACTCCTGGGCATTTACCCAGAACATCACAAGCCAGGATACCAAAAAGATACTTGCACATCCATGTTCATTGCTGCACTATTCACAACAGCTAAAATATGGAAACAGCCCAGATGACCTACAATAGATGAGTGGATCAAAAACATGATACACACATAGCATTTTACTCATTCGTTATAAAGATTAACATTAAATCATTTGCAAGGAAATGGATGGACCTAGAACAAACCATTAAGATAAGTCAAGCTCAGAGAGACAAATGGTTCATGTTTTCTCTCGTATGTGGGAGCTACAGCTGACATACAACTGGACATAATAAATGATACAGAACTCTAGGCATTCACACACAGACAGTCGGACTGAAGGAGAATACTCTTAGACGAACCCAAAGGCATACATACCTCCTCTGAGCATTTCAGATACTACTTATGGAAATGAGATCCAGGAGATGGAAACATGGGTTTGTTGTTGCTGTTGGAGGTATTTCTTTTGCTTTTTTTTTTTTTTTGCTCTGTTTTGTTTTAGTGTTTTGCCTTTTTAGGAGGAACAGAGCAGGGAAGGGTGAGCAAATGCAGCAAGTGTGTTCAGCTTTCACTGAGTGGAAAATGAACTGTGCAGCCCATGGGCAGACGGGAAACAGAAAGTGAGGGAAGGGCTTGGAGGGCCCCACGTGAGCTGTCCTCGTTACCTGACTCCGTACAGCACCTTAATAATAACAATAAAATGATACTGAATTAAGCATATTCAACAATTTGCTTTGGAGGCTCTTTTGAAAACCAAGGACTCCAATTGAGACAGCACTACATATATCAGGGCTACGAATGAATCCTCAGCAAAAGTTGATTATCAGAGAAATGTGAGCAAATAACTATCAACAAGAACACATGTGGGCACATTTGTTGATTTAAAAACAAGCATGAAAATCAGCACAAACTAGTGTCTGATGAGCGTCCACCTATCTGTGCTGGCTCAAAGCGAAGGACCAAAAACAGGGCTGTCCTGGAGACAGGGGTTTGTTTGCAGAGTACTCCCGGAGCAAAACTCAGATGGAGGAGTGATCTGCTCTGCCTGCAGGCAGGGGCTGAGGGTTTCCATGACAGCAGCACCCATGCCCCCTGGGGGCAGACACCAGGCTGGCTTAGGGATGGAGTGGCCCTCCCCCACATCCCCATTCCCTCCCACATCTGGGGGGGGGCAGCACACGGGAGGTCCTGGGACCTCTAACACTTATCTGCTGGGTGTTGGCTGCCCCCTTAGGACAAGAGAGCACAAGAGGCTCCTTTTTAGGTTACAGGTACTTTCCCTGAAATAGTAACTCTCTCCCAATCTCTCAGTCCTGGACGGACTCCAAAAACCAAAGGCGATAGTGGCCGGGCAGAAGGGGAAGGAAGGACGGACACCAGTGTCCTGTGCGAGGCTTTCCCAAGCCGCGCCACCCTGAG
This sequence comes from Dipodomys ordii, assembly GCF_000151885.1. NCBI lineage: Eukaryota > Metazoa > Chordata > Mammalia > Rodentia > Heteromyidae > Dipodomys > Dipodomys ordii. The sequence goes on along the minus strand of NW_012267293.1, from coordinate 1,822,119 downwards.
CCGCACAAACCAACGCTGTCCCTCTCACAAGCGCACACCGCACGGCACACAGCGGCAACACGGCTGGGTTTGTCTAGTTGGAGGAGGCCCACCCAATTCTGGGGCTTTTCGTCATTTTCAGCAGTCCCCGGCTGATGAACCCAGATCCCAAGCTCGACATGGTTTTCTACCCCACACAGCGTCCTGCGCCAGGAGGCTGCAGTTCGAAGAGGACAGGCAGGGCGTTCGGTGCCCGAGCCAGCACGGCGCCCGCAGGACAGCAGCCACCGTGCAGCCACCGCCCCTCTCTCGGGGCCGCTGCCAACGTGGTGAGGCACTGGGCGTACACTGGGCGAGGCTGGACTGCTACCGCCTCAGACGCCATTTGTACAAAGAACTCAATGTTAGCTCCGCACTGGTGGCTCATGTCATAATCCCAGCTACGTGGGAGGCTGGGGTCTGAGGATCACAGTTTGAAGCCAGGCAGGAAAGTCTGTGACACTCTTATCTTCAATTAACCACCCAAAAAAGCCAGATAGGGAGCTGTGAGTCAAGTGGTAGAGCACCAACCTTGAGTGAAAAAGCTATAGAGTGTAGTGCCTAGACCCTGAGGAGAGAGGGAGGGAGGGAGGGAGGGAGGGAGGGAGGGAAGTGGGGAAGGAAAGGATGAGGGAAGGAGGGAGGGAAGGAAGGAAGGAGGGAAGGAGGGAAGGAGGGAAGGAAGGAGGGAGGGAAGGAGGGAAGGAAAGAAGGAAGGAAAGGAAGGAAGGAAGGAAGGGAAGGAAGGAGGAAGGAAGGAAGGAAGGAAGGAAGGAAGGAGGGAGGGAAGGCAGAAGGGAAGGAGGGAATATCTTAACATGGAGAGTGGAGCCAGCATTGTGGAGGAGGTCTTGCTCTTGTGACTCAGTGGATCTTCCCAGTCATCTGTTCTTTTTTTTCCTGCCAGCAATCTTGGGAGTGGGTTATCATAGTTTGCTATGCAACATCCGAAGCCAAGGCTGAGGCTGGCTGGGCAGGCAGGGCGCCGGGACCCGCGCCTGCTTAACCTGAGCCACCTAGAACCAGACTGGGCCTGACTGGCAGAAGCAAAGAATGCCTTTTTTTTTTTTTTTGGTCGGTCG
>NW_012267293.1:1771851-1803490 GCF_000151885.1 Dipodomys ordii | reverse complement strand
CACACACACACACACACACCCCTCTGGGACAGACAGTTCACATTAAACTGTATAAAAGTGACAAGAGGCACTAATCCCCCCCCGACTTTTTTTGACACACAGAGAGAATCACTGAAAGCAGAGTAAAGAGAAAAAAGTGTTCACTGGAGACCAAAGTTGAGAGGTGAAGTAGGTAGGCCGTGTAGTCGCTTCCTTAGCACCTAGACGGTCAGCAGCAGGAGTCGACGCAGAGATCCCAGAAGGAAACCTGGCGCTGGCTTTGCACTTTAGCCTTCAACTTGATTCCCAGCGCTCAGCACGCATGGGTCGATCTGCAGCCCACGCTAGGTGGGGTGAAGGAATGCATTTCTCAGGTGTGGACCCTGGATTGCCCGTGAAGTCGGGCCATGGAGAACCTGTGTTAAAGCGCCCAGAGCCGGGGAGCAGGAGGAAGCGCATCTTCCCTTGTAAAGTGGGCCGCTGGCTCTCTCAACATAGCACGGCCGCCCACTTAACAAGGAAGGAGGAAGTGGTCAAAGTCATGCTTTTTTGCAAACTTCAAAGGTTCCCCCTCCCCCCTCTTTACATTTTACTGTCTGTGGAGCTGGCTGGTCTGCAGCTGTTGGCAGAGACGGTGTCCCCAGCGTCAAACCTGCCTCCTCACAACCCATAAAACTACAATGGGGAACTGGGCGCAGGTGTGGAGGGAGAGGGGCAGGATGCCCCTTCATAATCTCCTGACACCCCCTGCTGAGCGCCAGCGGCAGCCCAGTGCCCTGAGCCTCAGGCCCAGCTAGTTACAAGTGGGACAATCACGCAGGACTGCTGGAATGAAGCCAAGTCCCACGGTCTATAACCACGGCCGCCCCGTGGGAGCCTCGGCCAGGGCAAACCCTCGCAAGCTACCACCACCTGAGAACAGACAGCAAGAGCCATCAGGCTCAGGAGCATCACCCACGGCAGCCTGTGCCCACAGACGGGCTTCGGAATCTCTGCAAATCTGGAGAGGTGAACCAGACCCAGATGCCCTGTCCAACGTGCCGGATTCCGAGGGTATTTATGTAGAACAACTTGCCCTTTTTCTTTGCCAGACAACAGAAGGAATCAAGAATTACAGGATCCAGGGATGGGAGGAAGAAACTGAGTGAGAGAAGGGAAGAGGCGATGTTCTCCCCAAACAGATACACTCTTTACCTGACTCAGCCACTAACCCCTTTTGTACAGCACCTTAATAATAACAATCATTATTTTTAAAGTTTACAGAATACCTACTAGTGACCGATTAGTCATCACTAGATCATCCCATGTTGTTTTATGCCAATATTTTTGAAGCAGAGTGGAGTGAAACAGAAGTGATTTATGGAAAGTGATCTCTTAAGGTTTATGTTAATTTTACTGGGCCAAATTGATAAATAGATGTCATTCTTTAAGGAAATGGAAAGGGCAAGTGGCTCGTGTCTGTAATTCTATCTATTCCACAAGACTCTCATCTCCAAGCTGGAATGGAGCTATGGCTCAAGCAGTAGAGCACTATTCTTGAACAAAAATGCTCAGCACAGTGCCCAGACCTTGAGTTCAAGCTCCAATACTAGCACAGACACACATACACACACACACACACACACACACACACACACACAGATTTGGGGTAGGGGGAGAAAGAGAATGAGAAATATATGGAAAAAGGCAGAAATGGAAAGGGGTGAGATCTTCCTGCAAAAGCAAGGCTGCTTGGCCCAGGAGGCAAAGGCTCATCTGTGCAGCGAGGACAAAGTCACACCTGAGGGGGGGAAGTGAAACGTAAACACTCCTGGGAGTTCAAAGGCAGGACCTCCCACTGGGGATACCCAACAAATACACAAAACAGACCTAAAAGTCAGCTGCCCAGAATGCATCGTTATCTTTACGCTTTCATATTGTGTCTGCACCCAGGAAATGGAAACAAGAGTTACTTTTCTTTCTTTTAAAAAAGATCGTGTTTGCATTCTGCTCACACTTGTTAAGAAGGTGTTGTGTGATCATTTGCCTCTGTGCTGCCGTGCTTCAAGATGGACAGGAGTGGGTGTCTTCGGCAGAACGCCGGCTGCGTAACACATAACTCTCTGGATTGGATCCTGGGAGCTGCTGGGAAACACATTCTACAGACAGCTGGGGTGAGGAAGTTATGACCGTGAGCTGGAAATGTTTCTCCTGAGGTGGCTGGTAGACCTCATCATTCAGGGTCGAAAGCCCCTCTTTGTACATGGCAGAATCAGGTGATAAGTCTGTCCTTTAGCAAGCCCTTCCTTGGACTCCAAGACTGTGGTCTAGGTGTATGTGGGCAGCACAGCCTAGCTGGTCATTTAAACAGAAGATGAGGTGGTGAACAGGGCACCTTCGTATTTTAGAGTCTATGACACCTTTCAATTCATTCTTCTAGAATTGAAGACTAGAAAGGCTTCTTTTATACTTTATATTCAGATTAGAATTCTGAAATCCAGACCAGAGACTAAATATATGTTCTTAAAGTTTTTTTAAAAAAGGTTATCTATAAAAGGAAAAAAAAAAGAGTATTGATTATGTATTTTCCCAACAGAGGTGGAGTATGACCTACAAAGTCAGGAACGATGGTTCTCTGACACTTTCCAGAGAATGCAGACCCAGATCATTAAGACATCTGGAAAACCATCCCCCAGCTCATCGACCCTCCCTGCTCCGAGTTTTCAGGGGGTCTGGCATTCAGGGGCTCTCTGTTTAATATAACTTAGTTGAACACTTAGTGCTATGTTCTTGTTTTAACAGAAGCCATTTATTACAGAACGTTTTTCTTAAGGAAAAGTCCAGTTGAACACGTGTGGGATTTCTCAAAGGTCTATGCAGGTGTTTCATGTAGTCAGAATAAGAGTCTTTGCATCACCTTAGTCTTTAAGGAAGGAGATTTCTGGTTGCAACTGAACCACAGGTTATAACTGTATAGCCGAAGTGTGGATTGAACCATTACAATGTAATCACAGCTTAAAATAATTACGTCTGTGATCCCTAATAAAGTATACAGCTAAAGCTAAATTTTCATATTATGTCATTTCTACAAGGGGTAAACAGTGACATTGCTTCAGTGTCTACCGACAAATCAACACTCTGCCCTTTCTGTCACTTAGGGATAGCAAACTGAGTTCATGTGCTGATACCAGAATTTTAATTTTATCATTTAACATCACTTCTCAGTATATGTGGGGTGGATGAAAACTTACACGTATTTTGTGAAATTAACGGGAGGAAAAAATATTCCAAAAAATCTAAAAAGGAAGAAACATCACCCAAGAAGGAATTTCATTTTGAGTTTCCTTCATTTTCTTGATTATATGCTCAAAGGATTGGTTATACACTTACTCAACACAAATACATAACCCAAACACACTTTCCTGGAGCTAGACAAATCTAAGCGTGGATCTTGCTCCGGGTGGAGGGCACAGTCGGTCCCTAAAACCAGACCCCATTTGGCTTCTGCCCCTGGAGGTCATCTGTGCCATTTGGACAGCACAGGCGCAGACCCCGGCCACATCAGTGGAGCTGCAGAGACCGCGCTGAGCGCTGCCCCTAATGGCAGCCCCGCAGTTTGCCTCCACAATTAGGTGACTGCATGCAAAATTCCAGCTGCAGTGCTGGAAGACCAACAGAAGGCTGCTTCTACGTCCACCTCCGAAAGTCTCTGGCTCCTGACCCTCCAAACCCCTTCCCACCTTCCCAGCCCGGTGGTTCTGCCCTGCCGCTTGGGGGCAGCCAGGGCAGGGTTGATGCGCTGCTGGGTCTGCGTGGGTCTGAGAGCAAAGGAGGTTGTGTTCAGAGCACTTGGGGGACAAAGGAATGTTCAGAACACAACTGCTCTTCCTAATGAAAACCAAGCCAGCTGAGGGAGCACAGCGCCCCTCCCTGGGCACCACAGGCTCGAAGCCACTCTGGGGCAGGAGCCCCGGCAGACAAACTGGAAATGTTGGGATACAGCGCACCCAGCCCGACAGCACTGTTTGTCACTGACTTGTGCCCTACAACAAGACGGCATGTTGGCCACGGGACGAGGAATTATTTTGTACGAAGCAAGTACAGAGAGTGGTCGTGGCGTCATCTGCACAGGGGACTTACTCTGAATAACGGCAGGGTCAGCACCAAGTCACCTTCCCTCCACCGTTAGTTCTTTTTTTTTTTTTTTGCCAGTCCTGGGGTTTGAACTCAGGCATTGTGCCTGAGCTTCTTTCCTCAGGGCTAGCGCTTTACCTCTTGAGCCCCAGCGCCCCTTCCTGCTTTTTCTGTGTATGTGGGACTGAGGAATGGAACCCAGGGCTTCGTGCATGCTAGGAAGCGCTCCACCACGAAGCCGCATTCCATTAGCTCTTTACTTATGGTTCCTGTCAGGCAATTCAAACTTTGCACAGCCATGATCCTTTAAGTTGAAATAAGTTCCAGGGATCACAAAGGCCGGAATCACCTTCGTGAGTGCTGAGTTTGTGAGTCTCCCTCGGGGGTTGTACTTGTTGATCCTATTTGTAGATCAGGAAAGTGAGCCAGGAGGAAATAGGGCTGTATTTGCAGTTTGCAGCGGAAGACTGAGAGGATCAGGATCGGGACTGGGGCTGTGGCTCAGCAGTAAAGCACGTGCTCAGCACGTGTGAGTTCCTATAGTCAATTCTTAGTCCCACAAAACAAGAAATAATAATAATAAAGCCATGAGAGAACCAGGATCCGAACCTATACTGTGCAAATGCCAAGTAGCTTGCAATGGTGGGTACGCTAGTCAAACATCTTCCGCTCAAGCGTGGAAAGCCAAGTGCTTCGATGCGTAATTGTGAAAAACCTACATAGCCAGATGCTGGTGGCTCACACCTGTAATCCTAGTACTTTAGGAGGTTGAGACCTGCAGATCAAAGTTTAAAGCCAGCCTAAGCAGAGAAGTCCATGAGATGCTTATCATCAATTAACCAGAAAACAGCCAGAAGTGGAGCTACAGCTCAAGAGGTGGAGCACTTTGAGTGAAAACGCTGAGAACCCCAGTTCCCCCCACACCACCAAAGGACAATCTTGAAACAACAACTTTTCCCAGACCCAGTGGAAATTCCCCAGCCCGGTGAGGATAAGATGCCCTTCGATCCTACACCTGAACTCAGGAGTCGTAAGACATGGTGGGTGTGATACCAGTCTCGAAGATGTGAAAACCAGAGCAGAAAGCCATTCGGTTGGGGCTCAATGGTCTTGAAAGGGACCACAGCGCCCCAGAGATGGCCTCAGCCAGGAAGATGTCCCGGCCCAGAGACCCATGAACTCCCTTCAGCCTGAGCCGGAGGAGTTGTTTGTTTGTTTGTTTGTTACTGAGGCAGCGGTGCTGCCGGTGCGTTTGGTGGAATGGTCCTCCGGGAAGTCGGGGTGCAATGAACTGCAGGATTTACAAGCCAAGGCAAATGTTCAAAGGGGACTCAAGCACAAAGAACAGATGGCAAACGGACGCGAGGGCAGGGTGCATTCTGCCAACACCCACAAAATGCAGATTTTTTTTAAGTGCTGGAGGGTAGTTTGTGGTGGGAGCATCCTAGATTCTAGCCCTTTGCACGCATGGGACGGAAGATTCTGTCTGAAGCGTCCCTGGGCCTGCAAGGCTTTGTGGGCCTCCCTGCCCGTCCCCTCCGCCCCAGCAACTTGTAAACACCAGGCAGGCCTTCCCAGGTTTGTGTGGAAGGAGGAGACGGGCGTGGCAGAGGCTGCTCTGCTGCTGGAGCCCAAGGCAGTGAAGGAGCACAGGGCATGCCTCCCTGCCTTGGGGTGAGCCCCCCACAACTTCAGCTTCACACTCCTTCCAAGATGCATTGTACACACAAACTGACATGTTGAATTGGAACCCCTTTGTTCAGCTAGTTAAAGACAATGAGGTCTAACTATAGGGGTTTCAGAGAGTTTTTAGTGCATTTCCCACCTCTCAGAAGTATCTCTGTAAAACTTCAGTTCTAACCATTTCTTCTTCACTTATGGAAGTGCTTAGTGGTTCCCTAGGAGTCCTTTAGTTAAATGAGGGAATGAGAGAAACACTGGGGCACTGTTAAGAGACAAGCAGGGAGACACCAAGGAGAAGAACGCATCTTCACGAAAAAGCTCGGTAGCCATTACTTCTTTTCCCTTTGGTTCTTTTTTTTTGGGGGGGGGGTCATGGGGCTTGAACTCTGGGCCTGGGTGCTGTCCCTGAGCTCTTCAGCTCAAGGCGAATGCTGTACCACTTGAGGCACGGCACCACTTCTGCTTTTCTAGTGGTTCATTGGAGATAAGAGTCTTGAGGATTTTCCTGTCCAGGCTGGCTTTGAACCATGATCCTCAGATCTCAGTAGCTAGGATGACAGGCGTGAGCCACTAGCATCTGGCTTCCTTTGGTTTGGTTTCTTTCTTATACTAGACTGTTCTTGTTTGAAAAAATAACAAAATCAAACTGCACATACATTGTGCTAATTACCAATTACTCTATACCCCTTCTAAAGCCTAAATCACCTTTCTATGCAAGTACATTAATTGAATACTTTCAAAAATTACCAAATGGTATTCACTTGTGAAGTTGGATGAGTGTAAGGGTGGGTAGGCGATTAGATGGGTAAATAGATGTATGAGTGTATGGGTGGGTAGGTGAGTAGATGGATGGATAAGTAGGGGAGTGGGTTGAGGAATGGATGGATGGATGGATGGATGGTTGAGGAATGGATGGATGGATGGATGGATGGATGGATGGTTGAGGAATGGATGGATGGATGGATGGATGGATAAATGGACAAGCAAGCAGGTGAATAAATGGATGGATGGGTGGAGGGAGGGAAGGAGAGTTGGGTGAACAGGTGCTTTAGGGCATAATAAATGGATGGACACAGGAATGCATGTATAGATGGATGGGTGGATGAATGAATGGATGGACAGATGGATGAGTGGGTGGATAAATGGCTGGCTGGATGAGAGAATGGGTGGGTGATGGAGTGGATGCATGGATGGAGTGGTGGGTGGATAGATTCATGTGTGCGTGGATGGATGGATGGATGGATGGACAAATAGATGGATAAATGAATGGATGAATGGATAGATGGCTGACTGGGTGGGTGGGTAGGTGAATGCATGAATGCAAAGGTGGATGGATAAATGGATAGATGGGTGGATAGATGCATGTATGCATGGGTTGATGGATAAATGCATTGGTGTGTATACATGGGTGGCTGGATAGATGGGTGAGTGGGTGCATGGATGGGTGGATGTAAGGTGGGAAGATGCATGGATGATGGGTGAATGGATGGTGGGTGGATAGATGGATGGGTGAGTGGATGGATGAATAGGTGGGTGGGTGGTGGATGCGTGGACAGTGGGTGATCATGCAGGGAAGCACAGATATTTTGCTAAGTACAGAAGTAAGCATATTGGTTTTAGAGGCACACACCTCACATAGAGCACACTATTCCACACACCCGGTTGCATCGTCACAGAGAAGATGTCTCTTTTTCACACAGTCTCATTATCATAAATGTTGGAAGGCGTGACTAACACCCAGAAGGAGGCCATTCTGCCCACGCCGCCGGGTCAGCTACGGGGCGATAAGTAACCTCAGACTTCATGGCCACTGTGGAGACTCACCTACCCTGAGAGGTGGCTGTGGTGAATCTTCCTGTATGTGAGCTGGACAGGTCTCTGGCTCCAGAGAAGATGTCAGTGTCTGTAAAACACAACACACCATCTCAGCTCTGATGGCCGTGGCAGCTGGGTCTTGCGGAGAGCCATTTTACCTTTTGTAAAAAGACACCCTGTGTCTGGAGATACCACTATCTCAACACATCTGAAATTAAAAACTGCATTCTTGTATGTTGGGTAGTCGGTAGAGCCTTCCTTCCCACATTCAAAGAAATACTGGCATCACATCTGAATCCTCAGCAGATGTCCAAAATGCGTTGTTGTTTTGAACATTTTAGAGGAAAATTATCTTTGGTTCATAAAAATTTCTTATGTAAACTAGTAACTAATTTCCACACTAGGGTGTGTAATTAATCCTTTTCTCTAAATTTGAGGACCCCATTACCGATTGAAGTGGCATGTCAGTGGGGCGAGCTTAGCTTCTTAGCATCTTAGCAAGGCTGTCCTACAGTAGGACTCACTCCTGGAGATTCACTGACGAGGGGCAGCTGGCCTGGGGCGCTCACTGGCAGGGCTGGGAGAGGGCGGGGCTCACTGGTGGAGTGCGTGCCTAGCATGAGTGAGGCCTGGGACCCGTCCCCAGCACCTCAAAACACACAACAACAACAAAACAACACAATGGTTGGGTCTTTTGTAAAGCCTAGTGCAGTGGCACACACCTGTAGTCCCAGCAACCAAGGAGGCTGCGGCAGAAAGATAAGAATTTGAGCCTGGGCAACTTAGGGAGGTCATGTCTCAAAAACACAAGAAACAACCAGCGAACTTCTCGCAAAGATGTGCCAATGTCCGCAGGCAGACCATCTGTGTGCCGACACGCTGGTGTAGGAGGCAGCCATCCACCACAGCCTCGCAGGGTACGGGCGGGTGGCAGGAGGCCGGGGTGGAAGGCAGACATCTCACCCAGAACCAAGCCACCTGCCCGCCGGCCGGCTGCATTGTGCCATCTGCCCTGGACTGAGCCAGAAGCTTCTGGCAATTCATTAAACCCCGACGGTTGAACAGCTGAGCTGACCCACCTTGAGCCTGGTCTCAAATGGGTTGAGGGCTGGTTAGAGCCAGCTGCTGCCCCAACCCCAGCGTTTCAGATTCGGGAGCTGGGAGGGCCTAGACGTGTGTGTTTCTAACACATTCCCAGGGCTGGTGCGGGCCAGGCCCCTTGTGGCCGGGCACACGCCACGTGCCCCAGCAGCGGCTGGCAGATTTGGAGCGGCCACATCGGGATCCCTGCTTGCGTCTCCCTGTGGCAGGGACACCGGCTCCACCGGCTGTGGAGGGATTCTGAGCACCTCACCCAGACTCGCACTCGTGCGCCAGCCGGACAGAATGGCTTCCTCGGCAGGACAGTCACCAAGGTCTGTGTTTGCCTCAGCAGAGAGCAGTTCTCTGACCACAGTAGGGAGAGCACTTCAGTCTGTGAAGTGTGAGGGCTGTGTGTGCACTCGCGCCAGTCCTGGGGCTTGAGCTCGGGGCCTGGGAGCTGACGCTGAGCTTCCCAGGTTGACTCTGAATCATGGTCCTCAGATCTCAGCCTCCTGAGTAGGGAGGATTATAGGCATGAGCCACCAGCACAGGCTGTGAGAGGTGAGATTTGTGTTCACATTGCTTGGTGCTACAAAATGCCATCAAGGTGACAGTGACAGCCACACTACCAAATACTCTCCCTGTGAAATTAAAGCAGTCCAAAGCCTGGCCTCGAAGCGGGCAGTTCCCACAGTAAACAGACATTTGCCCGGCAAGGCGCACACCTGATGTCAGGCAGGCCCTGCCTCTCCCAGGGGAGACCTGGCCACTCCCCAGTCCAAGGCCCACAGGGGTCCCTGTCCCTCACAGTCCACACAGCTTGCAACACTACCAAAGCCATGGTGCTGGTGGCTTGTGCCTATAATCCTATTTACCCAAGAGGCTGAGATCTGAAGATCAAGGCTTGGAGCAAGCCCAGGCCGGAAAGTATCTGGGACTCTCATCTCTCACTAACCACCCAAAGACAGAAACGACACTGTGGCTCAAATGGTAGAATGCTAGCCTTGGGCACAAACACGCGAGATAGCACACAGGCCCTGCCTTCAAGCCCCGGACGGACCAGACCACACATGCCCATGCCCACACTCACCAGACGCCATCTGAAGGATATTGGGGGAGTTCAAGGGATTGCTGGTAGAATGACGTCAGCACCTCTTACAGGTGACCACAGTCACACCCCACACCGTGTGCACCACACAGCTTCTGCAGGCCCAGCCAGGCCCGCCCTGGCTTCCTTTCTCTGGTTAACAGCAGCCCTCACCATGCTGGATTGCTCTGCTTTGTTGACAAACTGTTAGGACAATCACCTAAATTCATTTTGAATTTAATTTCAAGTGGCATTTCTTGTCCTTTTCATGTGAAAAAGAGTCTTGCCTCATTGCGGGTTTATTTTTTCTCACCTGGCTGCGAAGCTCTCCTCCCAGCTGACCGCCAGGAGCATGTGGAGACCAGATGTGAGGCTCTGCCCCCAGCCACCAAACAGATTAAAGGCAGGGCCTTTCTCACAGTTGGGTGTGAGCTGCGCCAGCCTCTGGGGTGAGACCAATTTCAAACTCACCTGACTGGCCCTCCACAGAAAGGGCCCTGTGAAGATTCCTACTACGCAGATGCAAGCCACGGCTCTTTCAGACTTAAAATTACTCCTGCCCATGTCTTTATAAAGACTGAAACGGAAGGGCTCCTGTGGCCCCTCGCCCCGCAGGTCCCGCGGCCGCACGTCTGCCTTGCAGGCAGGGGGACGCAGAGGCCTGCGGGCCTGGAGACAGACCGGGTTTGCAGCCAGGGCCCACGGTGTGCGCGTGCTGGGCTGCCTGGGCCTGACATTGCCCGACTGTCCTAAGTTTCCATCTCCAGCTCGCGGCCCACCGCCGCCCCACACCTCCACCAACCACGCTGGAGACACACGGCCAATATGTGAATAGTCATGTTAACACCTCACAGAAAGCCACGGAGCTGAACACTGGTATTACCGGTTACACAGCGTTACGTGTGATCGCGACTTGTGACACAGCATTACCTGTGATCGTGACCAGCACAGCGTTACGTGTGAATGTGACCGCTCCCAGCATTACATGTGACATGAACTCACACTGTCACGCGTGTCTCTGGCCTGTGCACTTGTGTGCACAGAGGTTTTCTGCGGAATACAAAACTGTCTTTCACACTGTCTGTTTTTATTGTTCTAGTTGTTTCTCCTCTGTGTTTGTCATGAGGCTGTATAAACTGGACACATGAGGCTCTTCCTAAGCACACCTTCCTCTCAGAACCCAAGTCCTGCAGGGCTGGGAGAGGGGTAGGAGCGCAACGGGGGAGGGATGGGGGAGGGATGAGGGTGGCGTGGGGCACAGCACCACACTAGGGTTATACTCACGCCCACCCTAGCCAAAGTACGTCTGACCAAGAGAACCCCTTCCTGCTGAGACTGCGCCCCCACCCTGAACTGAACTGCACGTCTTCATAACTCCCAGGGGCCCTGTCTCTGGTCACTGAAGTGACTTAGGATGAACTGACAGAAACATGAGGTGCACTTCTTGAATACTGCCTTAGCTCGAGCAGCCTCAACGAAGGACCACAAGCTGCTTCTTAGCAACAAGAATTTACTTTCTCACAGTCCAAAGGCTGAGTGGGAGCCGAGTGAACACGCAAAGAGGCCTTGGCTCAGGTGCTCTTCCTGAGTGTGGACGGCCCCGGGTGAGTCTCCTTCCTGAGTGTGGACGGCCCCGGGTGAGGCTCCTTCCTGAGTGTGGACGGCTGTCTTCTCACCTGGCTCGCAGGAGAGGAGAGCACACCTTCCGTGTCTCGTACAGGACACTGGCCCCGCCATGGGGCCCCACCCCCACGACCTCAAGTAAACCAGTCTCCCCCTCAGTGCTGTGGGGGTTGGGCCCCAGCACAGGCAGTCCAGAGTGGAGACGGCGGACGCCAGCTGGGTGCCGGAATGAAATTCCTTCTCCTCACATGGTCTTCCTGGCTGGCTGAGCCTCCGCCTGGACTCCCCATGATGAGCTCTGCTGTGTGGCCTCACTCTCCTTCGCTGAGGGCATTCCCTCCATTATCCTGTGGAGATGGTCAACGAAACCCTCTGTCTCCTGACAAAGGCTTCCTGGCTCTGGCTAGGAGGGGACACTCTGCCACGGTGTGTGCTGATGAACCCATAAATGGCTCCAGGTCCCCAGAAATTATGAACACCAAAACACTCAGACAATGTACTCAGATAATAAAGGAGACTATTTTGAGGGACTGTTTTTGGGAAGTTCCGCGTTTCTGGCATGACTTGAAGAAACTCACCTTTCCTAATTTAATGTCTAAGATTTGTTTTAATTCAGAAGTGGCGGCTGGGTCTCAAGTCGACGGTCATGGGGCCATTTCATCTTTTCCAGAAGATGCTGTTCCTAAAGATGGATGTTCTCTGCAAATTCAACTTTCAGCCGAAACTGAGACTGAGTGTGTGGCGCGCCTCACACCCACATGCCAGGCCCAGCCCTTGCTGGCACCCCGCTGGCTGGCCAGCTCGGCCGGTCCCTGGGGGAGGCTGGGCCAAGCAGCCTGGTGACCCAGCACGTCCAAAGCAACTTCCGAGTGAAGGAAAAGCTCAGGACGCAACCTAGCACATTGTCCAGAAGAGAAGAACACAAGGGCTGGCCACGGTGATGCAAGACCACAAGTTCAAGGCCAGACAGAGGCCATGCATTGTCAGACCCAGGCTGACAACGCATGGGATGGAACCACCTATGACACATCTTCAACCACGTCCTTTCGTGGGCCTCCCTCATAACAACCTATTTACCAGGCCAAGAAGTGAGCCGGGAAGTGGAGGCCCTGCCCGTGCACCTGCAAGGGCCCAAGGCCCAAGGCCAGACCCAGGCCCCTCCATGTTCATTTCTCCTATCACTGTCTCACTGCTGTGGGTGAGTGTGCAAACACCGCTCCCAGAGTGCACAACCTGCCCGGTGCAGAGCAGCCACGAGTACATCTCCTGATGTTCCAGAAGCTTCCACGACCCTTCTGTCATTATCATCCAAGTGTGGCACTCTGGCTTGGAGAAGAGGCTCCTGGGGCTTGGGGTGACTTAGCTTAGGAAGGACTGCCGGTGTGCAGAACCGTAGGAGAGAGGGGAACAAGTGTCAGGAGGACGTTATCCATCTCACTTCACTACGTGGTGAAACAGCTGAGCCTGGTGAAGAGGGAGAGGCTGACACACGCACGCACACGCACGCATGCACGCACGGCACAGGCACGCACGCACGCACGCATGCACAGGCACACATGCACTCACACACACACGCATGCACTCGTACACATGCACACATGCACAGCAGAGGCACGCACTCACACACACATGCACGTACGCACACGCACGCACACACGCATGCACGCACGCACGCACACACACGCACAGCACAGGCACGCACGCATGCAAGGCACACATGCACTCACACATGAGCACACATGCATGCACACGCACGCATGCACGCATGCACACATGCACTCACACACACGCACACACACATGCACACACGCAGGGCACAGGCACACACACAGAGCACAGGCACGCACGCATGGCACAGGCACACACGCAGGGCACAGGCACACACGCATGGCACAGGCACACACGCATGGCACAGGCACACACGCACGGCACAGGCACGCACGCATGGCACAGGCACACACGCAGGGCACAGGCACACACGCATGGCACAGGCACACACGCAGGGCACAGGCATGCACGCATGGCACAGGCACACACACAGGGCACAGGCACGCATACACGGCACAGGCACACACGCATGGCACAGGCACACACACGGCACAGGCACGCACGCATGGCACAGGCACACACGCACGGCACAGGCACGCACGCATGGCACAGGCACACACGCACGGCACAGGCACGCACGCATGGCACAGGCACACACACACGGCACAGGCACGCACGCATGGCACAGGCATGCATACACGGCACAGGCATGCACGCATGGCACAGGCACGCACGCATGGCACAGGCACGCACGCATGTCACAGGCACACACGCACGGCACAGGCACACATGCAGGGCACAGGCACACACGCAGGGCACAGGCATGCACGCATGGCACAGGCACACACGCAGGGCAGTGGCCTTCACACAGCCCTCCCCTGCTTCAAGTGCAGGTCCTGTAAGGCTGCAAAGTCTCCTTTTTGCAGGATGCCCGCCTAGCCAACCGTGCCCCAACAGCACTTTGTCTCTCTGAAAGAGGCCTCCAGTTGCTCGTCCTGCTACTCATGGGGTGTTTGTTTCCCACAGGTCTACAGTTTTCTTTGTAGGAATCATGGCTGTTTTTCATAACTTCCAAATGACAACGTAAATGATGAAAAAATAGTCATTTGCATGCAATAGGAATTTTAAATGGCCTGTCACACCAGTCATTTTCCTGAGTGGAAATTCTACTGTGAAATCATGAGAAATCTGGGAAGGGAGTAGACATGGTCACGGAGGTGGAAATCTACTGTCAGCGAGCACGTTTTCCTCTGGGAGAAGACTCACCCACTTCCCACGGCTGGGTCTGCTGTGCGCACGGGCATTGGCCTGTGGCCCGGCCCCGCATCTCCTTGGAGCAGCCGAAGGTCTGGAACTCATCACTGGGGAGAGAAGTTCAAAGGCTGTCAAGAAGCCCAATGTGTGGGATTATAAGTGTTCATTAGCCCATACACAGGACAACCCTGGATTCAGACCGGCACAAGTACATCAGTTACAGGGCGCAAATGCCTCCTGTGGGTGTTAAACCAGAAACCCACAGACCTCTAAACTGCTCGAGTTACTTTTGCATTTCAGCATTCAAAAATATAATTTAGGTATGGAGGTGCTATTTTTTATTTTGATTATCATGATTTCAAAGTCAAAAATGTTACTATGGCTGGGTGACGGTGGCTCACGCCTGTAATCCTAGCAACTCAGGAGGCTGAGATCTGAGGATCATGGTTCAAAGCCAGCCCGGGCAGGAAAGTCCGTGAAACTCTTATCTCTGATAAACCACCAGAAAACTGGAAGTGGTGCTGTAGCTCAAGTGGTAGAGCACTCGCCTTGAGCTGAAGAGCTGAGGGACAGCGCTCAGGCCCAGAGTTCAAGCCTCACGACCAACAACAACAACAAAAAATGTTACTATGCTCAAAACGTTTACTGAGTGAGCAAAGGAAGGGTGACACTGTCCAAAAAGAAATGTACGCATTACCTGGCTTATGAGACGGTGACCCCTCTGCATATCCCTGTTATAATAATTGATTTATTTTTATCTTTCTTTACTGAGCATGAGAGTGTGCACTTGTAACCCCAACACTTGGGAGGTGGAGGAAAGCAGACAGAGTTTGAGGTCAGCACAGGCTTCACAGTGAGGCCCTGTCCCCTTAAAACCCTTCTTTTTTATTTTATTTTTCTGTCAGTCATGGGGCTTGAACTCTGGGTCTGGGCGCTGTCCCTCAGCTCTTCAGCTCCAGGCTAGTGCTCTACCACTTGAGCCACAGCACCACTTCCAGCTTTTTCTGCTTATGTGATGCCGAGGAATCGAATCCAGGGCCTCAGGCATGCAAGGCAAGCTCTCTATCACTGAGCCACCTTCCCCGCCCATCTTCTTTTTTATTTTAACTGACAGAGGCAGGCCTGTAATCCCCCATGCTTGGGAGGCAGAGGCAAGAGGACTGCAAGTCTGAGCGCAGCTGAGACAGTGAGACCCTGACTCGAGGGACTCAGAGAGAAGGATGAGGGTGGAAATGCCCCAGAGCCAGTGCTTGCTTAGATGTTCAAGGCTCTGGGTTCAATCTCCAGTAATATAAAGCAAAATTTCTGATAGGTGATCAATTCGTAAAAGTTTAGGAAAAGCTGGTCTGATTTTATTATTTAGTGTCAGTCCTGGGGCTTGAACTTGGGACCTGGAAGCTGTCCCATGGCTAGCATTCTACCCACTTGGCCCACAGCTCTACTTGTGGCTTTTTTCAGAAGTTAACTGGAGATAAGAGCCTCCCAGGCTTTTCTACCTGGGCTGGTTTCAAACCATGATCCTCAGATCTCAGACTCTTTAGTTAATATTAGAGGCATAAGCCGTGCGCCCCAGTGACTTTGGCCTGTAATCCTTGGTACTCAGGAGGCTGAGATCTGATGATCACGGTTCAAAGCCAGTCTGGACAGGAAAGTCTGTAAGACTCTTATCTCCAATTAACCACCAGAAAAAAATGGAAGTGGTGCTGTGGCTCAAGTGGTACAGTGCTTGCCTTGAATGAAGAGCTGAGGGACAGCGCCCAGGCCCAGAGTTCAAGCCCCACAACAGAAAACAAAAACAAAAACAAAAAAGATTACAGGCATGTAGCACTTGTACCCAGCTCCAATTTTATTTTGATTGAGAGTTTTAAGAATCTTCTTATACATGATGGCCTAAAATTATAGACAGCAACACCTGTAGCCTACCTGGCTTAAAATCTTGAGTTTTCTAGAACATTATATGACTCTTCTTTTGTGATAAACAGACTGCCAGCGTCCTGCACTCTGATTCCTTCGCACTGAGATCTATGTCTGCTCCGTGACGATAGCAGCCCCTTCTTTACCAAGTGACCGCTGCAGTTAAGATGGCTTCCTCAACAGCCTTTCACAAAACACCAATCGGCAGTGGCAGACAGCGAGCCTCCGACAGCACGCACACATCCCACCTGACCACAGAAAGGCGTTAGCAGCGAGTCTGCCTTCAATCCACCTCTGCACCTCCCCACCGCCCCCCACCCTCTGTCTGCACCTCTGTGTCAGCTTCTTTGTCTTCCAGCCACTCACCTGTGTCCCTCCCGTGTCTCCGTCTACACTAACCTCTCAGGAAGGAGGCAGTTACCGGCCGAGCTCCCCCCAGCTCTCCTGAGTCTCCCCGGCCACTGAAAGGCCACGAGTCACCAGGCCTGGCTGTTTCACCCACACCGTGGGCTGCTGGTGTGGGCCCTGTTGCTCTCAGATGATGGCTGATATCCATCATTTAAAATGCAAGCTCCGCGTGTAATCGCAGTGGTTTAGGAAGCTGAGGGGAAATGCAGCTCAAGGCCAGCTCGGGCAGGACAGTTCCCAGGAACTGTCCTCAGTGGGGAGCTGGAGAGGGTGACCTACGCCTGTTAGCCTAGCGACAAAGCAAAGCCTAAAATAGGGGGACTGGGCCAAGCACACGCACAGGCAAGAAGCACAACCTCATCCCAAACAGTAACTAGCAAAAGACCGGGCTGGAGGCCCGGTTCATGGCAAAGCACCTGCCCAGCACTACTGAGGCACTGAGTCCAAACCCCCGTACTGCTGAAATATAAACTAAAATCTCCGTCTTCTCAGCCGTGCAAATACTTTTGGGGGACATTGTATTTTTGTTTCTTTTTGTCCCCTCTAGGCCATGTATCACATGTATTTGTGCCCAGATCCTAGCAACATTTACTGAAATGAATTTCTTCACTCTGGTGAGAGGCAGCTGGCAATGTCCAGAGGAAAACATGAGCAGACCTTGCTCGCTTTCGCTCCTGGGGCTGGGTTACCTACCCCAGAGCCCTGAAGGGACCATCCTGAGCACTATTTTCCACAGCTCACTTTATTAAGAAAACAATGTATCAAAAATTAAAGCAAAGTGGCACTGTGGCTCAAGTGGTAGAGTGCTAGCCTTGAGCTGAAGAGCTGAGGGACAGCACCCAGGCCCAGAGTTCAGGCCCCACAACCAGACCCCCCCAAAAAAAATTAAAGCAGCCAGGCACCCACGCCCAATCCCAGCTACCTCATTAGGAGGCTGAGATCTGAGGATCACAGATCAATGCCAGCCTGGGTAGGAAAGTCCGTGGGACTCTTACCTCCAATTCGTCAGCAAAGACCCTACGTGGAGCTGCAGCTCAAAGGGTGAAAAGGATCGGTGCCCAGGCCCTGAGTTTGTAAGTAAACAAACAAACCAAGAAACAGCGGTTTAAAAAAAAAAAAACAACCAAAAATTAGTTGACAAAAAACTTTAACCCAGGGGCTGGGAAGGTGGCTCAGTGGTAGAGTGCTTGCCTTGCATGCATGAGGACCTGGGTTCGATTCCTCAGCACCACATAAGCAGAAAAAGCTGGAAGTGGTGCTGTGGCTCCAGTGGTAGAGCACTAGCCTTGAGCTGAAGAGCTGAGGGACAGCACCCAGGCCCAGAGTTCAGGCCCCATGACTGGCAAAACAAACAAACAAACAAAAAACTTTAACCCAGAGCCGGGGGCCGGGGGCTCCCGCCTGCCATCCCAGCTCTCAGGCCGCTGAGCTCTGAGGATCGCGGTTCAAAGCCAGCTTGGGCAGGAGAGTCCAGGAGACTCTGATCTCCAATCAACCACCAGAAAACTGGAAATGGCGGTGTGGCTCAAGTAACTGGTAGAGTGCTTGCCTTGAGCTGAAGAGCGCAGGGACAGTGCCCAGGCCCAAAGTTCAAGCCCCAGGACCAACAAAAAGAAGAAGAAGAAGGAGGAGGAGAAGAAGAAGAAGAAAGAGGAGAAGAAGGAGAAGCAGCAGCAGCAGCAGCGACTCCGCTTTCCTCGCCCCTATGTCCTGCACCCACCTGGAGGCCGCGGCTCTCTGCTGACCGGATTGTACTATCTTACAGGACTCTTCTCTGTGCTAGATTCGTAGCCCGTATTTAAAGTAAGTATTTAAGGGGATAGTTCCCAGAGGAATATAGCAAAATCTGTTTAGGGTATGTATTAGGGTTATGGTACTTGTTAGGTTACATGTTATAGTATGTGGTATGGTTTGTGGTAGGGTATGTATGTTAGGCTTTGGATGAGGATGTGTGTTAGGGTATGTATTAAGGTACATCGGTGGTACATATTAAGGTGCATGTAAGGGTACCTGTATGGTTTAGAGCATTGGTAGGGTAATTGTTACTGTATGTCTTAGTGATTAGGGTATTTGCTAGGATAGATGTTAGGGTTCTGTGTTAAAGTACACATTAGGGTATGTTTTAGGTTTAAGCTGTCTGTTAGAGTACATGTTAGAGTATGTGTTGGAGTACATTTAGGTACATGTCAGTGTGCATGTAAGGGTACTTGTGTGGTTTACAGTACGTGTTCAGGTAGTTGTTAGGGTTTGAGTACATGTTAGGGCATATGTTACTGTTCAGGTATGTGTTAGATTAGCACATGTGTTAGGGTTATGATTTGGGTTAGAGTTAGGGCATGTTTGAAGTACTTGTTGGTGTTCATGATTCCAGACCTGTAGATTTACAGTGTGTGTCCAGTCAGTCCAGTGGCCTTCAGCAGTGGTGGGGTGTTACTCAGAGTCCTTGCCCTGTTGTGCTTGAAGGCGTGGATCCTGCTAGGCCTAACTTTGGGTGAGACATAGAGGAAACTAGGGAAAAAACTAAAAGAGGGGTGACATGATCCTAGAGAGAGAGGAGAGAGAAATGTACTCACTACCTGATGGATGAAATGGTAACCCCTCTGTACACACCTTAATAATAATAAAATTACATTATAAAAAGAACCTATGAGAAGCAGAGCTCCGGTAAAACACCATTCTTGAGCAAAACAGTCAAGTGAACACAGAAGACCTTGAGTTCAAGCCCCAGCACTGGCATAAGAAGAATCCAGAGCAGACTGTAATTTATAAATCACAAAAGAATCAGGTTTCAAGTGCGCAGATGATAAAAATGCTTCAGCAGTCTGTTTGATACTATTTACCTATGAACATGGATACCAACACAAACTTAGATCCTTTAAATCTGATGAAAAAATTAAGACCAAGGAAACAAAATGAAGTTGAGGAAATCAAGGCATGACAAGATTGTGGTCAGACCCTTTCAAAACGACCTTGCAACCTAGCTCTAGCCCCCAGCAACTCACGCCTGTAATCCTAGCCACTCAGGAGGCTGAGATCTGAAGATTGCAATCCGAAGCCAGTCCATGCAGGAAGGGCTGTGAGAAGACTTGTATCCCCGTTAACTACAGAAAGCCAGAAGCAGAGCTGTGATTCAAGTGCCAGAGGCCCCATTTTGAGCAAAAGAGCTCAGGGACAGCGCCCGGGCCCTGAGTTCAAGCCTCACGACTGACAAAAAATAATAAATCATGGAACACTTCAAGCCTTCACAAGGAGGGGACAGATTGTTGATCTTTTTACGTTTGGTAGGCATCATGTTTAAATTTACTTATATCCAGGGCTGGGAAGGTGGCTCAGTGGTAGAGCGCTTGCCTTGCATGCATGAGGCCCTGGGTTCCATTCCTCAGCACCACATAAGCAGAAAAGGCTGGAAGTGGCACTGTGGCTCAAGTGGTAGAGCGCTGGCCTTGAACTGAAGAGCTGAGGGACATGCCCAGGCCCAGAGTCAGGTCCCACGACCAGACCGCCCCCCCCCAAAAAATTCACCTCTTTGTAGCACCCCATTTTCCTGAGAATCTGAGACTCTCACCTATGGCTTCGTTTTGTGTTTTAAGAGTCTGAGGCCTGTTATCCCAGCCTCTCAGGAGGCCGTGTGAGGGTCATGGTTTGTGCCAGCCTGGGTAGGGAATTTCCTGTGAGACTCTTAGCCAATTAACCAGCTCTTATTGGACTGCTCTCAGCAGCTCGGGAAGAAGAGAGGAGGGGGAGAGAGGGGGAAGAGGAAGGGTGGCGGGGGAGAGGAGAAAGAGAGGCAGAGGGGGGGAAGACGCGAGGGAAGGACGTGGCTTTAAAATGGAGAGGCCTTGCTTTTAGGAAGGACCCTCCCCAAGGAAGCTGTTTTAAAGCAAATAAATGTTCAGGATGAGGCGGCAAAAGGCGTGAAGCGGGTGTGAAGGGGCTGCTTTGATTTCCCACTCTGTGTATTTGAGCCCCCAGCACCTTGCATGTGCATATGAATGCAATGCTAAGCAGCCTTCTGCAGGCGCGGCTGGGGCTGGGCGTCTGGGGTGGACGTCGGGTTTGAGGGAGCCAGTGGGCAGCCGTGGGCTTCTGGAAGGTGTAAAGTCTCCTTCAAAGCCCTCAGGTGACTCTGTCTAACCTCCCTCTGCGGGCTGTGGCCCACACCGGGCAGGGCAGCCCCGGCTTCCCGCCCCACCCCCGCCACTGGCCGGTCAGCCTTTCCCGGAGCCCTGGCAGTGAGGGGGGTGGGGGTGGGGACGGTGCAGTGGGGACGGTGGGGACATTGTGGCAGCTCCGCTGGCCGCTGTGAACCTGCAACTCTCCCCACCCCAGTGTCCCATTACGGGATGGGGCCATTTCTAAACATCCACAGGGGCCGAGGGGGGAGGAAACCCACCCCTTGCAGACAGAACGCAGCTCACCCCGTGACACTGTCCTAAAAGGCAGGAGGTGACGTCGCACGGCAGTTTTAACTGCCATGAGCAGTTAAACAGACGCCACGGGTGTCTGTTTCAAGGCTTCCCACTGTTCACAGCTGAGAACCTTGTTAAGCAGCCCCGCCCCTCTGTCCAGTGCTTCCGTTCCTCTCCTGCTTCCCAGGTCCAGGCCACTGACCCCTGCAGTCCCCCCCTTACCCCTGTGTGGCCGGGACAGGCTGCGGTCTGTGCTGAGACCTGTCATACCCCCCCCCCGTTCACAAAGGCTTTATCACTGGCAAGAGCACCACAGCTCAGACCCACGGAGACCACAGTCACTCACACCTGGAATCCAGCTAGTTTGGAGGCTGACATCTGAGGATCACTGCTGGAAGCCAGCCTGGGCAGAAAAGCCCCTGAGACGCTTGTCTCCACTGAACCACAAAAAAGCCAGAAGTGAAGCTGTGGCTCAAGTGGTAAAGTACCAGCCTTGAGCAAAAGCTTGGCCCCAACTTCATCCCCCAATACAGGTGCACACACGCACACGCACACACACACAGTCCACCCGGGGACTGCACAAGTATTAGCCTGGAACTTGGACTTGGAGTTGCTGAGTGTGACAGGGTATGCCAGCCCAGGCGGCCTGCAGAAAACTCACAAAGCCCCCAGGGAGGTGGGGACACGGCCCTGCTGGCCACCGCCACTGCGCCAGCCGAGTGCCCGAGTGCCCAGCCACCGCCGCTGCACAGGGCCGCGTGCCCAGCCACTGCCACTGCACAGGGCCGCGTGCCCGGCCACCGCTGCTGCACAGGGCCGCGTGCCCAGCCACCGCCGCTGCACCTCCCCACTCAGCATCCCAGCCACGCACAGTCCTGCACACCATGCACCCAGAGCCGTGGCACCGCCGCTCTGTCCTGGGATGTGGTGACCCGACACCCACTGCCCCTCAGCTCGGATCAGCCGCCTCAGCCTGGCCAGCCTGGATCCTCCTGTTCTAACCTCCACACCCCCAGCACGGAGCCTCTCCTGGTATCCCACCAAACGGATGGAGTTACCTTCTGGTTACTCTTATCACCCCTTCCATTCGCACAGTGAAGTATAATGAAGTACAACACGCCGAATAAAGGCCAGGTTTTTTTTTCTCTTGTCTTGGGGCAGGCCTGAAGGGGCCACTCGGTGTGGGGCAGATGACACAAACAGCGACTGGCTGAGGACCCCCCCAACCTAGCCCAGGTTTTAAACAAGCGCGCCCCAGCTTCAGATTCGCCATTCCCTGTCCCCCCACCAGAGGGCACCATGGAGCCAGGAGCGGGACAGGAAGAATGGACAGAGTCGGCCGCCAGGGGCTTGTTACTGATGGACCTCCACTTGCCCTGCACTGTCCTGTGACCTTGTCACGCATACGAAAGAAAACCGAGGAACTGAAAAAGAACACTTTGAATGTTATGCTTTCCAAGGAAGTTTGGGTCGGGCTGTAGCCATAGACGTAGAAGTCCACCCTGTTCTCATGGGCAAACGTGGTTAGAGTATGAACTAAGACTTGAGGAGGGACCCTTAAAGGCGCCACGATGACACCCACAGACCTTGCCTGCTCCCCAAGACCTGCCGGCTGCCCGCCCTCTGACCTCTGACCTGGCCGTGTGAACACTTTCACTCCCACACTGCCTTCCACTGACCTTCATAGATGACCTTTCAAGATCTAGGACATCTGAGGCCACGCAGACACAGACATGTGGATGGTCACACACACACACAAACACACACACACACACACACACAGACCTGCACACATGGACACACATACGGCCATACGGGCACAGACACATGCACAGACAGACACATGGACACACAGACACAGACACGTGGATGGTCACACACACACAGACACAGGAACACAGACACACCCGTGGGACATGTAGCAAGCCTGGATTGGGATTATGTCTATGGGCTTTGGCAAGTTGGACCCATTGAACAGGATGTCCCCGGCAGAGCAGCTGGAAGAGGGGATGTCAGGCCAGCGAGGATGGTGAGCTCTCTCCGAGCAAGGCCTGCCACCAGCCAGGCCTTGGGCGTCCAAAACAGCCATTGTGCCTGGCTGGCAGAATGGACAGAGCAGGGGCCGCTTTGGGGAGGAAAGGCTGACTGGGGGGGTGGTATCAGGCAAGATCACCACAGGACATCCATAGCCCCCCAGCTCAGTGATGCTGGCCCTCCATGCGGGGAGCACCAGGCTGCAGAAGCGGCCCCCAGGCCAGGGCTCCGTGCCCACAGCCCACAGCCCACGGCTCCCGCCCCGCCCCAGCCTCTCGGCCTTGCTTCCAGGCAGTGCTCTGGATTTCTGTGGCCATAGCTGTAGCCGGCAACAGGACAGAGAGACAGGGGAGAGCGTCCTGGCAGGAGTCTTGTGGAGGACGCTTGGAAATGGGCTGGAGGGGCCTGAGCGGCCGCGTGGATGTGGGAGTCCCGCAAGGCGGCGCTGTGTGCGACCAGCGTCGCCCTCGGGTGCTCGGCTCCTCGCAGTGGCGTGCACTCTCATCCCTTCGGGAGACGGAGAATGCATGCCATGCGGCACCGAGGTGGACGCTCGCCTGGCAGAGCCCGGGCCCAGGCGCTCTCGTGTTTCTGCAGATCCGTGCAATGCACACTGATCACATTCGAACCGTCTCCATCCCCCCAACAGGGAGCCGGCGCTGGGGAGCGGCCCCACCGCCCCTCTCCTGCAGCCAGCAACACTTGTCAGCTTTACACACAGAGCAGACCTGTGCCCCAAAGCCGCAAGCTAGAGTCACACCCAGCACCTCACCCTGTGACTGCTCTCGGAGATGGGCCCTAAAAGGAGCAATGGGCGTGGGCACCAGTGCCTTGCGCCTGTGATCCCAGCTATTCAGGAGGCTGAGATCTGAGGATCAAGTTGTAGAGCGCTTGCCATGAGCAAAACACTAAAGGATGCCACCCAGGCCCTGAGTTCAAGTCCCAGTGTGGGCACAAGTAGAAGAAGGAAAGAAACCCTATACTGTCTGCACTCCCCGCCCCATCACACCCTTGGCCAGACATTCTGCTCCACCTAACCCCAGGAATGGGCTGGCCTGGCCCGGCGGAGACGCCGCAGGTCTCACCTCCCCAGTAGCTTGTCCTGACAAGGAAAGGCTGCCCGCACCACCTGTTCCCACAGCCATGGCAAACCTGGGGGGCGCAGAGTAAGGAGCTGGCCACAACCCCACAAAGCCACACCCAAGACACAGCTCCTGGGCCATGAAGCCTCAATGTGTGTGTGTGTGTCTGTCTGTATGTCTGTGTGTATATCTGTGTGTCTGTATCTGTGTATATGTCTGTCTGTTTCTGTGTATATCTCTGTGTGTATATCTCTGTGTGTATATCTGTGTATGTCTGTCTGTGTTCCTGTGTGTGTCTGTTTCTGTGTATATCTGTATGTGTATCTGTCTATGTCTATGTGTCTGTGTGCCTGTGTATGTCTGTGTGTGTCTGTATCTGTGTATGTCTGTGTGTATATCTGTATGTCTATCTGTGTGCCTGTGTGTGTCTGTTTCTGTGTATATCTGTGTGTATATCTTTCTATGTCTATGCATATATCTGTGTGTGTCTATGTGTGTCTGTGTGTGTCTGTGTTCTGTGTGTCTGTGTATGTTTGTGTGTGTCTGTGTATGTCTGTGTGTCTATGAAGACTGCAGTGTGCGTCTGTGTGTGTGTGTCTGTCTCTATCTGTGTATGTCTATGTGTATATCTATGTGCCTGTGTGTGTCTGTGTATGTCTGTGTGTCTGTGTATGTTTGTGTGTGTGTGTGTGTGTATGTAGTCTGTGTGTCTGTGTGTCTATGAAGTCACCCACCTCCCTTCACTCCACTGTGTTTGTTTTGAGCTTCCAGTCACTGAAGAAAGAGGACAAATTGTTATGGCCAGAAATACCAAAGGGGAACTTGGCCTTTTGTTCAAGGCGAGCGCTCTACCACTTGAGCCACAGCGCCACCTCTGATTTTCTGGTGGTTCATTGGTGATAAGACTCTCATGGACTTTCCTGCCTGGACTGTCTTTGAATTGCGATCCTCAGATCTCAGCCTCCTGAGTAGCTAGGATGACAGGCATGAGCCGCCGAAGCCGTCTGCGAGCTTCTCCTGTGCTGAGGCCGCGCTCCTCGCTGGGTGTGTGCCTGAGGACGCCGGCCCCAGAGGGCTTGGGGTCTCCTCCTCCCGGAAGAGGGAGGGAGGTTCGAGGATCATCACCCAAGCCAGAAAAGGGCAGGGGATGGGCGTCTGGCTGCCAGCCACATGCAGAGTGAAAGTGAGGCTCTATCTCACCAAGACACTCCGCCGGTCGGGGCCGGGAGCGTCTCGCGAGGAGCGGCTCCTTAACTGTCCAACGCAGACTGGCTACAACATGGGGGCTCGGGGAGTTTTCCCAGGTGCACAGACCCCTAGTGAGCACCCTGCCTGCCTTCAGACCCCGGGGCCTCCGTTGGAGCAGGGTTCGAGACCTGCCTTGGCCCCCTGTGGCCGGATGGGTGGCTAGTAGACCTCATGCACCCCACCTCTGGCTCCATGGCAGCCCTGCCCGTGGCCCGTGCAGTCCTCAGCTTTGCACTCTGGGAATTGACACTTCTCTGGAATGTTCTGGCTGCTCCCATCCTGTACTTTCCCATCCTGCATTTCCCAGGTCTCCAAACGGCAGTGCGCAAACACACGTGTGATTGTGAGGTTGTCGGTGTAGGGGTCTCCAAACACAGCTATAGAAACTCCATGGGGGGGGGCGGGAAGCAAATGCTCAGAACCGCCCCCCACCCCCCCTCCCGCTCACCACACTGAGCTGGCTGTGGTTGGTTGGTTTTTTAACCAGCCAGGACAGACCAGGCTGGGGTGACCAGCACCCCCAAGAGCTGTTCACGCAGTGGGGAAAACAGACACTGCTGAGTGGCATGGCCATTCAAGGGTTAAAGACGGAGACGCCTCAAGATCTCTTAAGTATTTCAGAATGTAAAAGATTTCATTTTCCACGTCCGTCTTTTTTAGGAAAAGCAGAGGGGAGATTCCACTCTCCCGGAGCAAACAAAACCCCCGACGCACAAACCCCCAATGTGCATTGTTTGGTTTTCCCAGGCCTGCCCCTCCCCTGCTCCACCCCCGCGGTGGCATTCCCCCGGTCCCGGAGAGACCCAGCGCCAGGGCCGGGTTGGCACGGGTGTGTGCAGGTGGGCTGGGCTAGAGGCCGACCCCTCCACCTGCACCCACCCCGTCCCCCGAAGTCCCCCTTCCTCCCCCACTCCCGGCTCAGAGGTCCCGGGAGGCAGGACTCACCAGGGCTCCAGGCCACCGCGTAACCACCACACAGCCATGGTAACCAGCGGCGCTGTGTGTCCAGCCCCCCACCGGCCTGCCCTCCCCCCCGCCTCGGGGCCCCCAGCCACGGCTCTGCCCGTCCACTGCCCGGTTCATGCCAGTGCGTGGCTCGTTTCTCCTCACTGTGAAATTCTCCTTTGTTCCCCAAGAGCTCCATGGCGGGGCCTCGGCCTCTGCCTGAAAACAAGCAGGGGCCCAGCAGCAGCTGTGAGAACCACGCAAAGCTATGCGCGGCTGTCTGCATCACCATGCAAAGCTACATCACACGCAAAGCTACGCGCGCGGCTGTCTGCATCGCCACGCAAAGCTACATCACACGCAAAGCTACGCGCGCGGCTGTCTGCATCGCCACGCAAAGCTACATCACACGCAAAGCTACGCGCGGCTGTCTGCATCGCACGGAAACCACCCGAACACCTATTTGTGCTAAATCTGGCAACACATCATGCTCGGTGTGGGCTACCGGGTCACCTGGTGGCATCTTTAATCGCCTTCAGGTGAGGGTCCTGGCCCCAGAAGAGGCAGCAGGCTGGGCCCGAGGGCGGCAGCAGAGCGCAGCTGAGGCGCTGGGCTGTGTCTGGTGGAAAGCAAGGGGCCTGAGGCCGAGGCTCCCGGGCAGCTGTCGGCACTTTCCTAGGCCTGGGCGCGGGGCCTTCACCACGGGAAGGTGTGAGCACAGGCGGGCGGGCCGGCCTGGCTGGGCTGCCAACACCAGCGCCTCAGCCAACGCCCCACAGAGCAGCCACACACCTCGAAGAACGAAACAGTTCTTCACAAGGCCATGGACAAGACTGATGCATTGCCCATTGATTCCAAGTGCATAAAAATACAACACTTTTTTTGGTCATCTTAAGCTTAACGTTCCATAAAAGAATCTCAGGATTTAACTTCTCTCTTCTGCGGGTTTTTCATGAACGCTGCAGGAGTCCACTAGCTGCCCCTGGGGCTTTCCCGTCCCGGCAGAGTCTGGAGAGCTGTCCTATGTGCGGGAGGCAGCCAGCTGAGACCATCCACCAGCGCCGGCTCACGGGCTAGAGTCCTAGAGTTCTTTTGGCGCATGCATTGGAGCTCTGTGCCCGGGGGACCCATGGCTCCTAGGCCATGGCTGGGGCGGGGGCAGCGGTGGGGTACCTGTGGTAGAGTGGGCTGGTCAGCATGCCTCTGAGAAGGGGCATCCCAGCCCGAGACCCGCTGCGCTCTCCTGGAGACCCTGCTTTCAGACAGAGGAGGGTTTTAGGGACTCAAATGGCTCCATTAGCTCTAGATCCTCCCACACCCAACAGGCCGAGTTTCGGTGGCATGTCATGTTTTCTACAAACCAAAGAATCCTCAAACCAATTTTCCTTCCTCTCTCTCACTGTCGGGTGCTTTTCTCGTGTGTGAAGTTTCAGGTGTGCGGGGCTCGGCTTCCGTCATGGGATGGGGTCCTGGGCCGTTTCCTGGCGGCGGGCGGCGGGCAAGGGGACAGGTGCGTTGCGCAGGTGACGACGTCTGGGCTGAGTGCATGTTGTAGACGGATGTAGGAGCTTCTCATTCCAAACAGCACAGTGGGCCGGGAACGCTGAGCTGCGGGGCGGCGCGGGGACCGTGCACGGGAAGGGTGGGGCACTTGGCACACCCAGCACCAGCTACCTGCTGGCCGGGGTGGGCAGCCACAGGGGCACCACGCCCCCCCCCACGCCCCAGGCCCCGCATTCACGCTCACACCTGGACCATGATGTGACAGTCCTGACTTGGGGGTCTCCTTGACAGCAGATTGCAGGGGTGTTTTCCAGGATGAGCCGTGGCCGCTTTGGCTGGGCCTGGAGGTGGTCAGCCCCGGCTCTCTCCTCCCCTCTGGGGCTGCAGGGCAGGGACAGCGGCCTCCGTGGGCCTGTCCCTTCCCATCTCTTCCCTGGTCCTGCTGCCCCCAGCCCTGGCCTTCTCAGAGGTGCCCGCTGCCTCCTCCCCCGCCCTGAAGTGCAGCCACCCGCCCTGGGTGGAGGCTGGCCCCCCCTCGGCCCCCCCTCCCCGTGACTTGGTGCACAGACCCTTCAGGGTATTTGGCTGTTTTAGGGAAAAGCAGAATTTACCACCATGGACTCTGAGTGTGTGAGCCTGGCTGGGGGTGCGGGGCCCCCGCAAAGCGCAGAGAGCCAGCCCAGCCTCCCCCTGCAGGGGGAGCTCAGCTCCGATGTCCCCCATCCTTCGCTCTTCTTTTCTCCTCTCCTGTTTTCCTAGCCAGTAATTCTGGGTCCACTGTTGGTATTTTCTCTGGCCCTCCAAGCTCCAGCTGTGTGAGTTGGGGGGGAAGGGGAGAGGATGGGGGGGTGGGAGTGGGGGTGGGGGTGTGGAGGCCCTAACTCGGCTGCTGTCAGTGCAAACAGATGTCTGAAGAAGGTGCTAACAAGGTCCCAGCCTCAGGAAGTGTGCTCCAAACAAGCAGTCAGAGGATCTAAGTGGGCTCCCTCTGGGCTGGCCACCTGTGGAGAGGGCCAGCTGTCACAGGACAGTGCCCCAGGGACCAGGTACGGGGTGACTGGCCTTGGTTCCCCAGGGGGCTCCCTCAGCCTCGGCTGCGGGGGGGGGCACACTGAGTGGCACAGTGGCGGGTGAGTGAGGCCCTTTGTTTGAAGTGTCAGCTTCTCCCGTACCAGTACCAGCACCCAGTGTGTCCTTTGTCCCTGCCCATGACACCACGGTGACGCCAGGGGCCACAGACAACAATGATTGTCTCCCAGCTGTTTGGGTTCATTGTCCCCAAGGGGCACTAAGGGTAGCCAAGCAAGGCCACACTCCAGAACAAGCCAAGGGCTAGATCTGAGGGTGAGCAGTCAACGGGACCACCCACCATGAGCCCAGCCAGGCCTCTGCTGGGGGGGGGGGAGGTGAGGGGGAACACAGGCGCAGAGCAGACGCAGCCCACCCAGTCTCGTTGTGGAGATCCAGGTCACCTTGCACCTTGTCGCGGGACAATTCAACAAAACTGCCGCCGCTTACATACGTGATACAGACAGAGGGGTTCCCATCTTCTACTGACCCCAGTGATATATTTTTTCTCTACAGGAGCTCAAAGATTTAAAGACAAATTACAAGGGGGCTATGTCTGGTGGTGCACGTCTATAATCCCAGCTATTCAGGAGGGAGATTAGGGAGATCGCGTTCTAGACTAGCCAAACCAGTTAGCACTAGAGCCACCTGAAAAACAAAACTAAAACCAAAAAGGACAGAGGTGGAGGTAGGCATGGCTCAAGTGGTGGAGCCCCGAGGGAAGGAGGAAGAAGCCACATTTAAGTGATCATCTTACTTAGTGATCCACTAATTCTAGCTGTTATTCAAGTGGATTCAACTTCTGATTGGAGTCACCTGTCAGTTTGAAACTATTTTAGGGAAAAGCAAAGTATTTTAGTGAATGCATGAAGGAGAAGATCTCTGTCCCTGAGCTTTTAACAATAGACATGAATTCTATGCAAACTGTTCTTGGTATGTGATATATATTTTTAGGACTATGTTGCATACAGCTTCATAAGAAGTTGCAATCCTTCGACAGCTCAGAAGTCACTGTCCAAGATCTTGAAGTGGTTTGGATGTGAGGTGTCCCTCTGTCTGGTTCCAGAGGGGCACTCTGGGGGAGGGGCCTGCGGGAGGGAGGGAGGGAGTCACAGGCCCTAGCTGCCTGCCCGTGCTTGACCCTTGATCCTCTCTGCTTGTCTGTCCGGGGTGAGCTCTGTCACATGCCTTGATGGACCCACCTCTGAAAAAAATCTTTCTTCCTTTTTAGTGTTTTATGTCAGGCATTCTGTCACAGCAACAAGAAAACATACTTATCAGATAATATTTATATTAGAATTCTTTAAAACCTGGAGACTTTCCAGTAGTGATTAAAAAAGAAACCAATTAATCCTTGCTGGTCCCTGGAGTCCCAGTGCCCTGGGGGAAAAGCACCCTCCTTTCAATGCTTCCCCAGGAAAAAACACAAGTCATCAAATTTCTTTTACTTAATCATTAAGAAATTGCAGCACAGTGATTTACAAAATGTTCTCAGGACATCAGCGACATCAATGAAGATTTGCCCTCTCCACGAGGCGCAGCGGCATTCATCAAAGCAACAGCAACAGTCTCATCTCTGGCTGAAGAGCCAGGCAGGAGAGCTGCAGAGAATGAATGCCTGGAAACAATGTGCTTAGCCTTGAATGCAGCCAGTAGGCAAGGCACAGATAAAAGAGCAAGACAAGGAGATCAAAACAGAAACAGGCAGGGACAATGGACAGAGGTGGAAGAAGGTTCCAGAGCGGGCTGCTTTGGGGGTCCACTATGAACGAAGCCTTGCTCCTGTTGCGTCTGTTCTCAGAACCAAGGGCAGAAGTGTGGGCATCACTGGCTGGTGCAGGCCAGGTCAGGTTGGTCTGTTCCCCGGGGCTCAGCCCCAGCTCCGTCGCATGAAAATGGGGTATTGTGGGGTTTTTGGTTGATCTAGCTTCCACTGAGCTAAATACCATACACCTCACTAAAGTTGTGCCCAGAACATGAGAGAACGTGAGAGAGAAAGGCAGGGTCGGAGGCCGAGAGAAAGCAGAGTGAGACAGTGAGGGGAGGGAGCCAGAGAGCGAGACAAGTCCACCACGAGAAAAAGACAAGCTTTTAAAAACGCAAGGCTTCAATTGAAGGTGCAATTAAAACTTGATCGTTAAAGTGGTTACTGACTTTTATAAAGTAAAAAAGGTTGAGGTGACATGCTATTCTTCTGTGGCCCCCTGCTCCGATTGTGCTGTTTCTTTCACTCCCGCTGAAGGCAATCCGCTCAAGAGGCCTGGAAGAAGCATCTAGAAACCCGCTTCCAGCTAGTAGAAAAGGCATGGCTCCTGAGACAGTTTTACCGTTTATTAAAATAATAAACAGAAATTTAAAAATCATCATTTATGGTTTCGGGCGCCACCTGTCCCGGCCCGTGCCAGCGTCCTCCACGGGCTCCGTTCTCCTGTGTCTCCGGGCTGCTCTCCCTCCCTCCCCAGCACGGGCGTCGTGTGTGCGTGTGTGCTTGTGCACGCGTGTGTGTGCCTGTGACGGATGTGTGTGATGGACATGTGTGTGATGGATGTGTGCATGTGACGGATGGGGGGGCACTGTGTCCACAACGGCAGGTGTGCCCTGGTGTGGGTGGGTGCGGACACACCTGCGTGCAGAGGCGGAAGTGTCCAGGTCCCCCGGGTGATGCCAGCCTTCCCAGGCCACACCCAGTGCAGCCCGCGCTCCTTTCCTGGGCTCTCCAAGACCCAGCATGCTTCTGGCGTCTGGGAGGACGGGATCACTCTCGAGGCCCCGGCTGCGGGGTGGGCGGGAGGCTGGGGCGGTGGGGGCCCGCCTCATGCCCACCTGCGGCTCGCCCGGCCTGG
>NW_012267293.1:1749395-1768711 GCF_000151885.1 Dipodomys ordii | reverse complement strand
CGCCGCAGCGTGTCCATCTCCACACTCACTGTGACCGGTGACCGCCCAGACTCGCGGGGCGCACGGGCGGGCGGGCCTGGCGAGCGCGCCCATTACCGGGCCTGACACGGCCCGGCCCGCATGGCCCAGCCCGGGGAGCAGAGCAACACCGGCAGGCCTGGGCACAGGAAGCACGGGCAAGGGAACGTGGGGGTGGAACCGTTCTCCCCAGAACCTCTGGAGTTGGTTTAGGCCCCACAACCACCCCCTGCACCTCCCACTCCACCCCATCTTCACCCTCTCCGGACCCCGCAGGGCCTGGGGGCGGCTGGCCTCGCGTCTGAGGCGTGGGAGGGAGTGCGCAGTGGCTGCGGGCAGAGCATGTCTAGGAGAGAACTCGGGGTACAGGGCCAGATGTGGAAGCAGGCGATGGACATGTGGCCGCGGACACGGACCCCACAGCTGATATGGGGACATTGGGTCTGGTGTCCCGGTGGGTGGAGACGGCGTCGGAGGCTGGGGTCAGGGCACTTCTGCAGTCGCGGTGGTTAGGGGTGGTGAGTGTGTGGCTGTGGAACAGGAAAGGCTCTGTACTAGTGTCCACGGGTGTGTCTCAGCCACACTCCCATCTCCCCTCCTGTTTCACGGAGAAACTGGCATACAAAGGCAAGCCTCCCGCCCCCCCCCCATCACCCAGGCAACAGAAACAACCCCAGGCCAAGTCCAAAGGCCCACAGGACTGCTCTGCTGAAGAGAAGGAAGTGTGGCTGGACGGGACGGACTTCCTGCCCCAGCTCTGCAGCTAGATGTAGGCATTAGCCACGCAGAGGTCAGAGTTCACTGGGTGATGCTCACACTGACCAGCTTGGAGATGAGGCTGCACATCCTTCCCAGACAGTCCCCGCCTAGGGCAGGACGGCTGGAGCCTGCTGCCCGTGACAGAGTGAGTTTTTCTAAAAGACCTTCCCACCTTCTGGCACTGAGAGGGGCAGGGCCCCTGCCCCCACCCTGCTCCTCAACACCTTGTAAGCTACGGGGGGGGGCTGGGAACGCAGCCATGCTGCCAGCTGCAGGCTCGGGGCAGTGCTGTTGTAGGACCCACCACACCCCCTGAC
The DNA here is from genome assembly GCF_000151885.1 of Dipodomys ordii. Classification (NCBI taxonomy): domain Eukaryota; kingdom Metazoa; phylum Chordata; class Mammalia; order Rodentia; family Heteromyidae; genus Dipodomys; species Dipodomys ordii. Next base: position 1,767,617 of record NW_012267293.1, on the reverse strand, counting down.
AGTCACAGCAAGGTGACAAGGTGACCAAACCTGCTCTCACAAGAGGTGATTCTCAGAGGGGCGTCAAGGGTTAAACTTGGCCCCGCCCACAGCACAAAACCTACAACTGTTTGAGGATCAACAGTGAAACCTGAGATCTGGAACCTCTAAACACACAATTACACACCACTACATGCTGCCCAGAGGCCCCCAACTTTCCCATCTCAAAGGGGCTGACTGGGACCACTCAGGAAACACAAGTGAAAGGCTCTCTTTTTTGATGATTGTCTTTTGTTTTTTGGGTCAGTTGTGGGGCCTGAACTCTGGGCCTGGGCGCTGTCCCTCAGCTCTTCAGCTCAAGGCTAGTGCTCTACCACTTGGGCCACAGCGCCACTTCCAGCTTTTCTTTTTGCTTATGTGGTGCTGAGGAATCGAACCCAGGGCCTCAGGCATGCAAGGCAAGTGCTCTGCCACTGAGCCACCTTCCCAGCCTGATGATTGTCTTCTTTATGTACGGTGTAATCACATGCGTATCTCTGGGAGGGACGGTGGGTGGGGAGGGCACAGAACTGGAGGGAAAAAGTGCAGCAGTGGGCTCCCTGGACTGATGGAAGTGGGTAGAGATGGGAGGGAGGGGCAGGTGGGACGAGGAAGAGAAGACACTGGGCAAAGCTAACTGTCCCCGCGGGAGCACATCACCTTGGTAATAACAATGAAGAATGTAAAACAAACCGGAGGCGTATACTCAGAACTGTCCACCTTGCTCATCTGTCATTTAATTTTCAAATTTCAAAGATAACAATATCACAATAGTTATCCAGTCAAGAATTTTCCTCCTCATGATTCTATCAGACTAAGTGTACGTTAGAGCAATGACTTTTCATGCAATAACCCTTCAGACATTTCCAAGGGCTGACGTGGCCGGGGTGTAGAGCACCTGCTTAGCAAGTGAGAGACCCTGATTCAATTCCCAGTACTGCTCAAAAAAAAAAAAAAAAAGAAAAAGAAAGCAGGGTGCTGGTGGCTCATCCCTGTAATCCTAGCTCCTCTGGAGGCACTCAGGGACAGCAGCCAGGCCCCGAGTTCAAGCCCAGGGCTGGCAAAAAAAAAAGCAGAATGAATAAAACGCTCACGGGAACATTTCAGTCACTAATGTATCAGTAATCATTCATACACTCCTATGTCCAGACCCAACCAACACAAGAGACAATCACAGATACAGATCCGCACTGCCCGAACGGACATCACCAGGCTGAGGTACGAGGCCCCACCCCACTATGTTCAGGTCAACTGGCCATCACCACCTGTGACCAGGAAGTTAGCCATGATTGGGTTTTTGCTTTTTTTTGTTTTTGGCAGTTGCGGGGGGTTGAACTCAGGGCCTGGTCACTGTCCCTGAGCGCTTTCGCTCAAGGCTCAGGCTCTAACACTTTGAGCCACAGCTCCACTTCCAGTTTTTGAGTGGTTAACTGGAGGTAAGAGGCTCATGGGGACGTTTCTGCCCAGGCTGACTTTGAACCATGATCCTCAGATCTCAGCCTCCTGAATACCTAGGAGGTAGCAGTGCCCAGCCAGCCATTATTCTTTAAGTTAAAATTTTGTTAAATCTTCCTTTCATGAGGCATATGTAATGCATACAGAAGAACTTCAAAACATCTCATCCTATTCTTCATGCTGTTTCTGAACTTTGATTCAATTAATTAGACATGATACGGTGATAAAGTCATCTAATCTGAACTTGATTTTTGCTGAATTTGTCTTGCTTCCTTGGCTAGTGCTCAACCACTTGAGCCATGCCTCCAGGCCAGCTCTGTCACCCTCGAGCTCCTCAGACCAGCAGCAATGTGGTGGCACCAGTCCATTTCAGTACCTGCAGCCCCCTCCACCAGAGCTCAGGTGATGGGGAGCTCCGAGTCCCATGTCATCGTCAGGTGTTTTGGGGTCATAAGATGTGCTGAGGTTTCACCCTAGATCAGCAGTCGCTGCAGAGAATCACGTCCTGAGCAGCCACGGCGCTGGACTCCACATCCTAAGCGAGGGTCGCCTCCCTCACTGTGCTCTCTGGCAGCCACCACGGGTCTGGACACTCACGTGTGACCCGTTCACACTGCGGCCCGGGACAGACCGCAGACGGCCATGCTAAGGACTGGCTTGGAACCCCCCCCCCCCCACATACAACAGCTATAACTAGAAGAAAAGTGACTGGGGATGCAGACTGCCAACACAGCCTCTCCCCACAGGGGAGGGATGGAGCAGACTCAACCAGATGAGCGTCTGTGCGCTGTCAGGCACCCCGTCCCACTGCCCACAGCACTGGAGGCCCCAGAGCAGCCAGCAACAAGGGGACAAGTGCGAGCCTTGTGTGCCTTCTCTCTCTCTTCGTGTCTCGGTCCCAAGGCCATGAGCACCCCATGGTGAACGTCTTCTCAGCATTGCTCTGTCCTGGCATGACCCTGAGCCAATACAGAGTACGCTGGCGAGGCCCCCAACCTGTGCTCTTAAAAGCAGGGGTCTTTGTGAAGACAGGTCTATGTGCTCTGCGCACATGACCCTCAGCAAGGGCACTGTGTGCCACCTGTGTGGCCTGGCTGCAGGCTTGCCAGCTGACCCCTGCCCCTGCTGCTGGGGGTCAAGCTGAGTCCAGCCAAGGAAGTGGGCAAGGCCTGCAGACAGCATTTGAGTTCCAAGAATCTGGACAGGAATGAACGCAAGAGACATTTCTCAGTGGGCTTGCAGCTCTGCTTCCTCCACCTCCAGTGTTCCTGCAGGTGCCCGGTCAGGGCAGGACGAGGTGACGTGGGGCTCGCAGAGCAAAGTGAAGAATCCAACTACAGCGAGACCGCAGCGGGGTCCCGGGAAAGGTGTCCTGCCCCCGGCGGCTGCAGTGCCGAACGCCTTCATCATACCGCCATCCTCACCTGCTATTTGGGACGTGCGCTCTGCAGTGACACCTCTTCCTCTGCCCGCCTGTCCTGGTCTCATCCTGCTGCAGCTGAGCTGGGCCTCACACCCGTGGCTCCCGGGAACCTATCTTCGGTGCTCCTGCCCGGGCCCAAGCAGGACCACGCACGGCGCAGTGAATGCTCCGCATTGCGTTTTCCTGCACCAATGCAGAGGATGCCGACCGGCAGGATCCGGAGGCCATGGTACTCAGGGCACCACCTGAACTCCCCGTGGTGCCCGGCACCGCACTCACCTCCATGGTGATGAGGGCAGCCAGCTGTGGCCAGTGAGCCGCCAGAGCCCCGCCAGAGGGGCCCTGCACTGCGGCACCTGCTCACCGGGCTCACGCTGCTCCTCACCCCTCCCCGCTGCCACTGGCCACACAGGGCCAGGCGGGGTGGGGCACCAGGACGCAGCGCCCCCACTCCTTCCCAACTGGGAGCCAACAGTAAAGCTCCAAGGTCACCTTGACGCCCGTGATTGCTTGAAGGCACATACAAGAAGCCGGCTTACTTGAAAGACACCAGGGGCCGGGACTGCTTTGCTGTCTGCAGAGTCTGTTTTACTTTCAACCAGTTGACCTTGTCTTGTTTTTACTGCACTGTTTTTACTGAAAATTTCCTTGTTTTTCTGGACTATAGTAACCTTATGCTACTTCTTGACTTCTAACAGTATACATGAGGGAAAGTTAAAAGTAAACGGTGCTGCAGTCTTGAGCTGCAGACCTCCCGACCCCATCCTTTGTCCTGAGTCTTTTTTTTTCTCATCCTTGCCCTAAATCAGGATTCCCTTTTGTTGCTGGCAGGCTCCGGCAGGTCCCAAAGACACCCTGGCCCTCCCCCCTCCTCACCTGTGTCCCCTGGCCCTCCCTCCTCCTCACCTGCGTCCCCTGCCCCTCCCTCCTCCTCACCTGCGTCCCCTGCCCCTCCCTCCTCCTCACCTGTGTCCCCTGGCTCCTCCATCCTCTGCACCTGGTGGCCTGGCCTCTGCCCCCTCCTCCCAGGCCCCTACCTGGTCTCCTCGTACGCAGTTCTCAGGGTATGGCTGACACAAGGCCTGCACCTGCACCATAGTCTACAGAGATTACAAGAGTGCCTGATACTTTTATTAAACTGAACCACTTAAAATAAATTTAATTGTAAAAATTGTTACTTTTCCAAGAGTGGGTTTATTTTGAAATTGTAAAGATATATATTATTTTTATTACATGTAATAAGCAACTTTAAGATATAAAGTTTCACATTTTTAAAGTTAAAAAAGGTCTTAAAACCAAGTAAGCTGAATGCACCCTGCAGCACAGATCTGGCTCTTAGATATTCACACCTCAGAAGCTGTTCTGGGAAAATTATCTACAACTGGCAATGATTAGGCGCCTCCTATCTTTGGAAGCAGGTTGACAACACAGACTGCAGGCCACCAGTAGGAACAGTTTAGGTTTGGAAGCAGGTTAACGACACAGAGTGAATGCAGGCCACCGGCAGGAATGGTGTCGGTGGTGCGTGTGTTCACCAGTACAGGAGAAGGTCTTCAGCTCCAGAGGGCTGGCTCTGGAGTGACTGACAGCTCTGTTGGGAACTGTGTACTTCAGACACAGCACGTCCACCAGCACTATCTCAAACACTGTCTGTCAGCACGCCAGTGCTTCCGTCCTGTAAAAGCACGCTAGGACACTCAGCTTAGGAGAGAAGAGCAGCACTTAAGAACAGCATCCCTGGAGAAGAGGAAGGCAGGAGACAGTCACATTCCCCAAAAACACAACTACAGGGACAATCGGACACTACTGGGATTCTGATGAACTAAACAGGTGGTATCTACAACTTGAAAGTAAAAGCTGAGGCGGAGATATTTGTACTGAGGCTTGAACTCAGTGCCTGGGCACTGTCCCTAAGCTTCTTTTGTTCAAGGCTAGCACTCTACACTTGAGCCACAACACCACTTCTGACTTTTTCCGTTTATGTGACACTGAGGAATCGAACCCAGGGCTTCATATATGCTAGGCAAGCACTCTACCACTCAGCCACATTCCCAGCCCTGCCAATTCTTCAATGGTATTTGTCTCTAAAATCTTTACCATCACATTTGTTGATCAATATAAATAAATAAATTCAACCTGGGCACTGGTGGCTTCTCACCTATAATCCTAGCTACTCAGGAGGCTGAGACCTAAGGATCTTGGTTTGAAGCCAGCCCAGGCAGGACTTCAGTTAACCACCAAAAAAGTGGGAAATGGAGCTTTGGCTCAAGTAGTAGAGTGCTAGCCTTGAGCATCTGAACAAAACCCATATCCTGAGTTCAAGCCTCAGGACCCACATGGAAAAAAAAAGTCAAAACTAATCTAGTGAAAGCATAGATTTTTAAAAGAGCTAATGCACTGTACACTTGCCTACATACCCATGTTTGGCCCTAGCCTCAACACTGTAGTCACAGAATCAAACCAGGTGCCCATCAATGGTCAGTGGAGAAGGTTCACTGTGGTATATATACACAGTGGAATATCATTCACCCATTAAGATATGTTGGCAGGAAAACGTTGGAACTGGAGATCATCATGGTAAGAGAAAGTTGAACACGTGTTCTCTCATAGGCCTGGCTGTGCCAGCTCTGTGCATCCAGACGCTGTCTCTGGCACTCCCTTACTCTCTTTTGTGCTGGACTGGCCCGACAGGGGGTACCCAGGAGAGCTTCCCTCATGGCCCCCAGGTGAGGAGGCAAAGTTCCCCAGGAGACAGAGTGCGCCATGGGGCAGGGCTGCTTGCCTCGTGGTGCCAGAGGCAGAGAGAGATTTTGAAAGCAACATATTTATCATGGACTCCTAAGACTTCCAGAAATATTAATCAATGAGAAATACCGATCAAGGTGATAAACCACCTTTTGTACTTCTTCTGTATGTTTACACTACTACATAAAGGATACTCATCCTTTTACCCATCAATAACATCTGAGACTTGTTCTGCATGTCACAAGTTGCTCTCCAGGGCAGGACTCTGGGGGAGGGCGGTTCGTGTCTCACCAGAGGTGAGGAGGCCCAGGCCACTGAGTGGCCCTGCAGGAATTGTGACACCTTCACACACTTGTTCTGCACTTTCCTACCTGTAGGGGACTGTTTTTATTCTCCTTGTAGCTGTTCATCAAAAACAATTACCCATATATGATGGAACAAAGAGATACTAATTTCCTTCATTGTTCTTATTTTGTATACAATTTTGCTGTGTTTTAAAATATACATCATATCTCAAAATTTCAGAGAAGCACAGCCAAGTCTCACCAGAATCTTTTCCCCAATCTATCAGTCTTAAGACTAGAATTAAGTTTTGTTTTTACTCTACTACTTAGTCAACACCTTTGTCTGGAAAGAGAAAATGACAGTTGCATTTCAACATAGAGACTATATACGTTTCTGCTGGCTAATAACGTTTATGTAGCACCACATTTTCCTAACACCTCCCCAACCCCATTTTTTCTTTTTTTTCTCTCTCTCTTTTTTTTTTTGGGTCCGGTCGTGGGGCCTGAACTCTGGGCCTGGGCGCTGTCCCTCAGCTCTTCAGCTCAAGGCTAGTGCTCTACCACTTGAGCCACAGCACCACTTTCAGCTTTTTTCTTTTTGCTTATGTGGTGCTGAGGAATTGAATCCAGGGCCTCAGGCATGCAAGGCAAGCGCTCTACCACTGAGCCACCTTCCCAGCCCCAAGAATATTATTATCGTAAGAAAATGAAATCTATATGTCATAAAATTAAAGTTGGTCCAAACATAAAAGTCAGTATATTTTGACAGATATTTTTAAAATAAATTATACACTTTATGTACATCACACACACACACACACACACACACACACACACACACACACACCTATTAAGCCCCTTTCTTCCTCTGTGGTGCTGGGGTTGGACCCAGGGTCTCACCCATGGCAGGCAGTCACTCTAGTACTGAAATGCATCCCAGCCCTTGCCTTTGTTTTTCCCAGTGTACAGTCTGCTTGCTAGTGCAGGAAGTGCCCAAGGCCTTTTGGAAGCAGGTAAGTACAAAACACAGGCAGATCTAATGAAGAACCCGAAGCCCCAGTTAGTGACACGGGCTGTCATTATGTCCCATCACCAGAGACTAAAGATGTGGGTCCAGTGTCCACAAGTGGTCCATGGCTGAGGCTCTCTGTACCCTTCCTACTGGTCTGCTTGGTTCCCTGCCTTCTCTCCCTCAGTCTGAGCACCCTGTCACCTGCCCCTGCCCTACGGTGGCTCAGGAGCCCACGGGGGAACCCAAGGGAGGACCCACATCAGCACACCGTGAGAAGCACCAGCCAGAGACAGCACAATGCTGTTACACTCACACACGACACCATCCTCTCCATCTAGCCAACGGGTTGTCCATTTAACTTGTGACCCCTGGGAGCCTTATAAAATAGGACTGAGCTATTTTGAAGTGATGACACCTCAGGAGGAAAGGTAACAGCTGGCAGGAAGGCTGCCCAGCTCACACTACTTACCCACAGAGCAGCGCACAGGGTAAAGACGAGGCACAGCTATGGAGGAAAGAGAACAGACAGGGGGGTGGTCAGAGGCCCTCCAGAAGCCGAGTCAAAGCACACAACTGTTCTGCATCTGTCCATGGGAACTCACTGGGGTGGACTGTCCTGCATCTGTCCACGGGAACTCACTGGGGTGGACTGTCCTGCATCTGTCCACGGGAACTCACTGGGGTGGACTGTCCTGCATCTGTCCACGGGAACTCACTGGGATGGACTGTCCTGCATCTGTCCAAGGAAACTCACTGGGATGGACTGTTCTGCATCTTTCCATGGGAACTCACTGGGATGGACTGTCCTGTATCTGTCCACGGGAACTCACTGGAAGAAAATCTAGTTCTACCTACATACCCGATTGTTTTCTCAAGTTCATGACAGCAAACTGAAGCTTGGTGACTAGTGTGTGGATTAAGTGTGCAACACTTGAAGAGTGTTCAGTGACACTGCTCTTCTTACAGATGCTTCTGCTAACGGTGGTCACTGTGCCCCACGCCTGTGAGCTCACTGCAGCCCCCTGCACTTGGCTGTACAAAGTAGGAGTAAACATGCTTCACACAGAAAGCCTGTGCATCCCTCCATGCCAAATGTCCCATCTCAGGAAGCAGGAAAGGCCGGTCAGAGGCTGCCTGACCATGACCTGGAGAGACCTTGGCTCCATTACAGATTCTGTGTAGACCCTGTCACCTTTTTAGCATGAGACATGCACTGTCTGCTTGCTTAACGGTCTGCTACAATGAAAACTCAGAATGTGGATTTTCTGCCATACAACAGAGCAGGAGCTGGCTGGCTCAAGAGGGAAGCTGGTCTCCACCATCGCTCGAGCAACTGTGCCGTCCGACCCCATTCTCCATGAAGCCCGGTGACAAGCCAGGATCACGGTGGGTCATACATGGCCCTGAGATTTAGGGAGGTATTTTGTACCTCCAGACATCCTGACAGACAGCTTCCAAGGTTAATGATAAATGCCAGAACATCTTAGAACAAATCTTAGTAAAGTATCATTGGAATGTACACTGCCAGTAGAAGGTAATTCAGTATTAATCCAGGTAAACATACCGATACATAAGCTAACCTATGTAAAATAACTACAAGAGCTATAAATACACAGTAATAACATTCACGCTGAATAAAGAGATAATAAATAAAATCATGTCAAAAAGGGAGTTTTTTTTTTCTGGTGAGAAAATGTCTGGCAGACAAGCTAGTGATAAACATTTTTTACCTGCAGGTTAACGTTGTGTAGGTTTGTATATAGTTAACAGTAAAATAAAAGCTAAACTGCTAGTACTGCTGTGTATATTATGGAAGCATCAAAATGCCTCCAGACAAAAGAAATCGAGTAAAGAAGCAGAGGCATGATGACAGGAGAAGAGAATGGGGCCCCTCCTAATGCCCACCTCACACAGAACACCGACAAAACAACACCCACACCCTGCCATGAGGAAAACCTTCTAACCACAACCATAAGCCTTCTCGCCGCACCCCTAACCCCAAGGTAGAGAGCACACTTAGAGCCAGGACAGAGCCCACTGTGTGAAGAGTTGCGTCAAGGTCTTAACACAGAAGCCACACGGTCAGGATGGCTTAAGCCAGAGGACCTGAGACAGCTCACCTGAGACAGACGCAGAGAGACCGACTCAGAGCAACCCGCCGCCCTTCACCGCTCCCTGTTTCCCCCAAGCAGTAGACAGGCCAACAATCTATAGGTCTTAATGAAACTCAGCCAGATCCTAGCAGCTCTCGCCTGTAATTCCAGCTACTCAGGGGGCTTGAGATGAGATCGTAGAATCACAGTTTGAAGACAGTCCAGACAGAAAAGTCAGTGAGACACTTATCTCCAGTTAATCAGCAGAAAGCTAGACATGGAGCTATGGTTAAAGTGGTAGAATGCTAAGCCCAAAAAAGGAAAGCTCAGAGATAGTCTCCAGCCCTGAGTAGTTCAAGCCCCAAGACAGTACCAGAAAGAAAAAAAAAAAAAGAAAGAAAAAGAAAATACATTCAGTTGTAGTTACACATGGCACTGTACCACCCAAAATCTTTAACACACAGCCTTGAGACACATCCCTTTTTATTACATTGTCTTGAGCATGATAAGATAGCAACACTCACAAAGCAGTAGTAAAAATACATTAATAAAAGTATTTTAAGGCTGAGTGCCAGTGACTCACACTTGTAATCCTATTTAGACAGCTGAGATCTGAGAATCACATAGGAAGCCAGTTAGAGCAGGAAAGTCTGTGAGACTCTTACGTCCAATTAACCACCAAAAAGGCTGGAAGTGGAGCTCTGGCTCAAGTGGTAGAATACTAACTAGCCTTGAGTACAAAAGCTAGGGACAACACCTAATCCCTGAGTTCAAGCCCCATGACTGCTCCCCCCCAAAAAAAACTTTAAAAAAAAACCCAAACCCATAGCATTATTTACTTACAAGCATGATAACTGTTGCAAGCAACCGTGTGGTTTCAAACATCTTCTTCAGCTGCTTCACGGGTCCCATCAGAAAGCAAGTACTATGGGAAACAAATACAAAACCGAGAAGGGCTCTACGAATCCCTGAGACTATGCAAAAATAGACCACCTTTCAACCAAGAAGCTATGCTAGTTTACTTAATAATCATAGCATTCTCAGCTTCCAGAATTATAAATAAATGTTGGTTCTTTATGAACTGCCCCATCTGGAGTACTGTGAAAGCAGTGGGCTGGGGGCTCACTGTGGGCAGGGGAATCAGCTACAAGCTTGGGCTGGGGACCCACTATCCACCATTTTAGGAGGAAGCCTGTCCCCACCTGGCAGTATGTTACAGGGATGGCACCAGCAGCTACCTCTTGTGGCCCAGCCCAGCCCAATGCACAGCGCCTTACTGCCAGTGTAAGCACTCTGCCATGGTAACTGGCACACAAAAGAGGCCAATCACTGTACAGAATGAACAAACTGCTGAATCTGCAAGATGTAAGGAGCAAGGTACTCATTAGAAGGCAAGTCTGGCAGCTAAAGATATATACATACCTGGCTAATGCAGAAAGATTCCCAAGGGTGTAAAACACGGCAAAAAGCTTTTTGTTGGAAAGCCACAGCAATCCAGTTCCCTAAATTAGACATTACAGACACAAGTAAGTTTGTATTGGCTACAAACACAAACGTGTTACTGCAGCAGCAATACACAGACTCTGTGAGAAGCGTGTTTATATACATAAATGAAATGCAACAAAACTATCTTTGTAAATCTTACTCCTGAAGTTAAATGTTCATTCTGACTGGCAAATTAAAACAGGCCATAAACACACCTATCTCTGCCTTGCATTCTCTTATCACACACTGGTTTTTAAAATAGAATTATTTCAACCATTCCCCATATCCCCAAAGAACAATTTCTACACCTTTCTATTTATTTTATTATTTATTATCTATTTGTTTGTTTTTTGGTTGGTCATGGGGCTTGAATTCTGGGCCTGAGCACTGTCCCTGAGCTCTTCAGCTCAAGGCGAGCACTCTACCACTTGAGCCACAGTGCCACTTCCGGTTTTCTGGTAGTTAATTGGAGATAAGAGTCTCACAGACTTTCCTGCCCAGGCTGGAAAGGTCGATCCTCAGACCTCAGCCTCCTGAGTAGCTAGGATTATAGGTGTGAGCCACCAGCACCCAGCTTAATTTCCACATCTTTTTAAACATCAGTCTCTACCCCTTTACGTCAGGTGGTATGTTCCATCAAAATAATCTAACAGCAAGTTAAAGTAGACTGCTTTTTAGTACAGAATAGGATTAAATCTAAAACAAAAATTTTGATCAACGTAAAGCCTTAACTCACAAGGATAGAAAAGAAAATGCCAGCCACGAAGCATATCACAAAACACTTCAATCTGGTGCTGAAACTCAGGGATGTGGAGTCCAGGACCTTAGGAAAGAGACGGACAATTGAGAATGTGTTTTTTTTTTTTTTTTTTGGGTCCGGTCGTGGGGCCTGAACTCTGGGCCTGGGCGCTATCCCTCAGCACTTCAGCTCAAGGCTAGCGCTCTACCACTTGAGCCACAGCGCCACTTCCGGCTTTTTTCTTTCTGCTTATGTGGTGCTGAGGAATGAAACCGAGAGCCTCATGCATGCAAGGCAAGCGCTCTACCACTGAGCCACCTTCCCAGCCCCCTGAGAATGTGTTCTTAACTCAGCATTGGAGAATCTGATTCTTCAAGCTCTGGTAAGGCAAGCTTTAGTTTAGCTTATATTCAATCTTTGTTCTGCACACAGCAGTGTCACTTCCTGGTTGTAGGGGCTTGTTGTGGCCTGGGTGTCAGGTGACACTGGAGGTTACTGACACTGTGAGGTCTCATCCTAGTACTGTGTGTGCTTCACCACACACTCACTGGCTACCAGGCTTCACAGGCTATGTGTGACACGGTACAGAGTGAAGGTCCCATGCACGCAGGCACACTGGCAGGCAACAGCTGCTGGCTGCTGGGGCTGGGCAGGGCACACAGGGCTCAGCAGATGCCCACAGCCTGGTGAGGGAAGCTGGAGAGAGGGGTGGGCGACATGGAGCAAGGACATGGCTTGAACTGGACGTGAGTCTGAGTCTGCAGAGCTGGTGAGGCCCAGCGAACCAGGCCCTGAGGACCCTCCCGTCAGCCATGCACTGGACCCAGGCTGGGGACAGCGGGACAGCTGGACACAGGCTGGGGCAGCGGGACGACTGGACAGAGGCTGGGACAGCAGGACGGCTGGACACAGGCTGGGGACACAAGGCTGGGGACAGCGGGACAGCTGGACACAGGCTGGGGCAGGGGGACGACTGGACACAGGCTGGGACAGCGGGACGGCTGGACACAGGCTGGGGCAGCGGGGCGGCCGGACACAGGCTGGGGACAGCGGGACGGCTGGACACAGGCTGGGACAGCGGGACGGCCGGACACAGGCTGGGGACAGCGGGACGGCTGGACACAGGCTGGGACAGCGGGACGGCCGGACACAGGCTGGGGGCAGCGGGACGGCTGGACACAGGCTGGGACAGCGGGACAGCTGGACACAGGCTGGGACAGCGGGACACAGGCTGGGGACAGCGGGACGGCCGGACACAGGCTGGGGGCAGCGGGACGGCCGGACACAGGCTGGGGCAGCGGGACGGCTGGACACAGGCTGGGACAGCGGGACACAGGCTGGGGGCAGCGGGACGGCTGGGTGATGACCAGAAGCAGCAGCAGAAGACAGGACAGCTGGAGGAGGGGCCTGGACAGGAGCGCAGCACAGCTTCCAGTCTGAGCAGTTCATCTAAACCAACTCAAGGCAGGAGCTGGGCACTCCTCAACCATGGTAAAAACAGTGTTTGAAGTAATTTATTCTAGCACAGTATACAAATTCTAGCCACATTATGTAGGAAAAAGTACAACTCACAATGCATGCTTTAAAATACAGTGAAGACTAAGTGGAAACGCTCAGATGACTAAGTGTGCTACTAGTGCATACTTGTCCCTTTTAGCCTAATGAGGCTAAAAACAAATCTATCAACAGCTGTTTGAAAAAAATCTGGAAATATACAAGGACTTCTATTCCCCAAATATAAATTTCTACCCTATACTACCACATACACTTAAAAAATAAAACCGCAAATGTGGGAAGAGTTAACAATGACCCCCCTTTATAACTGATATAAGCCAATAAATAGATAAGACCACAAGCTTATGATATGCATTAGAAGAGAAACAGAAGGGGGGGGGGGTGCAGAAGCCTCAGGTAGCAACACCTTTGGTTCCACCACCTACCTGAGCAGCCAGCTTGGGTCCTTACGCAGCATGAAAAGCAGACAGAATGTAAGTGCTCTAGCCGTAACACAGACCACTTGGAACATCTTTAAAACTCTGCTGGAATTCACCCATTCTGATTTCCAGTAATGTCAAAACTGATCATCTGGTTTAAAATATGGAATAAACTTTCCTGTTACCTTGCCCATGTAATTTTAACCCCTCTGTACGGTATTTTCACAATAAATGAAAAAAAATTAAAAAATTAAAAAAAAAAGACCTAGGTTGCCTGGCACAAGTAGTTCACGCCTGTGATCCTTGTCAGGAGGCTGAGGCCTAAGGATTGTGGTTCAAAGCCAGCCCAGCCAGGAAAGTCTGAGAGACTCTTATCTCCAATTAACCACCAGAAAACCCAAGTGGTACTGTGACTCAAAGTGGTAGAGTACTAGCCTTAAGGAGAAAAGCACAGGGACAACACCTAAGCCCTGAGTTTAAGCCCTAGGACCAGCGTACGCGCACACACACACACAAAGACATAAGTGTTGTCAGAAATAATATACAGTATGTATACTTTAATAATATAGAACAAAATAAACCCTAAAATTTTCACTCAGCACTTAATAAATGATCTGGTCCATTTTAAAAAACAGAACTGTTAATTAGCTTGATTTTGCTATTCTACAACCTCTATCTATAAAAGGATTGTGTATCATAAAGTATGCGTCCAATTTTATTTGCAATTAAAATGGAAGTGGCTCACCATGAATGGAAGTATACAATGATGAGACTGCCTTCACTTTTCCTAAATCTACAAACCTAAATCACCCTATTGTTCCTAAGTTAAATGAATGGTGCCTTTTCAATAGAACGTTTATTTCTTTCAGCAACAGAACAGAGTGGTCCTCTGTATAACAGGAGATCTTTCCCCTCCTATTTTGATCTTCCATGAGGTAACCTTAAAAAGGAAAGGTTATGACACATGATTCCATTTGCACATAATCAATCTACCAACAGACAACTTGTGCCCTGGGGCACAGAAACAAATCACAGATATTCACGATTCCTAACTGAGAAAACTCTAGAATGCTTCCATGCAAGGAAGCCTAGACCAGACTAGCTGGCGGTCAAAACCCCTGACCTTCCAGGTCTGCCACCAAATGTGCCACTGCTTCTCCAGCAGGAGGAGGAAACCAACCAACTGTTCATCTCTTAAGTTAGGTCTCAGAGTAAAAATACAGACACATTAAATGACCACCTCCCCTCCAAAAAGAAAAAGCCAGAGGAAGAGCAAGTCCCAGGGGGCAAGGTCACCCTCCACACCCTTTGAGCTTCTTCTGCCCTAGTGTATGCCCCAGTGCCTGTCCAGGTCACGTGCGCACGCACACGCGCGCACATGCGCGCACACACACATACACCACGGATGAATGAGGAGATCCACCTGGGCATGTCCATGAGCGGGCCCCAGGACCGCTGCAGTGCGCCAAGTGGAGGCCAGGCCACTGCCGGCAGGAGAAAGGATCACATTAAATCCAGTATCCCCTCCTTCCCTTTTCAAAATAGTAGTAGCATACAGAAAGACAAAAAAGCAGGAAAGCCGTTCCACACTCACTGCCCCCTTTCCCTGCTGTCACCTTCCCCGCTCCTCAGTCCTCACCTTCTGCTCCCAGCTCTCCTGCTCCTCCTTACCTCCACACACTGGAGACACTCAGAGGTCACATCTCTTCTACTTACACACAGCAGTCACTCCCACCTCCTGTGGACCAGGGGCTGACTAACATCTCAGACACAGCATCTGGACCAGGCATCTGAGTGATCCTCCCATATCCCACCCCCTGCCCCCGGGGGGAGGGGTGCACTTCCATCCCGAGATTCACGCCCAACCCCAAGAAGGCAGCTTTCTGCTTCACAGGTTCAACCTGTCGAGAACTCACCAGCCGGCTCTACCGTCAAGCCACTGACAGACTGGCCAGCTGCCTTGACATCACTGACTCACACCGCCCATCAGGCACCTCGTACAGAACCACTGCACTGATCACCCATTCAGCCTCTGCAATCCTACCCTTGCTCTGCAGGTTCTCTTCACAGAGCAGCCAGAGCAGTCCTTTAAGACCTAACTCAGTAGCACTTGTGTATACTTTTGCTGAATTTGGGAACAAAGATCCTCAAAAGTATTTTGCAAAAGTTAAGTCATTTGGCACTGCAGCACTCACTGCTCAGTAGGAGTCGCGCTACACATAAGAAGGAGTGTCACCAGACTTGAGAAAGGGCAAAGGGAATGGCGGCTGCAATCGGTGAGTTGGTAATTAAAAAAACAAAGTGTTCACATGTTCCTTGTGGCTCACATCTATAATCCTAGACACCCAGACTGAGATCTGAGGATCTCAGTTTGAAGCCAGCCCTAACTACCAAAAAATAAAAAAAAAGCCACAAGTGGAGCTGTAGCTCAATTAGTAGAGCATTAGCCTTGAGTAAATGAGCTAAGGGACAGTGTCCCTAGCCTGAGTGCCAAGACCCGGACTGGACATGCGCACGAATGTGCGTGCGCGCACACACATGCATGCATGCACGTGCACACAAACACACACGCACGCGCGCGCGCGCACACACACACACACAATGTAGATCAGCCAGCTGTGGTGACACATCATAATCCTAGCCCAGTTTTATATAGCAAAACCCTGCTTCCAGAAAAAACAACAACCTCAATATGTATGTGTCTATGCTGAACAAATGGATATAACTCATATATATTATATATAATGATAGAACTCTCAGCTACATTGATTGATTCAGTCTTCCAAATAATGTGGTTTGTAATTATGAAGTCTCTCTGATCTGTGACCAATTAATGAAGGTGTGTGTGTTTGGTTGCTGTTTTTTGGTAGTACTAGGGATTAAACTCATGCCCCCTGTTTGTAGGTAAGAGCTCTACTACCTAGATTATGCCCATTGCCCTATTCCCACCCACCCCCCTTTCTGTGTGCCCATCTGAGGCTTGAACTCAGGGCCTGGAGACTGCCCACAAGCTTCTGTGCTCAAGGATAATGCTCTACCACTTTGAGCCACAGTGCCATGTTAGGCTTTGCATTCCTCAGATCTCAGGCTCCTGGGCGGCCAGGATTATGGGCATGACTACTGAATCCCAGCTCCCACACCCTCTTCATAGGCTTCTAAAGAACAAGATGTCTGGAGTTGAAGGTATGTCTTACAGTGACTAGTCATATGTGTTTAAGTGTAGGAACTAGAATGTTATCAGATTAATGTAAAGCTCTGCAGTTTTGAGAACCACCACTACACTCAAAACTCAGGACAAGTCAGACACCGGTGACTCATGCCTGTAATCCTAGCTACTCAGCAGGCTGAGATCTGATGATCACAGTTCAAAGCCAGCCTGGGCAGGAAAAGCCATGAAACTCTCATCTCCAATAAACCACCAAAAAAAAAAAACCAAAAAACGGAAGTGGCACCTTGGCTAAAATGGTAGAGCACTAGCCTTGAGCTGAGGGACAGCTCTCAGGCCCAGAGTTCAAGCCCCATAACTGACGACAAAAACAAAGAAACTCAGGACATTTCCTCCCACTCTCAGCAAAGACAGATGAAAATCCTTCTCCCGGCCTTCAAGACAGACAGGGCAGGATAGGAATTCAGCTTCCAAACTGACCAAGCTTCGCAGGCTAGACAGACAGACAGACAGACAGACAGACAGACAGACACACACACACACACACACACACACACCCCAGCTCCAGCCACCCTGGCCTCCTTGCTCATACACACACCACACATACCTTGATCCAGCTACCCTGGCCTCCTTGCCTAGCAGCCTTCTTTCCAGACTCTCAGGGCTCCTAGACCACTACGTACAGTATAGTAACGCCAAGCTCTACAACCCAGCTCTAACTTCCCCGTGGCACTTTTCTGCTGGACAAGTTATAGACTTGTTTATAAAGTAACTGGTCCCAGGGCTCAAATGTCAATTGTGTGATCTGCCCAATGAATGAATAATCATCCCAGGCAAAACCAGCCAGTCACTCTGATCTGAGATAAAAGATTTCAGGAATCTTTCTCCTCTCAGGGCATTGAGTAGCCTGGCACATCACCTTCACATTCTCAAGGTCTAGAGTGACACCCAACAGCCCTTCCCACGGCGGAAATGACCCACACAACCGTAGGACTAAGAAACTAAACAAAACATTTAAATTGAACTTAAATTAAGGTCACCTGTGGTCATGGCTGGTGCAATGTAAAACACAGATCTACAGCATAACATGGAGCACAAAATAGCCACTAATAAAATGTCACCGGCTGAATGTCTGACAGCTGAGACTCGCAGCTTTATGTGTTAATATTACAAGTCATAGATTCCATCACAAGTAAACACTTGTCAAAAGGCTACCGGTGAGAAGTGCTGATTATGATGCAAAGAAGGAAGTCAGGAAAGCGAAGGGGGAGGGCAAATAAAAGCCCCTCTGGGGATACAACTCAATCTTCAGGGTGGTGTCTGACACGTGCATATAGTGAAACCCTTACGAAGCAGTTCTTGCTCCACTCCTATTCCAAGAGGAAGTAAGCCTTATCGAGTCTTGGGCAAAGTGCAAGCACAGGAGTTGAAACTATTTTTATTTTTTTTGGGGGGGGGTCTGGTCGTGGGGACCTGAACTCTGGGCCTGGGCGCTGTCCCTCAGCTCTTCAGCTCAAGGCTAGCGCTCTACCACTTGAGCCACGGCGCCACTTCCGGCTTTTTTCTTTTTGCTTATGTGGTGCTGAGGAATCGAACCCAGGGCCTCATGCATGCGAGGCAAGCGCTCTACCACGGAGCCACCTTCCCAGCCCGCCGCACAACTTTTCATTACGTTACCCCTTCACCGCATGTCCTCCAGGGTCTCCAGGGCGAAGGCCGGCCACGCACCCGGTGCAAGAACTGGTCCTCGGCAGCAGGTATGAGGGTGGCTGACGCACGCGCGCAAGCGACACCCCGCGGGCGGCGGGTCTGCACCGCCAAGGTGCAGGCCAGTCCTGCGGGCCGAGAGCCGGCGGCCGGCGGCCCGC
>NW_012267293.1:1739003-1742795 GCF_000151885.1 Dipodomys ordii | reverse complement strand
CACGGTCTCTCCTGCCCGGGCTGGCTTTGAACCGCGATCCTCAGATCTCAGCCTCCTGAGTAGCTAGGATTACAGGCGTGAGCCACCAGCGCCCGGCTCCACTCTCTTCTTTAAGTGACATTCTCACAGCAACTAAAGCATCGGTTTCTACCAACTGCCACGCCCACAGGAGTCTCCACCTGCGTGGCCTCCTCTGGCTACCCCAGCTGTGTCCTCACCAAATGTCATCCGCCCGCTGATGATGTCTGGAGACTTCTTCATGTCGTTGATGGCGGCAATGGGGAGACCCCAGTTGGCTACTGGGCCCCAGAAGTGCTACAGCGAGGGGCAGGGAGAGAGAGGAGGAAAAGTCAGGCAGAAGATGGGCAGCTGCCACTCCTTTCCCTTAAACAGTATGAATATGGGAAATGAACCTTCATGTGCACAGATTGCAGGTTTGCTGGGTTAAGTTTTGGATGGTTTTCACAAGTGAGCCAGCAGTCCAACATCTTCTGATACAATTCTCTCTTGCTTGGTTTAAACCTTGTTAGACTTATCTTCCATAATGCATTTAAATCTAGCAACAGTATTTTTTCAAGTTTTCATTAAGTTGGTGATTAATAACTCAAAATGTAGACCCTAATTTGGATATTTTCTTGGAGCAAGTAATTTAGTAAATTATTTTTGCTCAGAGGAATTACATTATGATTAGAGGACTTGGAAATCTGAGCCAGGATCGCAGATGATGAGAAATTAAGATTGGAAAATATTTTTGAAAGGCAAAACTTGATAGTAAAGATATGTACCAACAGTTTTTCATTACACAACTACCCCCATAGTAACTTATCAAGATAAAGCTGTATTTGAAGAGCAACTATGTCCATTTTCATTTAACTGCTAAAATGAAACAAGGCTAATGGCTTGTCCACTAGATCAAAATTGTTTTCTTTATGTAGTTTGCAAGTATTTTAAAATCGGAAAGAATCTCCGCATTGTTGACTAAATGCCCGTTTTAGTCATGAGAACTCTAGCCACTGAAAAGACTCTGGATTTATTGAAATGTATTTTGAGACTTGTTTTTTCTATTATTGATTGGGGTTCATTAAAACCTGTTTAAAAATACTGAGAAGTGGAAACACAAGAAAAGTAAATGAGAATTAAATTTGGCATGAAGTAAAAATGTTTTGAAATGTTTGTTTGACATGCTTCAATATAAACCAGGAGGCCCAAGATTTAAACACCTCTACCAGTGTTCTTATTTAGCCAGCACAGTGAAGGCCTTTGAGAGTCAAACTGGCTATTATCTGAGTTACATAATTAGCCAAGGAAGGCCTTCATTCCTTTTATTTCAATGAGCTATGGCCCTTTTTTCTTATTTCTTAGATCTCTGTAAGAAGAGCACCTCTGATTTTTTTCTGCTCACCCTATGATGGTCACCTCTCTTTTCACCCCTGTGTTTCCATAGTGAACTTCCCTCCTCTGCTTTATCTCCCTATTTAATCTCAGATCCTACTCTGCATGGTGGTCTCCATATACAGACCCATCCCAGAGCACGAGGCGCATGCATCCACACAGGTTTATCTAGCGCGTCTTCCTGCAGTGGTGACAGGCAGCGGCACTGAGCCGGGAATGGACACAAACACTGTGCTCACCGTGCTGTGTCGTCAGGAAGCACCAGGGATCACAGAGGTTCCGATCCAGAGACATAGGGGAAGAAAAAAGACCATCAGAGCCTTCCAGTAGCTCTTAGCACTCACCACACACGGTCCACGAGCAGACCTCAGCACTGGTCAGGGACATTTTGAGAGTTTCAAATATCACATCTAATTAGCAACTTTGACCTAAGGAAATTAAATCTTAATTCTATTGAAAATAACCTTCATCTTTTTTTTTGGGGGGGGAGGGAGGGTCTGGTCGTGGGGCCTGAACTCTGGGCCTGGGCGCTGTCCCTCAGCTCTTCAGCTCAAGGCTAGCACTCTACCACTTGAGCCACAGCGCCACTTCCGGCTTTTTTCTTTCTGCTTATGTGGTGCTGAGGAATTGAACCCAGGGCCTCATGCATGCAAGGCAAGCACTCTACAACGGAGCCACCTTCCCAGCCCGAGAGTCTGACTTGTTAATCTACTCTTCAGTGAAAATCAAAAACAAAATCCCTGAACAACCAGCATTTAAAACCCAAGCAGTATCTACTTCAGCAAGAAAAATTGTCTTACTCATAAAATGATTGAAAAAAGTTTAAAATCCATGTGAATTATTTTTCAGCACAGTTGCTGAAAAACTAAGCAAACTTATTATTTAATTCTGGAAGCACTTTAGTGTGGGAAATCTTCACGCTCCTTCTATAGGTGGTAAAGCAACGCAACGCATTGCAGGTGCGCAAGATTTATGAGCTAGTGATGAGGAGAAAGAAAGACTAGAAACCTTTTCTTTTTCTAAGGGAGGAAAATGTTGACATTAAGAGCTTCCAGGAAGTTCTGATGCCTGCCTACAACGTGGCCTCAAACACTGTGTGACAGCCCAATTGTGAGATCCTGCTGATGTCAAGAATGGCAGAGAAAACAAGGCTCATGTCACAACCTTGTGCACCTCACACTTAAGATGTTAACTTTCTTTGTAACAGTGAGCCTTTACGTGTTTCTGCTTTCAGGAGGCTGAAGTCTAAGGATCACAGTTCAAACCCAGCCCAGGCAGAAAAGTTCCCATGAGACTCTCCTATCTCCAATTAAACACTCAAAAGCCAGACGTGGTGCTGTGGCTCAAGTGGTAGAGTTCTAGCCTGAGCACAGAGAGGCTCAGGGACAGTGCCCAGGCCTTGAGTTCAAACTCAGGGCAACTGACACACAAAAAAAGCTTCTGCTTACAAAAGCCTTCTGTTTTAGAAGGGTAGATTAGACATACCATGATTTGGCATTCGCAAGTATTTCCACATCCCCATGTAATCTCACTTTTAGCTTTCTGGACACTCCAACAACAGAGACTACTGTCACTTTACAGGCAACTAAAGCCTGTTGGGAGTGACTTGCTGGGGCCCTAACTAGGAAATTATTCTTCTAGTCCTATTCTGCTGTCTCTGAGCTTTCCTGGCACCATCTTCCCTTCTTTTCCTTAGTTAACCAAGTGTAATTCCATTAACATGGGAGAAAGCAAGTATAACCAGGTGCCAGCGGCTCATGCCTCCTATAATAATCCTACCTACTCAGAAGTCTGAGATCTGAAGATCTTGGTTAGACGCCAACCTGGATGGAAAAATTTGTGACCAACTCCACTAAACTACTACCCCCCAACAACAACAACCAGAAGTGGAGCTGTGGCTCAAGTGGTAGAGTGCTAGCCTTGAGCAAAGTAGAAAAATAAGCTCAGGGACAGTGCCCAAGCCTTTAGTTCAAGCCCCAGGACTGACACCAAAACAAACAAATAAATGGAAAAACAAGTGTCATAAGAGGTTAATTTTCTTAATCTTGAAAGGAAAAGGTTGGACGATGTAGTCTGTTAACTACATTAAAATTGAAGAGAACGGGGTGCATCTCTGTATTCTCCCTGTAGGAGAGGCCTGTCGGGTGTCACTGGGGCCCTGGCCAGGTCCCGAGAGCCCTTCTTTTGGAAGGGCTGGTGAGGCGCTGCGCGTCCTCCCCTGATCGCTTAGGAAGCCGACGCTAGCCTCACAGCCGGCCGAGTCCTGCCCTTAGCCCCAACATTATCTGAACGCAAGGCGCCTTCGCCCCACGCCCTTGGGCGGTGGTCGCGGGCTTTCTGCCTTCCTGGCCTTAGCTGTCCACCAGGGCTGAACAGGGCGAGAAGAGCAACCTCTCCGGT
>NW_012267293.1:1722136-1737612 GCF_000151885.1 Dipodomys ordii | reverse complement strand
GCCCCACGCCGCACCGGGCGCCGCGAGCTAGACGCGGGGCCCCACGCGAGGAAGGCAGCTCAGCACCGCCGTCCACCGGACAGACCGCCGGGCAGACAGACAGGCGCTGAGCCACCCAGCCTCCCGCTGGGGCCCTGCGTGCGGGCCTGGCGGGTCCGGGCGTCCCCGGGGCGCACCTCGCTTCCTGTCCACGCGTGCCCCCGGGGCGCACCTCGCTTCCTGCCCACGCGTGTCCCCATGGTGCACCTCGCTTCCTGTCACTGTCCACACGTGTGCCCGGGCGCACCTCGCTTCCTGTCCACGCGTGTCCCCGGGGCGCACCTCGCTTCCTGTCCACGCATGTCCCCGGGGCGCACCTTGCTTCCTGCCCACGCGTGTCCCCAGGGCGCACCTCGCTTCCTGTCACTGTCCACATGTGTGCCCGGGCGCACCTCGCTTCCTGTCCACGCGTGTCCCCGGGGCGCACCTCACTTCCTGTCCACGCGTGTCTCCAGGGCGCACCTCGCTTCCTGTCGCCGTCCACGCGTGTTCCTGAAGCTCCTGAGGTAGCACACAGTTCACATAGCCAGAGCTGGAAACAACTGGTGACATCTCTGGCAGGTGCACACACTTATCTTCACACAATGCCAGTTCCACATGTGAGCACTGAGTTTTCCAATGACTCTGTGTGTGTGTGTGTAAGATGGATGAAGATTTTTTGTTTCTTTTCTAGTCAACCCCAGCTCAGGCCTGGATAGCTTGCACCACATCATTTCATCTCTCGGCGATCACTCATTCTTCATCAGCCTCCCTCCCCCCCCCCACATCCTTGGATGGTCACTGGGTGCCAGGAGGTGCCTGGGTCTAGCTGAACCCAAGAGATAAGGTTTCTGCTGTGCTCACATTCCCACAGGAGACGCAGGTGAGGAGAGAGAGGGAATGGGATCCTGTGGACTGGAGAGATGGAGTGGAGCGGGGGCGGTGTAGGGTGGCTCTAGTCAGCAGGGCCATGGGAAGCTCCTGATAAAGGTGAGAATCCTGATGGGCCTCTGGAGGGTGGGGAGGGAGGGGTGGAGGATAGGAGGGGTGGAGGACAGGGAGGGGTGGAGGATGCAGAGGGGTGGAGGGTGGGAGGTGAGGCGGACAGGGAGCGGTGGAGGATGGGGACATGGGGAGGGGTGGAGGAAGGGGACGTGCTAGGCAGCGGGCAGGGTTGGTGAGTGGTCAGGCTGGAGAGGCCTGGAGGCAAGGTCAAAACGACCTTGAGCAGCTCTGTCAGCTGTCAGCAGTGCCACGGGTCCACGCAGATCAAGGTCCTGGAGGCCACACTCAGCCCCCAAATAGGAAGCAAGAGGCCTCCCTCCCCTTGGGTTTGGTCCATTTCAGCAGGTAACTCCTGTTCCGAGAGGGGGTTCTGGATTTCCCCCAGGACCTGGTAGAGCCTGAGATCTGGTCACGGCCTGACGGGGACATGGCAGCTCACAAAGCGCTGCAGTCACACTTGGCTGGCCAAGCACTGGGCGTGCCCGGGGCTCCACATGAAGCACCCGTGGTTTGCGAGGCCTGGCTGGAGAGGCCCGGGGCAGGTGTGTGCGGCGGGCAGGTGGCTTGGGCCACCTCCTCTCCAGGAACCTGTCTGGAATACTTCTCCTTTGGCCTTGGGGTGGGAGAGCATTCCGGGTGAATCCTCAAGGCTGGCCGGGGCACCCAGGCTGCTCTGTGCCGTGAGTGGTCAGGCTCAGCTCCAGGCATTGTGTTGGCAGAGCAAAGCTGGGGAGCCTAGCCAAGTTGGGGGGGGAGGTACCGGTGACAAAGTGCGGAGCAGGGCGGAGTGCTTGGCCCTGGGATCTGCCTGGGGAGTGAGGCTGCAGGAGCGCAATTGCCTTCCTCGCATTGTTACCGCTCCAACATGGCCCACGTCTGATGTGGGGACTTCCTGCCCTATAGTGGCTGCCTGTCACAACTGCAGCTTCCCCCTCCCCGCAGGGCAGGGAAAAGGCTAAGAGGCCTATCCAGAATTCTGCCTGCCTTCCTGTCATGCCAAGTCTTAACCCCTGACTGTATGCACACAGGTCCACACCGGGCCTTACCCACTGGCTGTATGCACACACGTCCACACCGGGCCTTACCACTGACTGTATGCACACACGTCCACACCAGGCCTTAACCACTGGATCCACAGCACGTTCGTTTTCTGCCGTAGCTGCAGTGTGGGGAACGTGTCTTCTGTGCCTCAGCTTGGGTGTGACAAAATGGCTATCCATTCATCTGATGAAGTGACAGATGCATCCCAACGGCACAGGTGGTCAATACTACTGCTTTGTGTTACTAGGATTTTCAGACTGGCCTGGACCTCCAGGGCCCCGGCCATCTTCCCGCCTCAGCTGCTTCCACCATGGGCCTGCTGTGCCCAGGTGATTTTTAATTTAGATCCTGAATTAGAGCCATGAGGGATAAAGGGATAAAGGGCTGGGGCTGAGCACTGTTCAGTTGAGATTTTAACATGAACCACCATGCTGTTTTGTTGAGATAGTGTCTCACTTTTTGTCCAGGCTGGCCTCAAACCTTCATCCTCCTGATCTCTGTCAGGTATGAACTGTGATGCCCAGCCTGTAAGATACTTTTTCCATTGATATTTCATTAGCTGGCACCTTGAATGCCCCCCCCCCCGAGGGCGGGAGGTGGAGCTCCCGTGCAGGCGCTGAGTGCTTCCAGCAGCTCCACCATGGCCACTCACAGAGAGGCTAACGGGGCTGGGTGGTGTGCACATGGGCAGCTCGTGTCAGCAGCATAAGGGGTACAAGCTTGTTTGCATGGTGAGGATGGTATGTGGGTGTGTGTGCAAGTGCACACACATGTGGTGTGTGCGTGCACACAGGTGCATGAGGATGGTGTGTGGTGAGTGTACACAGGTGGGTGAGGATAGTGTGTGTGTGCATACAGGTGCGTGAGGATAGTGTGTGTGTGTGTGTGCACACAGGTGGGTCAGGACAGTGTGTGGTGTGTGTGAGTGCACACAGGTGGGTGAGGACAGTGTGTGGTGTGTGTGAGTGCACACAGGTGGGTGAGGACAGTGTGTGGTGTGTGTGTGTGTGCGCACAGGTGGGTGAGGATGGTGTGTGTGTGAGTACACACAGGTGGGTGAGGATAGTGTGAGTGCACACAGGTGGGTGAGGATAGTGTGTGTGTGAGTGCACACAGGTGGGTGAGGATAGTGTGTGTGTGTGCACACAGGTGGGTGAGGACAGTGTGTGGTGTGTGTGAGTGCACACAGGTGGGTGAGGATGGTGTGTGGTGTGTGTGTGTGTGCGCACAGGTGGGTGAGGGTGGTGTGTGTGTGAGTACACACAGGTGGGTGAGGATAGTGTGAGTGTGAGTGCACACAGGTGGGTGAGGATGGTGTGTGTGTGAGTGCACACAGGTGGGTGAGGATAGTGTGTGTGTGAGTGCACACAGGTGGGTGAGGATAGTGTGTGTGTGAGTACACACAGGTGGGTGAGGATAGTGTGTGTGTGTGCACACAGGTGGGTGAGGATAGTGTGTGTGTGTGAGTGCACACAGGTGCGTGAGGATGGTTTGTGTGTGAGTGCACACAGGTGCATGAGGATGGTGTGTGTGTGCACACAGGTGGGTGAGGATAGTGTGTGTGTGAGTACACAGGTGGGTGAGGATAGTGTGTGTGAGTGCACACAGGTGGGTGAGGATAGTGTGTGTGAGTGCACACAGGTGGGTCAGGATAGTGTGTGTGTGAGTGCACACAGGTGGGTGAGGATAGTGTGTGTGAGTGCACACAGGTGGATGAGGATAGTGTGTGTGTGTGTGCACACAGGTGGGTGAGGATAGTGTGTGTGTGTGCACACAGGTGGGTGAGGATAGTGTGTGTGTGAGTGCACACAGGTGGGTTAGGATGGTGTGTGTGTGAGTGCACACAGGTGGGTGAGGATAGTGTGTGTGTGTGCACACAGGTGGGTGAGGATAGTGTGTGTGTGAGTGCACACAGGTGGGTGAGGATAGTGTGTGTGTGTGCACACAGGTGGGTGAGGATAGTGTGTGTGTGAGTGCACACAGGTGGGTGAGGATAGTGTGTGTGTGAGTGCACACAGGTGGGTGAGGATAGTGTGTGTGTGTGCACACAGGTGGGTGAGGATAGTGTGTGTGTGAGTGCACACAGGTGCGTGAGGATGGTGTGTGTGTGACTGCACACAGGTGGGTGAGGATAGTGTGTGTGTGAGTGCACACAGGTGCGTGAGGATGGTGTGTGTGTGAGTGCACACAGGTGGGTGAGGATAGTGTGTGTGAGTGCACACAGGTGCGTGAGGATAGTGTGTGTGTGAGTGCACACAGGTGGGTGAGGATGGTGTGTGTGTGCGCGCACACAGGTTCGTGAGGATAGTGTGTGTGTGAGTACACACAGGTGGGTGGGGATAGTGTGTGTGTGAGTGTACACAGGTGGGTGAGGATAGTGTCTGGTGTGTGAGTGCACACAGGTGCGTGAGGATAGTGTGTGTGAGTGCACACAGGTGGGTGAGGATAGTGTGTGTGTGAGTGCACACAGGTGGGTGAGGATAGTGTGTGTGTGTGCACCAAGGTGGGTGAGGATAGTGTGTGTGTGAGTACACACAGGTGGGTGAGGATAGTGTGTGTGAGTGCACACAGGTGCGTGAGGATAGTGTGTGTGCACACAGGTGCGTGAGAATAGTGTGTGTGTGACTGCACACAGGTGGGTGGGGATAGTGTGTGTGTGTGAGTACACACAGGTGGGTGGGGATAGTGTGTGTGACTGCACACAGGTGGGTGAGGATAGTGTGTGGTGTGTGACTGCACACAGGTGCGTGAGGATAGTGTCTGGTGTGTGAGTGCACACAGGTGCGTGAGGATCGTGTGTGGTGTATACACATGTGCGTGGTGCTCATTGCTGTAACTGGTCGGGCAGTCACGAAGGCGGAGCCGTGCCCTGGGGCGTGTGCTTTGTTAAGGCTTGTGGGGCCTGGTGGCCAGGCCCTCGGGGTCACCTGTCTATCTGCACCCCAACTGGACACCACCTTCTGCCAACACCTGCCCCAGTCCACACACATGCTCCACACCGGAGCACACGCTCCACACTCTGGGCACACCCTCAAATGAGCATCGCACAGTATGTACATGTGTGCTCAACTCACATCCCCACATTCATGAACACATGCACACGGTCATACACATGCGTGTTCACCTGTAGGCATGAACTTACACACCCACACATGCATGTGTGTATTCACACACGGCTGTGTGTTCCCCACGAGACACGCGCACGTGTGCACATGCACACAGGGGAGCAGCCGGGGCACTGTGCCCTCGCCCAGGCCTGCCGCGTGGGGGCAGGAGGGCGGCAGGGGTGGAAGGCGCCGCAGGCAGAGGAGCGAAGGGCTGGCCTCCTTCTCAGTGATGACTGAGCGCAGAGTTCTTACGCTAGAAAAAGAGTACGCTTCAGAAAACCCATGTTTATTCAAAAATCTCAGAAATCTGGAAAGCATAATAAATATCTGTACAGTGGCCAACCCTCTCGCACACAACACAGAAAGTGTGGACACCAAATGAAGTGTAAACCTGGCTGCGGAGCTTGTAAACAAAGTGGGGGAGGAGGAGAGCGGGAGGAGGAGGTGGGGAGAGTGGGGAGGGACTGGGCCAGGTGGCCACCAGGACCAGGGCACACTGCACCCCAGCCCTTCCCGCACGCTCAGGGACCAGCGGGTCCCTCTCTAGTCTAGGGGTCTTAGGCCACCTAGGAAGGCAAGGGGCAACAAAGCGTGTCAGAAAGCCAAGGAAGCGTGAACAAGTTGTATAGTGTGCTTCACAGAACCGGAAGGGCAGCCGGTAAACCCCAGCGAACATCTACAGGAATAACACCGTGGGTATTGCCATCTTGAAAAAGGCTCACACTTGGCCACCCGCGAATACATCGTTTAAAATCATGTACAAGTCTGACCATCATTAATGAGTGGAAGCCTCCCATTTTGCCTACTTTGGGGTCAGGGCCTGGCGGGGCCCTGGGTGTGTGTATTGTGCGTGTGGGGGGTGAGGGCCTGGTAGGGTCCTGGGTGTATGTGTGTGTGTGGGGGGGGTCAGGGCCTGGCGGGGCCCTTGGTGTGTGTATGTGTGTGTGTGGTATGGGTTCAGGGCCTGGTGGGGTCCTGTGTGTGTGTGTGTGTGTTGGGGTGTCAGGGCCTGGTGGGGTCCTGGGTGTGTTTATGTGTGTGTGAGGTCAGGGTTTGACAGGGTCCTGTGTGTGTGTGTTGGGGTGTCAGGGTCTGGCGGGGTCCTGGGTGTGTTGGGGTGTCAGGGTCTGGCGGGGTCCTGGGTGTGTTTATGTGTGTGTGTGGTATGGGTTCAGGGCCTGGTGGGGTCCTGTGTGTGTGTGTGTGTGTTGGGGTGTCAGGGCCTGGTGGAGTCCTGGGTGTGGGTGACCAGGGTCCTCCCAGCACAGGCTGCCCCCAGCAAGCGGCCCTGTGTGTGTGTGGCGGCCCTGGGTTAGAGGAGTCGGGCGGGCTGGGCTTCCTCTGGGGGCGGAGGGGCCGCGCTGCGGGTGGGCACGGGTGCAGGTAGCCTTCACGGTGGATGCACGGGCCCTCGCTACACACCCCTGCTCTCTAGGAACAGTCGCCAGCGCCTTCACTCGCAGCCGGCCTGGCTGGCCTGACCTGGGTGGGCGGTCCACGGGGGATGGAGCTGGGCCTGGCAGCCTCACGGGTCCCTCTGGCAGGCCGGCTCAGGACTCAGGAAGTAGTTGTGGGCGAGCCCACAGACCAGCCTGGGCCCACCTCCAGGCGCCTCCTTCCTCCCCGCCTCCCCCTTTAGTGGGACCCACAGCAAAGGCGGCCAGGCCGGAACCTGGGTGCTGGGGAAGCCAGCTGGGCCTGGGATAGCCAAGCCCTCAGTTCTTCCTTTTCTCCCTGGTGGTGCTGGGTGCAAAGGCGGGACTTGCCTTGCAGGGCTAGTGCCCCCCCCCCATGGCACCCAGCCCTTTCTTTTCTCCTACATCATGAGCAGAAATGAAAGAACTGGGACCTAAATCCCCAACCGATGAGGTTTCCCACCGAGGGCCGCGGCTGTGGACGGGCTGGTCCCCACGCCGCGTGGCATGCTCCCTTAGCCTCATGGAGCAAGGACTAAAGCTGGCAAAGTAACTTTGTTTGGGGCTGGGAAGGTGGCTCAGTGGTAGAGCGCTTGCCTTGCATGCATGAGGCCCTGGGTTCGATTCCTCAGCACCACATAAGCAAAAAAAAGCTAGAAGTGGCGCTGTGGCTCAAGTGGTAGAGTGCTAGCCTTGAGCTGAAGAGCTGAGGGACAATGCCCAGGCCCAGAGTTCGGGCCTACGACCAAAAAAAACCAACAAAACTTTGGTTTAAGGTCTGAAATAATTAGATCAAGCTACGGACTTAGTTTCCATACTGCAGTACTTTTTTTAAGGGGCAGAGGCTGGCCCTACAGTGACTTGAGCTGGAAGGAAAGGAGCGGCGTGTCCGGTGTCTTTCTGGCTGGAGAGACCCACCAGGCCGCTGGGGTTCTCAGGGCCTCTAGGGATGTGTCCCAGAGCTTGCTGTGACCACCGGCCCCTCCCCAGCCCTGGGGTGGGGTGGGGAATCCTCAGTGTTCCCTGGAGCTGGAGAGTGTACACCACGCCTCTGTGGCGGGGGTGGGGGGGGTTGGGGGTAGGGGGGAAGGGGAGGGGGGAGAGGGAGGGGGAAGGGGGAGGAGGGGAGGGGAAGGGGGGGCTCACCTGCCCTCAGGAAGTTCCCACTCCACTCTCCTGTGCACACACAGAGCAAAACACTGAATACCACAGAATCGCCTCGCACAAACAGCTACGGAACAGAGACACAAAATACACGCAAAACCACACCACCACGGCATCGGTTCTGTCCATAGACACGGAGCCCCCGGCCTCTCCAGGGAGAGTGGTCTGCACACGAAGCCCCCGGCCTCTCGGGGGAGAGAGGGGTCTGCACATGAAGCCCCCGGCCTCTGCGCTGCCCTGCGGACCAGAAACCGCAAGGGTGCACACTAAAGCCGCCTTTGGTGTCCTGGCCAGCGGCAGAGCCCTGGCTCCCCAGAGAGATCCTGTGTGTCTGTGGCCGAGGGTGGCCATGGGCCTGCGGGGCAGGGGGTCTCCGCAGGGAGCCCAGCATGAGTGGACCCCAGCTCAGCCGGCCCTGGCCGGCACTCGGCTCCATGGGAGGCTCTGGGAACAAAGACTGGGTTGTCCTGACTTGGGGGCTCCCTCTGGGGAGGGGTGGGCGCTCTTTGGATGATCTGTGGCAGGACACCTTGGTGCCGGCCCGTCGCGTGGCCTCCGGGGCCTCCAGCTGCCCCGTGCGTCAGGGTCTCGCGGAGGGCTCTGCCGTCACCTGGCCAGGACCTGGCTGGCTGTGGTCCTGGGCCCCATCGCGGGCTTCACGCCTGGTGGGCATCTCCTGACACGGATCTGAGCCTGACAGGGAACACCCAAGCCTCGAGGGGTCGCGGCCGCGGCACGGTGCGGTGACTGTGGCCATTTGGTTTTGCTGGGAGGAAAGGAGAGCAGGCAGCAGGTCCACGTGGTGTGGCCTGGGGTGTCCAGGCCAAAGGGGCACAGAGGAACAGCGAGGCCGGCCCAGCGTTGTGCGTGCCTGAGGTCACCGGGGGCCACAAGCCGGCCGGGCGCGGCACCCCAGGGCCGAGGACGCTGGCAGCGTGACCGTGGCGGCTACAAGCGCGTGGAGGTCAGTCTCTTCATGCCCCTGCGCTGGGCCAGGCCGGAGGACAGCACCGGCTCCAGCCGCGGCGCCTGCGGCGTCCTGTTCAGGGCAAAGTAGGTGGCCGCCATTGCACCCTGCAAGAGAAGGGTTGGGCAGGCGGATATGGAGCCCAGTGCCTGGCCTGGGGCTGCAGCCCTGCCATCCGTGCCTCAGTGTCTCCCCAGGAAAAGCGGGGAACCGAGGGCCCCCCAGTGCACGAGGACACGAGTGCCAGCTCCCCCCTCCCCCGGCGGGCCTGGAGGGCACGAGGGGTGTGAGGAGCCCGGCATCTGGGGACGGGGTCACACCCAGCCCTGGCCGCTACAGGTTGCCTGGGCGGCTGCAGGCCGACTTCACTCCCAGGGCGCACCTTCACCAGGTGGACGTCCTGTCTGCTCAGCTGGCTTTGGGACAGCAGCTCTCTGTTGACGATCCACGGGTGTTTCAGGACTTGCAGGGTGGTCAGGCGCTGCTGGGGGTCCACATGCAGCATCTTGGACACCATGTCCTGTCAGTGGGGTTGGGAGGGGGAGGGGCACAGGCTGCTCAAGGCGCTCGCGCTCGGTGGGACATGGCGGGACATGGGCTGGGAAGTGCTGTTCTGCGGCACTTCCCTGTGTGGTTTGTAAGCATGCGAATGTGAAGGGAGTTTTTAAAACCTGGGGTTTGGAATCCTGGGCTCTCTGCATGCTTGGCGGGTGCTCTACTACTTGAGCCACGCTTCCATTCTTGAGTTTTGACTGGCTAATTGGAGATGGAATCTGTGGACTTTATCTGCTTGGGCTGTGCTAGAACTGCGGTCTACTGGATCTCAGCCTCCTAGACAGCTAAGATGATAGTTGTGCACCCCTGGCACCCGGTTATGAATGACTTTTAAGTTTTAACTATTATAACTATTTAGCAGTTGTATCAATTTGCCTTTCATTCCATGTTGTACATTCAAAGGGAAATTAAATGGGCAAATAGCAAATGGTGCATGTAAAACACGAAGCATTATTTTAATATAAATGACAGCCTTCCAAGGGGAGATGTGACATAATAAATACTGTACAGATGCACAATGTGTGTGTGTGTGTGTGTGTGTGTGTGTCTCCTGTAGTTCTCTTTGGAGAAAAATGAACAAAGAATTTGGGACATGTCACCATTTGCCATTTTTGGCAGTGAGGTACAAACCCTCTCTCTGGCCCCTGCGGGAAGCTTCCTCTTGCTTGCATGGGGGGAGGGGAGGAGGAATGGAGCAGCGCTCACCTTGGCCTCGTCAGAGATGGAGTCCCAGTTTCCCCCGGAGAGCGCGTACTTCCCGCTGCCGACTCGGGCCAGGATCTCCTCAGGGGTGTCGTCCGGCCCGTTGGCAAAGGGGGTAAAGCTGCTTGGGGAGCCATGGTGCCGTGAGCTCCACCATTGTGGGGCCTTCCACCCAGGCCAGCCGCCCTGCACGGAACACTGAGGCCTCCGATGTTCACGGAGGCCAGCCCAGGAGAGCCGGCCCCAGTCCCCTAGCCGCATCCCAAAGACGGCATGGCTGGCAGGGGAGCACTGCGCTGAGGTCCGTGATGGACAGGGGAGCACTGTGCTGAGGTCAGTGATCATGCACAGGGGAGCACTGCGCTGAGGTCAGTGATGCACAGGGGAGCACTACGCTGAGGTCAGTGATGCACTGCGCTGAGGTCAGTGATGCACAGGGAGCACTGCGCTGAGGTCAGTGATGCACAGGGGAGCACTGCGCTGAGGTCAGTGATGGACAGGGAGCACTGCGCTGAGGTCAGTGATGGACAGGGGAGCACTGCGCTGAGGTCAGTGATGGACAGGGGGGCACTGCGCTGAGGTCAGTGATGGGTTGGGGAGCACTGTGCTGAGGTCAGTGATGGACAGGGGAGCACTGCGCTGAGGTCAGTGATGGACAGGGGAGCACTGCGCTGAGGTCAGTGATGGACAGGGGAGCACTGCGCTGAGGTCAGTGATGCACAGGGGAGCACTGCGCTGAGGTCAGTGATGCACAGGGGAGCACTGCGCTGAGGTCAGTGATGCACAGGGAGCACTGCGCTGAGGTCAGTGATGGACAGGGGAGCACTGCGCTGAGGTCAGTGATGGACAGGGGAGCACTGCGCTGAGGTCAGTGATGCACAGGGGAGCACTGCGCTGAGGTCAGTGACGCACAGGGGAGCACTGCGCTGAGGTCAGTGATGCACAGGGGAGCACTGCGCTGAGGTCAGTGATGGGTTGGGGAGCACTGCGCTAAGGTCAGTGATGGACAGGGGAGCACTGCGCTGAGGTCAGTGACGCACAGGGGAGCACTGCGCTGAGGTCAGTGATGGGTTGGGGAGCACTGCGCTGAGGTCAGTGATGGACAGGGGAGCACTGCGCTGAGGTCAGTGATGGACAGGGGGGCACTGCGCTGAGGTCAGTGATGGACAGGGAGCACTGCGCTGAGGTCAGTGATGGACAGGGGAGCACTGCGCTGAGGTCAGTGATGGACAGGGGGGCACTGCGCTGAGGTCAGTGATGGGTTGGGGAGCACTGTGCTGAGGTCAGTGATGGACAGGGGAGCACTGCGCTGAGGTCAGTGATGGACAGGGGAGCACTGCGCTGAGGTCAGTGATGCACAGGGAGCACTGCGCTGAGGTCAGTGATGCACAGGGAGCACTGCGCTGAGGTCAGTGATGCACAGGGGAGCACTGCGCTGAGGTCAGTGATGGACAGGGGAACACTGCGCTGAGGTCAGTGATGGGTTGGGGAGCACTGTGCTGAGGTCAGTGATGGGTTGGGGAGCACTGCGCTGAGGTCAGTGATGGACAGGGGAGCACTGCGCTGAGGTCAGTGATGGGTTGGGGAGCACTGTGCTGAGGTCAGTGATGGGCAGGGGAGCACTGCGCTGAGGTCAGTGATGGACAGGGAGCACTGCGCTGAGATCAGTGAAGGACAGGGGAGCACTGCGCTGAGGTCAGTGATGCACAGGGGAGCACTGCGCTGAGGTCAGTGATGCACAGGGGAGCACTGTGCTGAGGTCAGTGATGGACAGGGGAGCATTGCGCTGGGTCAGGAGCCCGAATGCTCTGTGGCTGGTCTGAGCCTACGGGAAGTTCACAGTGCCTTCTTCTCGTGTTGGTGTCCTGGGGCTGTGGAGGCCGAGCGCGCGCACCCAGCCCAGGGATCCCGTGTGTGGCCCCTCGCCGCCCAGCCGCGCACCCCTGGCCACGTTACCCTGCCAGCATGGTGTACAGCAGGATGCCCAGGCTCCAGACGTCGCACGCTGCATCGTAGCCTTGCCGCTTCAGGACCTGGGGAGGAGATGGACGGGGTCAGCGTGGCGCTCTGGCCCTCAGGGGCCGTCTCCGAGGGTGCAGCGGCCCACCAAGACGCAGAAGGCAAACGCGGTGCCCGCCACACAGCTTTAAGACTGAAGATCTACACATAAAAATCCAGGTCTCCCGTCTTCTGACTCTGCTTTTAGTAGGATGAGGTTTGAACTCAGGACTAGGGAGGTGCTTCACCACTTGAGCCACGTCCTTTGCCCTCTTTGCTTTTATTATTTCAAAAATAGGGTTTCCTGTTTACACCTGGTCAGAACTAGACAGTCACCCTCTTGACTTCTGTGTCCTGAGCAGCGGGGGTGAGAGGTATGGCCCACCACACCCAGCTTCTTATTGGTTGGTTTGCATTGACCTCAAACCCCATCCTCCAACCCCAGCCTCCCGAGTAGCTCAGATGGTGGGCCTGAGCCACGGGCGCAGCTCCATGCTGGCCCTGTCAAGCGAGCAGTTCACTATCCACCGCTGCCCCCAAACAGCCCTCCGGCCTCTGCCCCGCTCACTGCCACCTCCCACACGCCAACCCCATTCTACCCTCAGTTCTTTTCATTAAAAAGAAAGTAAGTGGCTATAGAAAGGCACTTCACTCAACATGCCAGACTTTGAGCACAGTGCACCCCGATCGCGGCTGACCCACGCCTCCCAGGCCCTCCACGCCCTCGCGGTGCGTGTGCTCCACATGCGCTCCACCTTGGTGCCCCTGAAGCTGAGCACCCCAGAACCCCAGGCTCTGCCTTTGTGTGCCCAGCCCACCCAGCCGGGGTGCCTCAGCATTCCCTTTCTTTTAAAGATGAATAGAGCCGGGCACGGTGGCTCACGCCTGTCATCCTAGCCACTCAGAAGGCTGAGATCTGAGGATCCCAGTCTGAAGCCAGCCTGGGCTGGAAAGTGCATGAGACTCTTATCTCCAATTGACCACCATAAGGCTCAAAGTGGAGCTGTGGCTCAAGTGGTAGAGAGACAGCCTTGCACAAAAAAAGAGTCCAGTGAGAGGTCCAGATTCTGAGCTCTGGCACACACAGAAGATAAAGGCTGGGAAGCATTCTATTGTGAACAGTATTCCAGGTGTGTGCACACATGCACACGTTCCGTTTGCAAACCCCTCCACTGATGGAGACTGCCACTTCTACTCCAGGACGATGGTGGCTGCTGTGGCGATCGGCGGACAGACACCTCACCCCTCAGGACTGGAGCCCGATGGGAGTGGCTGAGTGTCACCGTTACACATTGGGGTTTTTTTTAATTAATTTTTTATATTTATTTTTGTTTATATGGTTCTGAGGAATCGAACCCAGGGCCTCATGCGCGCTAGGCACGCACTCTACCACGAAGCCACCTTCCCAGCCCTGATTTTTCTTTTTTGAGATTAGTCTTGCCATGTTCCCGAGGTCGGACCACTCGAACCTCTGAGGTCCAGTGGCCCTAATGGCTGAGACTACAGGTGTTTACCATGGCGCCTGGTTTTCCTCTCTGTGTGTGGAGTTTAAAATGAGGACTTTGTAATGCGTCCTTGGACCACTCAGGGCAGTGGAGCGTTGTGTGCTGATGTGTTGACAGCTGAGGGGGCAGCAGAGACCGTCACAGACCCCCGTGGAATGGGGACGTGGCTTGGACGTGGGTGGGCAGCCTCTCATGAGGTGAGGCCTGGCCCCTGTGCCCCTTCCGTGGGCCCTGAGCGCTCCGTTCAAGCACCAGCTCCACAGCCCATGGCCGCGTGAGCTCTACAAGTCACGTCCCGACCTCAGTGGCCCGGTAACTCTGCCTGGTGTAAGAGCTGAGGTTAAGACCTGCATCGCTGGGCAAATGGCAAAGCTACTTCACAAGAGCTTGTGTCGGGCTTGGCCGGCCTGACCCTCATCGCCCAGACGCCTGCACAGGCTCAGCACAAGAACTGCTCTGAAGCTGCGGCCAAAGTGTCATCAGCCACCTCTGTGAGGACTGCTGGCTCCTGGGAGTGTGCGTGTGTCTGTGTGTGCACACGCACGCGTGTGTGCTCTGCTTTGCTGCATGCTGAGCACTGAGGAAGTCCTCCTCTGTGCAGCACCACGGGCACCAACGCTGCCCGACCCTGACAGGGCTGAGGCCGGTCTCCCAGGTTGCCGAGCGCCCGGGAACCTCCAGCGCCCTGGTGCGTCCACGGAGTGCTGCGCTGCGCACCAGGGGCTGTGGGCTTCCCCCCCCCCACCAGGGCCCGCCCTGCTCTCAGTGGGCATCTTCAGGCACCTGCTGAGCACGCCTCTCACAGAGCAGCTCTCAGACCCCGGGAGGGAGGGCCCGCCCCCTCGGACCCCCGGGAGGGAGGGCCCGCCCCCCTCGGACCCCGGGAGGGAGGGCCCGCCGTCCTCGGACCCCGGGAGGGAGGGCCCGTCCTCCTTGGACCCCGGGAGGGTCCGGCCCCTCGGACCCCGGGAGGGAGGGCCCGCCGTCCTCAGACCCCGGGAGGGAGGGCCCGCCCCCCTCGGACCCCGGGAGGGAGGGTCCGCCCCCCTCGGACCCCGGGAGGGAGGGCCCGCCGTCCTAGGACCCCGGGAGGGAGGGTCCGCCCCCCTCGGACCCCGGGAGGGAGGGCCCGCCCCCCTCGGACCCCGGGAGGGAGGGCCCGCCCTCCTCGGTCAGCAAGGTCCCCCGCCACCCAGCTCCTCCACTCAGCTCTGGTGCCCGCCAGAAGCAGGCGGGTGGTGTCAGACCCAGAGGCCAGACCTCGGGGGACGGGAGGAGGGGCGGGGGCAGAGGCCTGAGGTGGGCCCCTGGAAGGTAGGGGCCCAGCTGCAAATCACTACGGAGCCCCAGTAGACTTAAACCAAGCGTCAGCAAGTTTGGCTTTGGTCTGACAAAACGCTCAAGTGAGAGCTAACAGTACAAGACGCCTCCAGCCTCCAGCCCCCG
The DNA here is from genome assembly GCF_000151885.1 of Dipodomys ordii. NCBI lineage: Eukaryota > Metazoa > Chordata > Mammalia > Rodentia > Heteromyidae > Dipodomys > Dipodomys ordii. The sequence goes on along the minus strand of NW_012267293.1, from coordinate 1,722,689 downwards.
GCCTCCAGCCCCGGCACAGGCAGGCCCGGGCACTGGCAGGCCCGGGCACAGGCAGGCCTGGGCACAGGCAGGCCCGGGCACTGGCCAGGTCAGCCCCACGCCTGGTCCAGGTGCCATCGCTCACTCCTAACAAGGAAGCAGGTTTCCCAGTGGAAACGAATGCTGCTCGCAGCCGAGGACTGGCAGGGTCCCGGGACGCAGCCCCCTCCACACACAGCCTGTGGTCGTTTTTTCTGGGGTCAGGTTGGTCACCGGCTGCCCGCAGCCTCTGGAGGGAGGCCGCGGGGGGGTCTGCGGGCCCGGCTCCGGGCTCACCTCGGGGGCCACGAAGTTGGCCGTGTAGCAGGGCGTCATGAGCAGCCCGTTCTCCGCGCGCAGCTGCTTGGCGAAGCCGAAGTCGCAGATGCGGATGGACTCCGGGTTTCCGGACTCGTCCACGTACAGGATGTTGCTGGGCTTCAGGTCCCGGTGGACCACCTGGAGGCGGCAGGCCGCGCGCGGGGTGAGCAGGGCGGCCGGAGGCACCCGGGCTCCGCGGAGCCTCGCTGCCCCC
>NW_012267293.1:1712329-1719921 GCF_000151885.1 Dipodomys ordii | reverse complement strand
CCCCTGCGGGCTCCTGACACACCCGGGAATCCCGCCTAGTCCTAGTCCTTTCTTTTACTTCTTTTTTTGCCGGTCCTGGAGCTTGATTGGACTCAGGGTCTGGGCGCTGTCCCTGAGCTTCTTTTGCTCAAGGTCTCTACCACTTGAGCCACAGCGCCACCTCCTGCTTTTTCTGGGTAGTTAATTGGAGATAAGAGTCTCAAGGACTTTCCTGCCCAGGCTGGCTTTGAACTGCAATCCTAGACCTCAGCTTCCTGAGTAGCTAGGATTACTGCCTGAGTCAGTGGCACCTGTGGCGCTTCAAGGCAGCACGAGGCTGGGAGAAGAAGGGTGGGTGTGGAGAGGTCACAGACACGAGGGAGCCACAGCGCCCACCGGCCCCTTGGCTGGGCGTCCCGAGCTCTGCAGCCACGAGAGGCCTCTGCCTGGCCTCTGAGTTGCACACCGCCACAAAGTGAGCCAAGGTGTGTGCTGGGGAGGGAGCCCAGGCGGGACGGGCCTCTGGGCAGAGCACAGAGAAGCCCCTCCGTGGCCAGCGTGGGTAGCTGTGCTGGGGGGCAGATAAAACGGCTCTGCCCTGGGAAGACGGCCCGTCCTTGGCAGGTGTCCCAATGCCCTGGGGTCCTCGGGTGGCTCACACTGTTGTGGTGCCTTCCCTGTGCGCTTGGCTTCCGTGTTTGTGGAGAGCGGTGGGGGACAGGACCCTTTCCTGGGAAATCATAACATGGCAAACAACACTCAGGGCAGAAGTAAGGTTTCTAGAAGCATCTTCCTGACAGTGATTTCCCAGCCTGGGCTTGGCAATTTGAGAAGGGTAAGATATAGCCATAGACTTTAGTGGATTTGTTTTTCTCCAGAGATTAGGTGACAAAGTGACCTGTTGTTAGCACACGTCCGATTGGTCCCCAGGAAGAGGACGCAGTGCATGGAGGAGGAAGCATTTCCCAGAGGCGGGTCCAGGTGTGTTAGGAGCGTCCTTGCCTGACCCCTGCATTACAAGTGGGCAGGGATGCCAACGGCCACATCGTTTCCTGTGCACGCACCCATGACCCTGGAAGGAAAGGGAAAATGCAAACCACCTGGCTTCCCAAGGATGGGGTGTGCCTGGTCGTGGGTGGGGAGCTGCGGGGTGTCCGTGTGGATGTTGAACATTCAGCAGCCATAGGAATGCATGCTTCCTTTCTTTCTTTTTCTTTTTTTCTTTCTTTTTCTCTTTCTTTCTTTCTTTCTTTCTTTCTTTCTTTCTTTCTTTCTTTCTTTCTTTCTTTCATTCTTGTCAGTCGTGGGGCTTGAACTCTGGACCTGGGCGCTGTCCCTGAGCTCTTCAGCTAAAGGTGAGCGCTCTACCACTTGAGCCACAGCACCACTTCCGGGTTTCTGGTGGTAACTGGAGATAGGAGTCTCATGGACTTTCCTGCCCAGGCTGGCTTTGAACCGTGATCCTCAGATCTCAGCCTCTTGAGTAGCTAGGATGACAGGTGTGAGCCACTGGTGCCCAGCTGGGAATGCATTTTCTATTCAGAAACATGAAACTCAAGACTCTTCTGCAAAGCACGCGGGACACGGGGGCTGGCCTGTGAGCTCACCACGTGTGCTGTGAGCCCCTCACACCGCAGGGACACGGGGGCTGGCCTGTGAGCTCACCACGTGTGCTGTGAGCCCCTCACACCGCAGGGACACGGGGGCTGGCCTGTGAGCTCACCCGCATGTGCTGTCCTCATACCGCAGAAAGCTCTTGCGTACAGCGATAAGTACATGCGAACACAGCTTCTCATGGCCTGTCAAAGACTTTTTAAGACTGTAGCGAACGCCCACATGCATGTAGCCACGCGTGCAGGTACTACACGCTGGCACACGGGAGCTGTGCTGCTGAGGACCCACCCTGAGCGCGCGGCGAGTTTGATTATATCAGAATAACCGTTACATCTGGCAAAGCCACTGAATGGTCTGGCTGAGCGGCCCCGAGTGTCTCACGGGCCACTGCACACCCGCGGGCCTTGTGCCACCGGGGGGGGCGAGGGGGCAGTGTCCAGCGCGGTCACAGGGGACACACAGGGCTCGGAGGAGGCCCAAGGAGCGGAGGACTGGGTGCTGGCCCCCGGGAGCAGGGGAGGACAGGCAGGCAGCTTCTGCCCTGTGTCCTCCAAGCCCCGCGGCTCTGCTTCCCCACCGGGGAGTTTCCTGGAAGCCTGTCTTGGGAAGGGTTCTTCACCGCGGGGAAGTGAGGAGGAGGGGGCCGGGGAGACGGTGACCTCCGAGACCATGTTTTGGAAGCCAAGGCTGGGACAGGCTCTTCTGCCACGCTCCTGGCATTCGACCAGCCCTCACCGGGTCTCCTCAGGGCCCTCCGGCCACGTGGAGCCCACACACCTACATCAGCCCGATCCTCCGGGTTTGATCTAAGAAACACTGGGCGAGGAGGCTGCGCAGCCCGGCACAGACCTGGTGAAGTGCAGGTGGAAGACAATGCGGTCCCTGGCGGCCGGTGCCGCGGCCCCTCCCCTCCTCACCCCTCTCCTCCCTCTTTCTTTTCAGCCTTTGTATTTCTCCCTGTCCTCGTCTTTCTCACTCTGCCCGTCGGCAGTGGTGGGTGGGTGCGGGCACGGGCACACCCACTCTCGGGCACAGGCCAGGCACCCTTGCGCGTGGGAAGTCAGTACAGCGTGTAATGGCTTGAGAGGTCTACGAGACACAGCCCCCTGGAAAACTGACTCACACAAAATGACACAAAAGGACCTGGTGTGTCCTGGTGGAAAGAAACTTAAAACTCCCACGCCAATCAGTCCTAAAAATACGTTGTTAAAAAACAAATAAAAGGAGGTTCTCGTCAGGCCACGCGTCTGCCTCTCTGGCCGAACCGTTCCATACCCAGCCTGGGAAGCGCAGCCACGCGCGAACACTGCGTGGGCAAGTCTCACTCCTTGGGGGTCGAGCCGGGCGTGGTGGCCGGCGCCATCCTGGCAGTTACGAATATGAACGGGCGGCACCGGCCGCGGGGGCGTCCAAGGATCCGCTGTTGCTGATTGGCTAGGGCCCAGGCGTCTTCACAGGCCGCACTCCGGAGAGGACCCGGCGCCCCGCCTTGCAGACCCTCGGGGAGCCCTGCCAGGCGGGCGGGCGTCCCTGGGCCCCCAGGGCACGTCGGAAGATCAGCGCCAGAGGACCAGCCAGAGCGAGTCTCACCGAGTCCCCGTCGGGGCTGGTGCCGCTGTCTTCTACGGCGTCCGGTGCTGCTGAGCGGATGCACGGTGAAGCCCAGCGGGCAGGAGTGAGGCTCGCCCACCATGAGCAAGCGTCCAAGAAACCCACGCAAGCTGGGGAGAAGAAAACCGGCCTCAGGGATGCGGGGCCACAGGACCCACGGGAGGTACGGGTGAGAACCAGCGTCTCCTACAAACCAGAGGGAAAACCTCATGCAGACACAACTTCTTCCTTCCTTCCTCCTGCCCTCCTCCCCTTTTTTTTTTTTTTGCCAGTAGTGGGACTTGAACTCAGGACCAGGGTGTGGTCTCTGAGCTTTTCCACTCAAGGCTGGCCCTCTACCACTTGAGCCACCCCTTTACTGGTGTGTGTGTGTGGGGGGGTGGTGAAGGCACCACCAGGCTCCTGGGCAGCAGCAAAACATCCCCAGGATGCTTGACCTGGGCGAGCCTTCCTCGCAGTCCAGGCGCCGGGCAGGCCGAGCAGAGCGAGCAGAGCAGCGTCACCCAGGTGCACACACAAGCCACTTCTCCGGGTCCACACACTCCCTCTGGCTTGAGAAGCTGAAGGTGATTTTGTGGAGAGCGTTGGCTGTCTTCTTTGCTGTTGAATGGCTCCAAGGCCCGGCGTGGTCCACGGGGCAGGCCTTGCCAGCCCGCACGCGCGTCCCGTGAGGCCGTGGCTTCCAGCAGCAGGTGGAAGGCTGGCTCTGCTCTGTGTGCAGCCGTCTTTCCAGGGCCTAGAGAGCCACGATGGCTGGGATTTATTCCTGCACCCACCCCATGCTGGCTGCCTGGCGCTCTCCTCCTCCTTTGAGCGGCAGGTCTTCCTGCAGATGTTTGGGAACGGGCTGGTCAGGTGGCACAGGCGTGGGCCTGGTCTCTCAGGGTCCTTGGGAGACGGGTGGAGTCTCTTGTCCAGCAGAGAAGGTATGGTATGTGCCGTTACACACTAGACTTCCATTGCAGCAAAAAGATCTAGCTTTTAATCCACATTCAGTCAACCAGTAAACGCTGGAAGCTGGCATTTTGGATTCCCAGATGAAATATTCAATCCAGCATCAGCCACAGAGGCTGAAGAGATGACTGAACTGGAATACAGATCCTTCTTCTTCTCTTCCTTCTCCTCTTCCTCTTTGTCTTCTCTTTCTCCTTCTTCTCCTCCCCCTCCCTACTTCCTATTTTCTCCCTCCCTTTGTCTTCTCCCTCTTCTTCCCCTTTCCTCTTCTTGGAGTAGTTGGGTTTGAGCTCAGGGACTCAGGTTTGGTAGACAAGTACTCTACCTCTTGAGCCAAACCTCCAGCCCTTCTTTTGCTCCTTTTCCAAACAGAGCCTTCATTCTTGCTCAGGACTGGCCTGGGACCACGCTCCTCTTATTTACACTTTCAGATCAGCAGTAGTAGGTGTGAGCCACTGAATCCAGCATAACTTGGTTGAGATGAAGGAAGATCTCTCAGACTTTTTGCCTGGGCTGGTCTTGGATCTTGTTCATCCTGATCTCAGTTTCCTGACAGCTAATACTGCGGGTCTGAACCACTATGTCCAACTTTGTTTTCTTGACTGGCTCATCTTTAGGTGACTCTGTCCTCCTCCTCTCCTTTCCCTCTCTTCCTCTCTGCCTTGCCCTGGCCCAACTCTACTTCCTCAAAATATTGGGTGCTCAAAGCCGTCCTCAGCACGCATCGTACATTAACTGCTGGCAGCAGTCATCCTACACGCAGGACTACCGGGTAAACATTCCTGACTTGCCACACCATTCTGTAATGAATAACCTCAAGTCAAAGCAAAGTGAACTCCACTGCGGAGGACCTCAGGTCTAGCTCTCCAGTAAAGGACAGCGTGGAGGCTGGAGGCGACCCTCGGCTTCCTTCCTGCATGGCTGCGCTCACACACACACACACACACACACACACACACACACACGCTGCTCACAGGGGCAGCCGCTGTTCACACACACGCTGCTCACAGGGGCAGCCGCTGTTCACACACATACACACACACACGCTGCTCACAGGGGCAGCCGCTGTTCACACACATACACACACGCTGCTCACAGGAGCAGCCGCTGTTCACACACACACGCTGCTCACAGGAGCAGCCGCTGTTCACACACACACACACACGCAGCTCACGGGGGCAGCCGCTGTGCTCACACACACACACAGCTCACGGGGGCAGCCGCTGTGCTCACACACACACACACACATGCTGCTCACGGGGGCAGCCGCTGCGCTCACACACACTGCTCACGGGGGCAGCCGCTGCGCTCACACACACATGCGGCTCACAGGAGCAGCCGCTGCGCTCACACACACACGCGGCTCACGGGGGCAGCCGCTGTGCTCACACACACACACATGCTGCTCACGGGGGCAGCCGCTGCGCTCACACACATGCACACATGCACGTGTGCGATCACGCTGCTCACGGGGCACCCCTTACCTTCACGGCGTACTCAGCATCTGTAGCCTTGTGCACACACCGCTTGCACACAGAGTAGGAGCCCACTCCGATGTCCTCCTTGACCTCGTAGCCATCAGTGAAGTGGACGTTGTTCCCGTGTAGCTGCTGCAGGGAGACGGGCGTGAGGCTGCGCACGCAGCACTGGGCACAGACCGGTAACTCGGGGACTCAGAGATTCAGGCTCAGGAGTGAAAGGGTTCCTGTGCCCCGGGCCGCAGTGCTATTCGGAGAAGGTTCCAGATCAAATCCCTGCTCCCCAATCCGGAGGCCCCCCAATCCTGAGGCTCCCCAATCCTGACTGCTAATATTTGGACTCTAGGAGGTCTTCGTGCACTCACAAGCCAGGAGGGTCTAGAGGAAAAAGGCAGGGCACGAGTGGGGGTGGGGTGCAGGTGAGGGTGTCTGGGGGTGCAGGTGTGGGTGTCTGTGGGGTGCAGGTGTGGGTGTGGGGTGCAGGTGTGGGTGTCTGTGGGGTGCAGGTGAGGGTGTCTGTGGGGTGCAGGTGAGGGTGTCTGTGGGGTGCAGGTGTGGGTGTGGGGTGCAGGTGTGGGTGTCTGGGGGTGCAGGTGAGGGTGTCTGTGGGGTGCAGGTGTGGGTGTCTGGGGGTGCAGGTGAGGGTGTCTGTGGGGTGCAGGTGTGGGTGTCTGGGGGTGCAGGTGAGGGTGTCTGGGGGTGCAGGTGAGGGTGTCTGTGGGGTGCAGGTGTGGGTGTCTGTGGGGTGCAGGTGTGGGTGTCTGTGGGGTGCAGGTGTGGGTGTGGGGTGCAGGTATGGGTGTCTGTGGGGTGCAGGTGTGGGTAGGGGTGGGTGCAGGTGTGGGTGTCTGTGGGGTGCAGGAGTGGGTGTCGGTGGAGTGCAGGTGTGGGTGTGGGTGGGGTGCAGGAGTGGGTGTGGGTGGGGTGCAGGAGTGGGTGTCTGTGCCGTGCAGGTGTGGGTGTGGGTGGGGTGCAGGTGTGGGTGTCTGTGGGGTGCCGGTGTGGGTGTCTGTGGGGTGCAGGTGTGGGTGTCTGTGGGGTGCAGGTGTGGCTGTGGGGTGCAGGTGTGGCTGTGGGGTGCAGGTGTGAGTGTCTGTGGGGTGCAGGTGTGTCTGGGGTGCAGGTGTGGGTGTGTCTGGGGTGCAGGTGTGGGTGTCTATGTGGTGCAGGTGGGGGTGGGAGTGGGGTGCAGGTGTGGCTGTCCATTGGGTGCAGGTGTGGGTATCTGTGGGGTGCAAGTGTGGGTGTCTGTGTTTTGCAGGTGAGGGAGTCCCTGGGCTGCAGTTGTCCGTGGGGTGCAGTATGGTTGTCGGTGGGGTGCCGGTGTGGGTGTCTGTGGGGTACAGGTGTGGGTGTCTGTGGGGTGCAGGTTTGGATGTCTGTGGGGTGCAGGTGTGGGTATCTCTGGGGTGCAGGTGTGGGTGTCTGTGGGGTACCGGTGTGGTTGTCCATGGGGTGCAGGTGTGGGTGTCTGTGGGGTGCAGGTGTGGCTGGGTGTGGGGTGCAGGTGTGGGTGTCCGTGGTGTGCAGGTTTGGGTGTCTGTGGGGTGCAGGTGTGGCTGGGGGTGGGGTGCAGGTGTGGGTGGGGGTGGTATGCAGGTGTGGGTGTCCGTGGGGTGCAGGTGTGGGTGGGTGTGTGGTGCAGGTATGGGTGTCTGTGGGGTGGAGGTGTGGGTGTGGGTAGGGTGCAGGTGTGGGTGGGTGTGGGGTGCAGGTGTGGGTTTCTGGGGTGCAGGTGTGGGGTGTCTGCGGGGTGCAGGTGTGGGTGTCTGTGGGGTGGAGGTGTGGGTGTCTGTGGGGTGCAGGTGTGGGTGTCTGTGGGGTGCAGGTGTGGGTATGGGTGGGATGCAGGTGTGGGTGTCTGTGGGGTATAGGTGTCTGTGGGGTGTAGGTGTGGGTGTGGGTGGGGTGCAGGTGTGGGTGTCTGTGGGGTGCAGGTGTGGGTGTCTGTGGGGT
>NW_012267293.1:1706592-1712038 GCF_000151885.1 Dipodomys ordii | reverse complement strand
TGTGGGGTATAGGTGTCTGTGGGGTGTAGGTGTGGGTGTGGGTGGGGTGCAGGTGTGGGTGTCTGTGGGGTGCAGGTGTGGGTGTCTGTGGGGTGCTGGTGTTGGTGGGTGTGGGGTGCAGGTGTGGGTGGCTGTGGGGTGCAGGGCACAGGTGTCTGTGGAGTGCAGGTATGGGTGGGTGTGGGGTGCAGGTGTCGATGTCTGTGGGGTGCAGGTTTGGGTGTCTGGGGTGCTAGTGTGGGTGTCTGTGGTGTGCAGGTGTGGGTGTCCGTATGGTGCAGGTGTGGGTGTTTGTGGGGTGCAGGTGTGGGTGTCTGGGGTACAGGGCTGGGTGTCTGTGGGGTGCAGGTGTGAGTGTCTGTGGGGTGCAGGTGTGGGTGTCTGTGGGGTGCAGGTGTGCATGGCCGTGGGGTGCAGGTATGGGTGTCTGTGGGGTACAGGTGTGGGTGTCTGTGTGGTGCAGGTATGGGTGTCCGTGGGGTGCAGGTATGGGTGTCTGTGGGGTGCAGGTGTGGGTGTCTGTGGGGTGCAGGTGTGGGTGTCTGTGGGGTGCAGGTGTGGGTGCCTGTGGGGTGCAGGTGTGGGTGTCCGTGGGGTGCCGGTGTGGGTGTCTCTGGTGTGCAGTTGTGGGTAGGTGTGGGGTGCAGGTGTGGGTGTCTGTGGGGTGCAGGTGTGGGTAGGTGTGGGGTGCAGGTGTGGGTGTCTGTGGGGTGCAGGTGTGGGTGTTTGTGGGGTGCAGGTGTGGGTGTCTGTGGGGTGCAGGTGTGGGTGTCTGTGGGGTGCAGGTGTGGGTGAATGTGGGTTGCAGGTGTGGGTGGCTGTGGGGAGCAGGGCACAGGTGTCTGTGGGGTGCAGGTGTGGCTGTGGGGTGCAGGTGTGGGTGTCTCTGGGGTGCCTGTGTGGGTGTCTGTGGGGTGCAGGTGTGGGTAGGGGTGGGGTGCAGGTGTTGGTGTCTCTGGGGTGCAGGTGTGGGTGTGGGTGGGGTGCAGGTGTGGGTGGCCATGGGGTGCGGGCGTGGGTGGTCGCGGTGTGCCTGGCAAGTGTCTGCATGGAAGACCTGGGCTTGGGAACGCGATCCCGGGCCCCTCACCCAGCGCCCTGCCTGCCCTCAGTGGAGACACAATGCCCTGCAGCGCTGCGGGACACGTGCAGGGTGCCAGCACCTCTGCACAAGGCCACGGGAGGGAACGGGGCACCCCGCCCTCCTGGGCACTGGCAAGCACACCAGCTCTTCACCCAGCTCAGTCCTCAGTCCTCGGTGTTTTGGGTACATTGCGGGGAGAACTCTTTCTAGAATGATACTTTCCCTTGACCTTCCCCAGACCCACGGGAGGCCCCCACCCTCTCTCTGCGTGACCCCCGGCCCCTGGCACAGACATCACGGTGACTGTGCCTGGGGACTGTCCCTCTCCTGGAGGAGGGTGACAGCTCAGATCACCATAGCAACAGTTGGGAGCACGGAAGTGGGGACACGTCCGCCTCCACCATTCGCTACCCCGGCACCCAGCACCTTTGGGTGTGGGGTCCAGTGTGCCAGCCAGGGCCGGGTGACGCCGGCGTGGGGTGGTCAGGGTTACCTGCACAATGGGATGGACTGGGGCCGCCTGCGTGTCTTGCTGCAAGGGCTCCTGGACCAGGCTGGAGGCCACAAAGCTGAATCCGCGAAACAGGTGGTGAGCGCTGGCACTCGGAGGAACGCCGGGGGAGTCTGCGGGGGGGGGACACAGGGCTGTAGACATGCACGCGTGCACACGTTCCATGCACACACGTGTGTGTGCAGGCAAGCAGTGGCAGAGCTGAGTGGGCACAGGGCCTGTAGATGTGCACGTCTGCATGCGTTCTGTCTGTGTGTGTGTGCGCATGTGTGAGCATGTGCGCGTGTGTGAGCGCACATGTGTGCAGGCGTTGGAGAAGGCAAAGTAGTCACAGGGAGAAGACTCAACCTTATTGAACCACTTTATTGTAGGTGGTGCTAGTGGTCTGGGTTTAAGGGGCAAATATACCTAGGACAACAACTTCAGGTAATCACCCAACACACCTCATTGTATGTATGTGAGCTTTGAGATAGGGTCTGGCTGTGTAGCCCAGGCTGGACTGACATTCACAGTTTTCCTGCCAGGCGAGAGCGGGAAGTGAGTGCTTTACTGAGCTGTTTTGTAAACTTTGTACAAGTTGCTCATTGCTTGGCTGATAGGCAGCTGACCAGTTTCAAGACCATCATTTACAGCCAGTGACCATGGTTTACACCTGTAATCCTAGCTACTCGGGGGCTGCGATCTGAGGATTACGGTTCAAAACCAGCCTGGGCAGGAAAGTCTGAGACTCTGATTTCCAGGGACCTACTCAGGAATCCAGAAGTGGTGCTGTGGCTCAAGTGGTTGAGCACCAGCTTTGAGCAATGGAAACCCTGGCCCAGAGACCAGGCCCAGAGTTGAAGCTCTAGGACTGAAAAAAAGAAATTATTGAGCAAGCCAGAGGAAAAATGACTGGGCAGGGTGAAGAAAATATTTGCATAACTCAAGACAGACAGGAGGCTACACTATGCAAGAGCTCCCAGAACTCAAAAGAAAACCAGCAAACCAAGAAGCACCTGTGGCTGTCACAGGTGTGAAAAGATGGCAGCCTCTGAGCAGGATGTTTGCATGAGCTAGCCAGGGCCTGGGTGTACTTCAGTGGTAGAGAGCCAGCTGGCTCCATCCCAGCAAAAACGAGATAACAACACAAACAAACAAATACAAGGAGATGTCTTACCAACCACCTCTGGGTTGGGACTAGAGCAGAAGGAGGAAGGGAAAAGGCTGTGTGCTCTCTGAAGTTCAGTGTGTGGGAACTTAGGCTGCACAATCACTTTGGAAAGGACTTAGAATTAATGTAGGAAAGTGTGTGCTCTGGAGTGTCTGAGACAGCTCACACTGCACGTAGGTCCTCCTAGTCACCATTAGAGAAGCCAGGGCCCAGCCCGCAGAGCTCTGCCCGTATCACGAAGCAGGATGCCGTGTGATTCCAAGAAGCCTGAACAATCAGGTGAGGGGTAGCTGTGAGGGCCAGCGCGCACGCGCGTGCATACACACACACACACACACACACACACACAGATTGCTAACAAAGGCCAAATCCTCCCCCCTCCCTCCAAAAAAAACCCCACAACAACCCACGCGGGCACTGTGAATCCCACCTAACATCTGAGCTATGTGGGAGCTGGAAGCTGGATTTGGAGATCAGGAAGGTTCTGGACCAGCCCAGTTGAACAGGTTCCAGGACTTCTCCTAACAGAAGTCGGCCATGTGGTATGTGCCGGCCATTTCCGCCAGGCCCAGGCACAAATAGATCACCATCCAGGCATGCACAGGTAAAGAAACCCTACTGAAAAATAGACAGATGGAAGGGAGGTGTGGCTCAAATGGTAGAGAGCAACTGCCCTGAGTCAAAAAGCCAAGTTCAAGCCCTAGAACCATTACAAAACAAACAGATGAAAACAATCAAAACAAAAGGGTGCGGCTCAGCGGGGAGTGCCAGACCACTCCCCCCTTCCCCAGAACTCGGTTTCACAGCTTGAGTGTCTTCTGGGAGCACAGAGCAGGGTCTGTTTGTAGTGCACTGAAGGGAGTGTGTGTGCATGTGTGTGGGTGTGAGGTGTGTGCTTCTGTAGAGAAGAAGCCATGCTCACTTGGACGGATGCGCCTTCGTCTGTGCGGATGACCAGCAGAGGCTGGTGGGGGAGGCAGGATGGGAAGTAATGACAGGTTAGGACGTTCCATAAAACTCAGAGTGACAGCTAGCTGCCCGTGGTTCAGGCCTCCGATCCTAGCTACTCAGGAGATGAGATCTGAGGATGGAGGTGTGAAGCCAGCGGGAAGTCCGAGTCTCATCTTCAGGTAACTATCAGAAAGCTGCAAGTGTGGCCGGGGCTCTTATCGGCCTAGCACCAGTTTTGAGCAAAAATGCTCAGGCACAGCTCATAGGTCCTGAGTTCCAGGACCAGTACACACACACACACACACACACACACACACACACGCACACACACGCACCATCAGAGTGATTCTTATCACTTCAACTGCTACCCCAAGGCAAACTTCATGACATGAAGTTTGTGAACAGTGTGTGTGCAGTCAGTGTGGGCAGTGTGTGTGCAGTCAGTCAGTGTGGCCAGTGTGTGTGCAGTCAGTGTGGGCAGTGTGTGTGCAGTCAGTGTGGCCAGTGTTTGTGCAGTCAGTGTGGGCAGTGTGTGTGCAGTCAGTCAGTGTGGGCAGTGTGTGTGCAGTCAGTCAGTGTGGGCAGTGTGTGTGCAGTCAGTGTGGGCAGTGTGTGAAGTCAGTCAGTGTGCCAGTGTGTGCAGTCAGTCAGTGTGGACAGTGTGTGTGTAGTCAGTCAGTGAGGGCAGTGTATGGAGCCCGAGTGGACAGTCTGCATGGACAGCCCGTGTGGACAGTCTGTGAAGCCCTTGTGGACAGTCTGCAGCCTGTGTGGACAGTCTGTGCAGCCTGTGTGGACAGTCTGTGCATCCTGTGTGGACAGTCTGCAGCCTGTGTGGACAGTCTGTGTAGTCTGTGTGGACAGTCTGTGCAGCCTGTGTGGACACTCTGTGCAGCCCGTGTGGACAGTCTGTGTAGCCTGTGTGGACACTCTGTGCATCCCGTGTGGACAGTCTGTGCAGCCTGTGTGGACAGTCTGTGTAGTCTGTGTGGACAGTCTGTGCAGTCTGTGTGGACAGTCTGTGCAGCCCGTGTGGACACTCTGTGCAGCCCGTGTGGACAGTCTGTGCAGCCTGTGTGGACAGTCTGTGTAGTCTGTGTGGACAGTCTGTGCAGCCCGTGTGGACACTCTGTGCATCCCGTGTGGACACTCTGTGCAGCCCGTGTGGACAGTCTGTGCATCCCGTGTGGACAGTCTGTGCATCCCGTGTGGACACTCTGTGCATCCTGTGTGGACAGTCTGTGCAGCCTGTGTGGACAGTCTGTGCAGCCCATGTGGACACTCTGTGCAGCCCGTGTGGACAGTCTGTGCAGCCCGTGTGGACACTCTGTGCATCCCGTGTGGACACTCTGTGCAGCCCGTGTGGACAGTCTGTGCATCCTGTGTGGACACTCTGTGCATCCCGTGTGGACACTCTGTGCAGCCCGTGTGGACAGTCTGTGCATCCTGTGTGGACAGTCTGTGCAGCCCGTGTGGACAGTCTGTGCAGCCCGTGTGGACAGTCTGCGCAGCCCGTGTGGACTGTCTGTGCAGCCTGTGTGGACACTCTGTGCAGCCCGTGTGGACAGTCTGTGCAGCCCATGTGGACAGTCTGTGCAGCCCGTGTGGACTGTCTGTGCAGCCTGTGTGGACACTGTGTGCAGCCTGTGTGGACACTCTGTGCAGCCCATGTGGACAGTCTGTGTAGCCTGTGTGGACAGTCTGTGCAGCCCGTGTGGACAGTCTGTGCAGCCCGTGTGGACAGTCTGTG
>NW_012267293.1:1700987-1704867 GCF_000151885.1 Dipodomys ordii | reverse complement strand
CCTACTGGGCACACCAGCCCACACACACCTGCCCACACACACCTGCCCTGCTGGGCACACCTGTCCACACACACCTGCCCACACACACCTGCCCTGCTGGGCACACCTGCCCACACACAGTCCACACACACCTGCCCTGCTGGGCACACCAGCCCACACACACCTGCCTGCACACACCTGTTTGCACAAACCTGCCCACACATACCTGCTCACACACACCTGCCCTCACACACCTGCTCACACACACCTGCCTGCACACACCTGCCCACACACACCTGCCTGCACAAACCTGCGCACACAACCTGCCCACACACACCTGCTCGCACACACCTGCCCTCACACACCTGCTCACACACACCTGCCTGCGCACACCTGCCCACACACACCTGCCTGCACAAACCTGCGCACACAACCTGCCCACACACACCTGCTCGCACACACCTGCCCACACACACCTGCTTGCACACACCTGCCCTGCCAGGCACACCTGCCTGGGCACACCTGCCCCCACACACCTGCCCTGCTGGGCATACCTGTCCACACACACCTGCCCACACACACCTGCCCTACTGGGCACACCTGTCCACACACACCTGCCCACACACACCTGCCCACACACACCTGCCCTGTTAGGCACACCTGCCCACACACACCTGTCCACACACACCTGCCCACACAAACCTTTCCGCACACACCTGCCCACACACACCTGCCCACACAAACCTTCCTGCACACACCTGCCCACACACACCTGCCCCCACACACCTGCACACACATACCTGCCCTGCCGGGCACACCTGCCCCGTATACACCTGCCCGCATACACCTGCCCACACACACCTGCCCCGTACACTCCTGCTCGCACACACCTGCCCTGCCAGGCACACCTGCCCCGTACACACCTGCCCCGTACACACCTGTGGGGGTCCTGGCGGTGAACTCGGGGTCGAAGTGGAAGGTGTCCTCGGGCCTGCCCACCGCCGGCTTGAAGGGAGGCTTGATTTCCTTCCGGTACAGCTTCTGCAGGGAGAGCAAGACAGGTGTGATGGGCCGCCAGCCGCCTGGGGGCCGGGACCACGATGCAGAATGGGGTTGGGCTCTCCCCCAGGGAGCAACTCCACCTCGGCACCCCGGTGTGTGAGGACGGCATGTCAGTGCCATCCACCCGCTCCGGGGCCGTCAGGGGACAGCGCAAGCAGCAGAGAGCATGCCGTCGAGCACAAATACAGAAACGCTACAGTGCACGGGCAGGGTGTGCCATGCGCTAAGTGGTTTTCATTTCAGGACAACAGCTTCAGCTTCTCCTGGGCTCTGAGATTTTCTTTCTCTCCTCCCTCCCCTCCTCCCTCTCTTTCTTTCTTTCTTTCTTTCTCTCTCTCTTTCTCTCCTTCCTTCCTTCCTTCTTCTCTCTCTCCCTCTCTCTCTCCCTTCCTTCCTTCCTTTCTGCCAGTCCTGGGGCTTGAATGCAGAGCCTGGCGGCGGTCCCTCAGCTCTTCAGCTCAAGGCAAGCGTTTTACCACTAGAGCCACAGAGCCACTTCTGGTCTTCTGGCAGTTAATTGGAGGCTCATGGACATTCCTGCCAGAACTGGCTTTGAACCGTGATCCTCAGATCTCAGCCTCCTGAGCAGCTGGGATTACAAGCGTGAGCCACCAGTGCTCAGCTGGCTGAAAGACTTTTGTCTCTAGGAAAACCCCTAGAAGTTGTCCTGACAGTCCCCTGGGCTGGTGACTTCAGGGCTGCCACCTTGGAGCCTGCCTTCAGCTGGCAGGGACACTGAAAGGAAGGTGCAGGGCGACACTGCAGACAAGTCAATGCTATCATTGGTATCTGGAACATCGGAAAGTCTCGGTAACGGCGCATGCTAAGCAGTTCTGTGGCAGTCCTGGCCTGGGATGGAGCCCTGCCCACTGCCCCACCTGAGGTGGTTATTTTCTGCCTATTCAAGTGCCATTTTGCCCAGACCCAGCGCGTCCTGGACACCTCCCTGATGCTCTGTCCAGGCGAGTGGCCAGCATTTCCAATGAAGTGACACCGAGTGGTGGGTCACACTTCTGCCCTCCCCCCACCCCACCCCCACCGCAGGCTCCACTGGTCAAAGCTCCAGATGGGCCCTGCCAGCCTCCAGCCTCTGCTGCCGAGCAAGGAAGGGACCAGAAGAGCCTCACCCCAACCAGGCCAGACCGAAACAAGTGCCCAGAGAAACAAGGACCCCCACCTTATTGGGGCTTGACTGCTTTCCAAGGATGGAGAGATCCCGAGCAGAAACCCAACGACTATCTTCATGAAAGGGACCTTGCGGTAGCCACCCCCACAGAGACCGGGAGACCCGCCTCTGCCCGCGGCCGAGAAGCCGGCCCAGACCTGACCTGTGGACCTGTTCTACCACAAGACATCTTTGGGGAATGGGGCAGGGCTTAGAGACTGGGCAGGGTCAGGAGGCCAGAGGGCAGATCTCCCAGTGGGTCCTCAGCCGCCCTGGGTCCGGCCTTGCTCCGCACCTGGCTCTATCCCTAGTCTTGTGATGGGAGGCGTCCTTTAGGCAGGACACAGGGGCCCTGTCTGAGAAATGCCCCTCTGTGCACCGACGGGGGCAGGAGATGGTGGCCACGGGTGCCTGCTGCGGAGGCCGAGCAGCGGTGTGGTGGCTTTACATGTGTGTGCATGTGTGCATGCATGTGCACGTGCGTGTGCATGTGTGTGTGTGCGTGTGTAGCCAAGGCTGCGGTTCCAGCCTGGGGGCTGGGTTCCCTGAGGTGAGGCCGGGGGGCAGAGAGGAGCAGCGGGGCAGGAGAGGGATAAGCACCCTGTGACTGTGCACTCAGGTGAGCACTGGACCAGGAGCCCCATCATCATTGTTAAAAATCTGAGATTAACGTACAAGTGCAGAAAAAGTAACCCCCAAGTGTGTGTCAGGGTGGACCTAAAAGGAAGGGCTCAGGTGGGGCGATGGGGGAGGCTCCTCGCTCCCGATTTTGGAGCCTGGGAGTTCCGGAGGTCTCTCTGCCCTTGGCGCCCAGCCGCTGGCAGTGTCTCCTTCGGAACAGAGCGGGGCCTGTGTACCTGAGACCTTGGGAGTGGTGCTGGGGCACGCGCCCGCCCTCCCCAGCGGGCAGGGCACCGGCAACCAGGCCGTGCCTCTCAGAGCCCGCTCACGCGCCTGCGGCCTCCTGCCTCCCAGTCTGGACCGGAGGGCTCTGCGCGCCGAGGTCTGCCTCCCCCAGGGACCCAGTGTGACTTACATTCCAGTCTATGGTGACAAAGAAAGGATGGCGCTTGGTCTCCTCCACTCCGTCCACACCAGCACCTGCAAAAGAGCAGAGATGGTGCTCAGAACAGACCCCAGGCTGAGGGCTCGACCTTCTGAATACAGAGGCCTGGGAAGGAGCCCAGAGCTGCAGCCTCCTCCTGCCCACAGGGACTGACACCAACTCACCTATGGCTGGACTTGGGCCAGGGGCCCCATCCAACCTGGGGTGGCCTGGGGCAGGGTGTGGGTCAGGGGTGTGGGCCAGGGGTGTGGGCCATCAGTTCTACAGAGACTCCTGGCATTGACTTGAAGCTGCCAGCTTGAGGGACAGGCTGATCACACGGAAGAATCAGGGCTCAGAACACAGAAACTGGGATGGGCATCAGGACAGGGCCACAGAGGCCAGGACGGCTCACACCAGGGGCCAGGACGGCTCACACCAGGGGCCAGGACGGCTCACACCAGGGGCCAGGACGGCTCATACCAGGGGCCAGGATGGCTCACACCAGGGGCCAGGACGGCTCACACCAGGGGACAGGATGGCTCACACCAGAGGCCAGGATGGCTTACACTAGGGGCCAGGATGGCTCATACCAGAGGCCAGATGGCTCACACCAGGGGCCAGGATGG
>NW_012267293.1:1700103-1700607 GCF_000151885.1 Dipodomys ordii | reverse complement strand
CAGGATGGCTCACACCAGAGGCCAGGATGGCTTACACTAGGGGCCAGGATGGCTCATACCAGAGGCCAGATGGCTCACACCAGGGGCCAGGATGGCTCACACCAGAGGCCAGGACGGCTCACACCAGAGGCCAGGATAGCTCACACCAGAGGCCAGATGGCTCACACCAGGGGCCAGGACGGCTCACAACAGAGGCCAGGACAGCTCACAACAGAGGCCAGGATGGCTCACACCAGGGGCCAGGATGGCTCACACCAGAAGCCAGGACGGCTCACACCAGAGGCCAGGATGGCTCACACCAGGGGCCAGGACGGCTCACACCAGGGGCCAGGACGGCTCACACCAGGGGCCAGGATGGCTCACACCAGAGGCCAGGACGGCTCACACCAGGGGCCAGGATGGCTCACACCAGAGGCCAGACAGCTCACACGGCTCACACCAGAGGCCAGGATGGCTCACACCAGAGGCCAGGACGGCTCACACCAGGGGCCAGGACGGCTCACA
>NW_012267293.1:1697217-1699216 GCF_000151885.1 Dipodomys ordii | reverse complement strand
CAGCATACCAGGGGTCAGCATGGCTCACACCAGAGGCCGGGACGGCTCACACCTGCTGCTCTCCGTGTGCATTTTCCAGAGCTTGCCCGTCTGGAAGCAGTGGCGCGTCCCAGACCCCTGACAGGCCCTGCGGTGTGCTCTGAGAACACGATTGCGCGAGCTGGACGTCCCCTTGGCTTGGTGGGGTTTTGCACTCTTCAGCAACCTAACTTCCCCGTCCTCTCCCCCTGGCCCTCCAGGGGGAGCCCTGAGGGCTGGGAGTTGTGGATGCTCACTGGGACAACCTTGGGAAGGAAAAGCCGGGAATCCGGCCCAGCAGCGTTTATTTTCTTTGAATCTCCTCCTGCCTTGCTTGAAAGTGAGGAGAGAAAAAGCACGGGTCCGAAAACCACCCTCCACCTCCTTCAGTTTCTAAAGTCAGCATGGTGCGCAGCTGTGACAACAACGTTTAGACATTTATATACTAGGGCCTGGCATAGTGGCGCATACCTGTAATCCTAGCTACACAGGAGGCAGAGATGGGAGGATTGTGCATGGTTTGAGGCCAGCCTGGGCAAAGCAGTGAGACCCTTACTCAAAACACAGACAGCATGCCTATAATCCCAGCTACAAAAGGAAGTTATCGATACAGTATAGACTGCCATCACTCAAGTCAGGATGAGCAGAAACACCACCTCCTTCCTGCCCAGCCCTGCAACGCGCTCGGCTGCAGCCCTGCCACGCGGCTCCAGCAGCACAGGCCGCATTTCTGCAGAGCGCACCCCGAACGTCCCAGCCCACATCAGCGGGTGTGGGCGGCGCCTGCCTGGTCCTCTCGCTGTGCTTTCTCTACTCTGATGCCTGCATCTCAGCGACTGTGCTGGGCCAGGCCTGCCTGAAGCACCGAGGCACGGACCTGGAGGCTGGCGAGGGGCGAGGGCAGAGCAAGAACCCCCAAAGTCTCCCAGCAGTAAATGGTTTTCTCTAAAACATTTTTGAAAAATGACAGCAGTGTCTCATGTCTATAATCCCAGCCATTCAGGAAGTGGAGATCTGAGGATCACAGTTGAAAGCCAGGCCAGGCAGGAAAGTTCTTTTGACTCTTATCTTCAACTAACCACCAAAGACTGGAAGTGGAGCTGTGGCTCAAGTGGTGGAGCACTAGCCTTGAGTAAAAAGCTCAGGGACAGCGCCCAGACCCCGAGTTCAAGCTCCAGGATGAACACAAAACAACAACAACAAAAGAGATGTTAACATGACAGAACGATAGCCATTGTGTGCACAGTCCAAGCGCCTCCAGGTGTGAGGAGAAGGCAGGTCTGCAGCACCCCGCTCTGAGCCCTGCGCAAGGCGACTTCCCACTTCCCGGGGACCCCTTTCCTCACCACATATTCTGGCCATTCTGACTAGCGCTTCTTTCTTTCAAGCAGAAGCTTTCTCCCTCTGCAGGCCGGGCCTCGCCCTGCCGTGGCTGCAAAGACCCGCTCAGCCCGTCCCGCAGGACAGCGGGGGCTCTGTCCAGCACGTGTGGGGTGGGGTGGTGCCGGAACCCAGCGCGGGCGGCGGGGGCAGGAGGATGGGATGCCATGAAGAAGCACCACAGCAGTGTCGCTTAACACCCCAGGAGACCCCGGCGACTCACACAGCAAAGAGCTTGCCTATGGCGTTTTTGGAAATCACGCAAAGGCTCTGTGTGTGTCAGGCCCTGCATCCCTCGTGTCCCTCATGGCCCGCCGTCTGAGTGACCCAATGAAGCTGGGCTGGAGCTTGGCCGGAGCAGGAGCTGCCCTCCTCACCACCGCGTCACAGGGAGGAGGGGTGCTTCCTGTCCCCATGGGAGAGGACGCCCCCCCGGCCTGCCCATGGGAGAGGGAGAGGACGACCCCCCCTGACCTGACCACGGGAGAGGACGCCCCCCCTGACCTGCCCACGGGAGAGGACGCCCCCCCTGACCTGCCCACGGGAGAGGACGCCCCCCCCTGACCTGCCCACGGGAGAGGACGCCCCCCCCAGCCTGCCC
>NW_012267293.1:1694153-1696872 GCF_000151885.1 Dipodomys ordii | reverse complement strand
CCCACGGGAGAGGACGCCCCCCCGGCCTGCCCACGGGAGAGGACGCCCCCCCTGCCCACGGGAGAGGACGCCCCCCCTGACCTGACCACGGGAGAGGACGCCCCCCCCGGCCTGCCCACGGGAGAGGACGCCCCCCCCTGACCTGACCACGGGAGAGGACGCCCCCCCCGGCCTGCCCACGGGAGAGGACGCCCCCCTGCCCACGGGAGAGGACGCCCCCCCGGCCTGCCCACGGGAGAGGACGCCCCCCCCGACCTGCCCACAGGAGAGGCCGCCCCGCTCCCAGCCTGCCCACGGGGTCCCTGAGCCATGGCTGCCCACCCCAATGGAAGGCGCACGGAGCCTTACCCAGCCGGTTGCAGGGGTTCCGCTTGAAGAGCGCTCTGAGCAAGCTCTGGGCCTCCGCGCTGAGAAACTGTGGCATCCCCAGCTTCGCCCTGGAAGACACGGCACGCTCAGCACGCGGGACGGGAGACCAGCGGGAACCAGCGGAGACCGGCTCCCCGCAGCCCGGCCCTGGCCCACACCCCCATCCGCTCAGCACCTGCGGACGGGAGACCGGCAGAGACCAGCGGGAACCAGCAGAGACCGGCTCCCCGCAGCCCGGCCCTGGCCCACACCCCCATCTCAGGACCGTTCACACTGGAAATCCTCAAGGACTCCAGAGGGGTCTGGGTCACGGGCCAGGGTCACCATTCCTCCAAGTGGGGTACAAGCCAGGTAACCCAGCCACACCCCAGTGTTTCGACGGGTGACCAGCGGGAGAAGGCCTTTAGCCGGAGGACGGTGTGGCCAGGTTCTGGCCGGTTCCACCCGAGTCCTCTGTGCCATGCTGTGGGGTGCCAGAAGGGACAATGAATGGATGACCCCTGAGCCCTGTGGGACCCCAGACCCCACAGTGCTGCCCCCTCCCACAGGCGGGCTGCGGGATGCTGGGGGGGACATTCTGACGACACAGCATGAAGACCCCCCTTCCCACCCCCCCACCTCCCGCCCACACGCGGAGGCCAGCTTCCCGGGGTGGCACCCCACTCACTTGAGGATGAGGGCCATCGTCTCCTTCCGGTCCTTCCCCTGGAATGGCAGGGACCCCGTGAGCATCTCGAACTGCGGGGGGGGGGGCAGAGAACAGGTGAGTGGCTCTGGTGGGGGGCGGGCGGTGGGAAGAGGCCCGGCCTGGCTGGGGGAGACGGACGGTGACAGTTTAAGAATAGACACACAATTAAATCAAGGCTCTGATGTCTGACTGGCAGATGAGCCTCTCTGATACATCTGCTGAGCATTTGTGAGCCAATCACACAAATCTGAATCTCCCTTCACACGGGATTGCATTGGCAAAGGAAATCCTCCTGTCTGGGTCTCCCCTCTCCCCACTTTCCTCTTCTGTGGTCTGCGGACGGTGATCACCGCTGCTATTTCCAGAAGAGCCCCGGTTGTGTGGACGGGAGAGTCGTGGACACACGCCATCCGCCTGTGCTGCGGGCCGTGCCACGATCGGGCGGTGCCACGCACACGCCTGTTTAGCCATTTCTTTTTGGTCACGGCTGGGACCTGCCTGCTGCTCCTTCCCAGTCCCCGCCCTTCTGCACAGTTCTTTCCTCTGGGACTAGGTTCACGTGGGAGGGACCGCCGCTGGGCCAGGCGTCCAGGGCTGCTCTGCGACGGGGCGGGAGGGGGAAGTGACGGCTGGGGGGGCTGTCTCTGCAGTTGGCATGCCCATGGTACTTGGTTTCCTTTCCAGCCCCTGAAGCCCTGTGGGAAGGGATCCGTCTAGTTCGCTGCCCTGGCGGGATTCGTGCTGGCGCGTCTCGGGGCTCAGGGGAGCCTGGGCTCTCAGGAGGGGACAGGGCCTCTCTGGAACTGCACACAGGGCCTTGAACCTGGCCCAGGGCCAGCAACGGTGAGCCAGGCTTCCCGGGGGAGCCTGGGGCATGGAGGATGGCCTCAGGAGACGCGCTCCCTCACCCCACGTAACACCTGTCCGCCAGGGGCTCAGAGGACAGATACCGGGTAGACGGGAGCAGGACTATCTAGGAAAAATCACCTATAGAGAGGGCGAAGGCCACGGATTCTCATTCACATCTGTGTGAATTGGCAGGTGGCGGGGGTCCCTGGAGAGCACCGTGCAGGCCTCCTGGGTCCACCTGCTCTTTGCCGGCGTGAAAAGTGACCGGGCCAGCCATTCTGACACCACTGCCGCACGCCTGGGGTCCAGGCGCAATTCCCGGTGGTGGCCTTGGCGTTCCTGGGCGGGGCAGCGGCCAGCGCTGGCCCCTGGGGGTGGGCAGCGGCCAGCGCTGGCCCCTCCCGATGCCAGGTGACCATCTCTCACCAGGAGTTGGATCTTTCCCCAGTGGCCCCGGGGCGTCACCTCTGCTCAGAGGGCCTGGCAGCCTGGGCTGACACCGCCTGGCACCGGTGGAGGACCAGACCCGGGGGGTGGGGGGGAGTCCATGGTAGGGGGCCCCGGCCTGTGAGGGGTGAGGTCACATGACCTCGTGTTGGCGGAGTGACCAGAAGCTCATTTAATGACAGCTGTGCGGCCCAGGCTTGCCCCTTGTCACACGCACAGGATGGGTGGTGACAGACAGGCCCTGAAGTGCTGTGACCCAACCACTGGGGTTATATCCAGAGGGCTCGAGCTGGCACACCTCCAGGGCCTGGGCCGGAGAGGGGAGGGGAAGGAGAGAGGAGGGAGGGGGAGGGAGGGAGGAGGGGG
>NW_012267293.1:1677742-1693692 GCF_000151885.1 Dipodomys ordii | reverse complement strand
CCATTACCATGGAGGCCACCTGGTCCCAGGCACCGAAACCCTCAGCTCTGTCAGGGAAGGAAACGGGGTCTGTGGTGGATTAAAATATGCTCAACTAAAACTCTTTACCATGGAAATCAACCTGTACCCTAAAACCTTCATTACATCTGCACAGTGAAACATACAGGCTTGGCCTTTACTATAGTTACATTCGGATTGGAATCTCAGGTCCATTTTCATCTTCTTTCTCCCCCTCCTCCTCCTTTTCTTCTCCTCTTCCTGCTCCTTCTCTTCTCCTCCTCCTCCTTCTCTTCTCCTCCTCCTCCTTCTCTTCTCCTCCTCTTCCTCCCCCTCCCCCACCACCTTCTCCTCCTCTTCCTTGTGTTTGGCAGTAATGGGAATTAAACTCAGAGAACAGCACTCTAGCACTTGAGCCATGCCCCATCCCTCTTGCCTTTAGTTTCTTTTCCAGATAAGGTCTGAGGTCAGCTGGGGCCTCAGACTTCCTCTTCCTACCTCCATCTCTGGAGTAGCGGGGATTATAGGCATGAGCCACTACACCCAGTCTCAGGTTCATTTGCTGATGGTAGGCACTGGGGATGGGCAGGAGGAGGTAGGGGCTGTTGGGAACTTTCCAGAAGCTCGCTGTCTCCTGTGCCAAGAGCCCAAGGCTGACACGTGCCTTGGAAGCCCCGTTTTCCTCCCTCCTTTCTGAATCCCTGGACCAAGCTGAGGTGGGAGGTCCAGACGGGGAGGAGTACATCTCGGGGAGCCCCCACCCCAGGACACGGGAGGGACAGGGCGGTGCTGCCCCCACCCCCCCACCCCAGGACACGGGAGGGACAGGGAGGTGCCGCCCCCCTCCCCCGCCTCCATGAGCCATTACCATGAGCACACCGAAGGACCACCAGTCGGCGCTCTGCGTGTGCCCGCGCCGGTTCACCACCTCGGGCGCCATGTACTCGATGGTGCCGCAGAAGGAGTAGGCCCGCTTGTCGTGGTCGATGGCCTCCTTGCTCAGGCCGAAGTCTACGTGCAAACAGACCACACAGCCGCTCTGTGCCAGCCTGGGCTCAGAGCCACCTGTGCACGCCTGGGCACTCGGGCCGCGCGGCTGGCCGGCCTGGCCTCCCTCCGCCCTCCCTTCCTCTCCAGCCCGGAGCTGCTCCGGGAGGGCCGAGGGGCGGAAGCGGTGCTGCTTCAGAACGCGGTCTCTGTCTGTGAGGCGCTTGAGTGTGGACGGGGGCGGGGTATCGGGGCGGGGCCGGCCGTGCTGTCACCCAGGCCAGGGTCAGGCCGGGGTCCTCACAGGTGACGTGGCAGGTGTCAGTCGAGGTCCTGCCACGCAGGACGGGCCCCAGCCATGCGGAAGGGCAGCTCCTGAGGGCCGGCAGGACAGGGAGCGGCCTGCGGCCATCGTGGGATGAGCCTGTGGGGCTGTGGCCGCCAGGTGGAGGTGGCAGGTGCCCTGGGGCCTGGGGGCTTGCTACAGCAGCCACGGCGAGCTCGGCCACCTCAGGCCCGCGGCCAGGCGGCTGGCTGCCGCCAGTGGGGTCACTCCGACTGGGGCTTCAGGAAAACAGCTGTGCCAGGGGATGCGGGCTGGGGAGAGGCGGAGGGAGGAGGCCCTCATGCCTGACCCGGCCCAGCGTGGGCTGGACGCCCCGTGGTGGGCCCTGAACCAGGCATCCGGGGTGCCGAGCACAGGTCCTGAGAGAAGTCTCGGGCCTGGCGTGGCCGTGGGAGGGGTGGGCAGAGAGCGGGCTCAGGTGCCCACGCTGGGAGGCCCAGAGCCCAAAGCCAGCAAATGAGCAGGTGACCAGGGCTGAGATGGCATCGCGGAGGAGGAACGTTTTGTTTAGTTTTAATTTATTTTTACAAACCTGTGATCTTAATATGCCCCTCTTCGTCCAGGAGAATGCTGTAAGAGGGAGAGACCACAGAGCTTCAGAACGAGGCCGGCCGGCCAGTGTGCCCAGCTCGGCCTGCCCCAGCCCCACGGGCCGGCTGCGCCGTCCTGTGCGGGTGGTGGGTAGCTCTGCCGCCGCCCTCCCTGCCGCTGGACGAGGAAGCCCCACACTGCTCTTCGTGTGGACGCACAGAATGGGGGTGACCAGGGAGGAGAGGGGTCAGAAGCTCCGTGGCACAGTGATAGTGGAGATAGTCTCAGCGATGGTCAGTGACGTGATGCTGGGACACGCTGGACACCATGGCCAAAACGGTGGCTCGTGCTGTCTGTCTATGAACGTGATTGCAACCTCTCTGCTGTGGGGGGAGAATGTCTACCTCTCCGTGGGGGCAGGGAGAGGTTGACACGCCATACTTAAAGAAGCACATGCTCCCTCTTTGTGAGTGGTTCTACTCAATCTCTGCTCAGAATCAAGCAGCTTTCAAGATCCAGTCCCTAACAATTTCAATTGAACAAAAAAACCCCTCACTCTTCCTCCTATTTTGAGCCATTCGAATCACTATGACTTCTATAAATGAGCACACACTTCCAGCCCAGCAGACACACAGGGTCACGGGGGTCTGTCCACACCATGTCTGTGGGTCACAGGGGTCAGTCCATATCATGTCTGCAGGGTCACGGGGGTCTGTCCACACCATGTCTGTGGGTCATGGGTGTCAGTCCATATCATGTTTGCAGGGTCACAGGGGTCAGTCCGTATCATATCTGTGGGGTCACAGGGGTCAGTCCATATGTCTGCGGGGTCACAGGGATCTGTCCACACCATGTCTGTGGGGTCATGGAGGCCAGTCCGTATCATGTCTGTAAGGTCACAGAGTCTGTCCACACCATGTCTGCAGGGTCACGGCGGTCAGTCTGTATCATGTCTGTAAGGTCACAGAGTCTGTCCACACCATGTCTGCAGGGTCACAGCGGTCAGTCTGTATCATGTCTGTAAGGTCACAGAGTCTGTCCACAGCATGTCTGTGGGGTCATGGGATGTTCACCTAGAAGGCAACCTCAGAGCAGTGCAGGAGAGCAGACCGACGAGGAGCATGTGCTGGCATCTGTCCTTAGGCTGTGACCAGTCTGCAGAGGATGTGGCTGGGGCTGCCTTGGTGTGCCCACCAGGAACATGCCACTGGGGGCAGGACACCAAGAACACGCCACCCAGGCAGCATGCCAGGAACACGCCACCCGGGCAGCACGCCAGGAACACACCACCTGGGCAGGGCACCAGGCAGCGCCTGCCTGAGGCAGGTCTGGCTGTGTCTCTGTGCTCAGCCTCGTAGAGCTGTGAGTGAGACCATTGGTAGTTATCTCAGGATAACCTGGGGACCCTAAAATGCCCCTGTGTCTCCTGTGTAAGCAGATCACACTGAGTGCACATGTCAGCTCCATGCAGAGGGTGGAAAAAGAAAATCTGCAATGGAAGGGCACCATTTTGGCGGGTGCTGATGCTTTATGTAGCCAAGATCAGCAAAGTGTGCTAGAGCTAAAACCATGATGGACCTCCATCTCTAGAGACACACAAGATCCTAAAGCTAAAACGATGACCAAACTCCTCTGAAGACACATGGATCCTAGAGCTAAAAACAATCAATTACTGTGATGACCATCTCTGAAGACTCACAGCTCCTAGAGCTAAAATCAGGACCGATCTCCATCTCCAAAGACACACAGATCCTAAAGCTAAAAACATAACTGATCTCCATCTCTGAGGACATATGGATGCTGGTGGGACCTAAGGCCACAGCCTCACAGCTGACGTCTTGGGAAAGCTGGGGTGGCCTCAGTCTGGCTAACACCTGGTAGGCTGGGCCCCTGGGTGTGGAGAGGACAGGGGAGAAGAGGAGAGACCGGTGGCTGGGATGAGAGCCTTGCCTGACACGTCTGGTGGCAGAAGCCGGTGGGAAATGGATCAGAGCTGGGGCCAGCTCCGGCCAGGTCAGCATGATCCAGAGCTGGGCCTGGCCGTCACAGCTGCCCGCCGATGGGGTGAGAACAGCCCTGGCGATGCCCCACGGGAATCAGCAAGGGACCCTGTGGCCAGGTGCGGGGCAGAGTGTGGGCCTGGGGCCGGAGCTCTGACGGCGGGGGCCCGCGCGGCCCCTGTGGCCAGGTGCGGGGCAGAGTGTGGGCCTGGGGCCGGAGCTCTGACAGCAGGGTGCCTCTGCGGTGCTGCCCACATGGCAGCGTGGGCCCCGGAGGACCTCTCTCGTCACTTACTTCTCGGGCTTCAGGTCTCTGTAGATGATCCCCAGGCTGTGGAGGTGGTCCAGAGCCAGGGCCAGCTCCGCCAGGTAGAACTTGACATCCTCCTCCGTGAACATCACCTGCAGGGAGAGGCCCGGGGGCAGCTTGTTATGCCGCCGCTGGTTTTGCAGACACTGCAGGGGACCGGGACTCAGTTCTGGAAGGAGCACACGCAGCCCTTTGCCAGAGGAGCGGCTGACCCGCTTGCCTGCCTCGGGCCCGGCCCGCCTCGCCCCGTAGCCCGTTGGCTCTGGAGTAACCCTGTGCTTACCTTCTGATACCGGTGCTTCTGCGTGGGCTCATAGCCTCTCAACTCAAATAGCTAAGCCACACCGGGGAGGTGACTCCAGGCTGGACAGCGGCCTTGAATCTCATCGCTCTCCCTTCCATCAGTCACCGCTCCCCCCCCCCCAGGCTGGCTGATGCAAACCTGCAGCCTAGAACCTGCAGCAACTCCTGCCAAACAAGCACCGGGCACACGTGCCCAGCCTCAGGCCGCCAGGCGGTGAGGTTCCCTGAGTGTGGGGTAGGTGCCAATGACTCTCAAAGGCTGGGTTGAACCGGCCTGGTGGAGGTGGGGACTGGACAGGAAGGCCTGGTGCCTGGAGGGGGGGACACTCGGGAGCCCATGCAGTGCACGGGCTGGGGGGGGGGAGGCCGTGTCCTGGCCGTGGCTCCCGGACCGCATGGGAACGTGCCTCTGGCCAGGGCAGCAGGAGGGTGAACCCCATCAGAAGGCACTGCCTACAGTCACCACAAGGTGTCAGCACACACACTCCAGTTCCCCCGCCCCACGTTCTCCCGGAAAACAGACATGAAGAGTGGGAGCTGGGTGGCCAGGGCGCCACAGGCCTCCCGGGGCCTCGTGGAGGGACAGCCGCTGAGCCCCGCCAATCCCTGCGCCGGCGGCCAGCACTGTCTCTGCTGTGCTTTTCTAACCTGGTTCACGTACTTGGTGCCTTGCTTAGAGCCAAATTGCCCCTCCTCTGAGGCTCATCTATGTGCCAGGGTCACAGTCACCCTCATCCAATGTTGGTTCCCGTGCTGGGGTCACATCCCCTGGGCTGGTGTTCATCCACGTGTAGAAATAAAGTACCCGCATGCTGGACACCATGGGCCCCGCACAGGGCCCTCTGGAGCCCGGGGTCTTCCGACACCCCAGTCTCGGGGCGCATGGCAATGCGGTCCCCAAGTCCATACAAGCCACTGCCCAGATGTGAGCTCCTGGGGCGCACACGTGGTATTGCACTAGGCTTAAAACAGCATGCTGCAAGGTGGAAGTGCGAGGAAAGTTTTTTCACGTTTCCAAGATGTGTGTGTGTGCGCACGCACACACGCGCCCACACCCACAGTGGCCCTGCCACTTCTTTGGCGTGCAGGGAGCCACGCAGAGTGACCGATGGCGGTGTGACATGCCGGGGGACGCCGTGTGGGTGTCAGCCGCACACGGGCGGGCACCAGTCACCAGCCAAGCCCAGGCACTCTAGTTTCATCTAGAACCTGGGCCTGATTCCTCCACCCAGCATCCTCCCGGATCACAAGGAGGCGCGAGTCCCCTTTGAGCACGGACCGAGGAGCCCCCAGATCAGGGAGAGTGACCTATGACCTTGCTTTAGTGAACTGCAGGCACTGTGGCTGGAGGTCTGGAGGGCTGGAAGCCCCCTGGACAGCAAACAGAAACCATCATGTGGCAAAGAACAGCAGACGCTACCCCGTGTGTCTCCCCAGGCCGCCGCCTTTGGATGGAACTCTGGGGAGGAGCAGGACGCTCACTCGGGTTTGCTCGTTCTGGACAGACACCATGGGGAATGGGGCGCTCACCTCTTTGGAGAGCCGGGTAAAGAGGTCCCCTCCACGCAGGAAGTCCAGAATCAGGTAGAGTTTCCCTTCTGTCTGGAAGGCTGCGGATAGACACGCGTCAGCACTGCAGGGCCACCTCTCTGACAGTGTCTCTGCGGGCCCCAGGCCTGGTCTCTCTTTGGTTCCAAGACTGTGATCCTGCAGAGCTGTGGCTTCCGAAAGGCACCAGCCCCAGCCGGAGGCAGCTCGCAGGACAGACCAGCGGAGGACAGGCGTGCTGAGTTCTGTGTCTCGCTTTTGTTGGGGTCTGGAGACCTTACTTTTCTTTCTCTTCCCCCCACCCTCCCTCCTCTCCTCCTTCCCTGCCCTACCTCCTTCCTCCCCTCCCTCCCTCCCTTCCCCTGGCATGCCGGGACTGAATGGCCTCGTGAGGACCAGCAGCGAGGTGGCCAGGCCGGGCCAGTGAGGTGTGTCCGCCATGACAGCCCAGCCCAGCCAGGCTATCGTTTGTCCCGTGCTCTGACACAGGAGCCGCTGCTGGGAGCGGTCCTGGCATCTCTGTGCTCCTGAGACCTCTCACTCTAAAAGTAAATGCTAGAACCGCTATAAATCCTGACACCCGGAAACCCGGGGCGGGCGGTGTGGCCACGAAGTGGATGCCGTGTCCACCTCGGGCCCTGTGACACCGCATGGTAACACACACATTCTGTGTAAAAGCCTCTGCGCGTGCCAGTGCAGGCAGTTTCCAGTGAGACACAGACGTGGCCTGCACAACTCATGCTCTGGGCTACACGCATGGGCGCGCCGGGGTCAGGGCTCCCCCATCCTCCCCACTGTCCCGGGCTCTGTGCAGGGTGCCCCAGGGTCCCTGGCCCCTGGGCCAGCAGCTTGAATTAGCTACTGAATGCCAGAAGTGCAGGGGTGACACCAGCCTTGATTGAGGCGTGTGTGTGTGTGTGTGTGTGCGTGTGTGTGTGTGTGCGCGCGCGCGCAAGGTCCTGAGTTCAAGCTCCAGTACTGGCACATGCACACGCCCACAGGTACATACACACACACACACACACACACACACACCCCAAGTCACACACACACACACACACACACCCCAAGTTACACTTTATTCTGAACCAGCACAGAACTATGGCATAGCTCACATTGGTCCCACATTACCAAAGGTGATAATTCAAACATAAGGAAGACATCTTAGTCTTGTAGGGAAAGCAAATAGAAAAGAGATAAAGGCCAAGAGCCTTGGCCTCACAGAGGTCCAGAATCTATGACACAGGAAAGATTTTCTGCTAAAATACCTTTCCCGTGCCCCTTGCCCGGGAAGGCCACCCGCACCCTCCTCCCACCCGCCCGCCGCTCACTCACCGTAGTGGAGCTTCACGATGAATGGGTGATTCACTTCCGCCAGGATGTCTCTCTCCATCTTGGATCTGACTCGGTCTCGGACTGCAGGACAGAAACCAAAGCTGTTCAGAGGCGAGACCAGCACTGGAGGCTCACACCTGTAACTCCAGCTACTCCGGAGGCTGAGAGCTGAGGATCAAGGCTGGAACCCAGCCTGAGCCGGAAAGTCCGTAAGAGTCTTATCTCCAATTAAACACCCAAACTGGACAGTAGTGGTAGAGTACTAGCTTTGAACTTAAGGACAGTGTCCAGGCCCTGAGTTCAAGCCCCAGAAATGGCACCAAAATATGTTTAGTGGATCAGAGAATAGAAAAAAAGTGGATAAACAACTCCTTCAGCCTTTTATTGCACGTGTGACTTGCAGTAGTATAATGATTACCCCTCCACTTAGATTTAACCATTATTAACATTCTGAGAGATCTGATTCTTCAGTATGACCCTGCCTCTGCCTGTCTGTCTGTCTGTCTGTCTGTCTCTCTTTTTGTCAGTCGTGGGTCTTGAACTCAGGGCCTGGGCACTGCCCTGAGCTCTCTGAGCCACCGCATCCACTTCTGGCTTTCTGGTGGTTAATTGGAGTCTCATGAGGACTTTTCTGTCTGGGCTGGCTTTGAACTGTGATCCTCAGATCTCAGTCTCCTGAGTAGCTAGGATTTACAGGCGTGAGCCACTGGCACACTGCTTAAGTTTTTTTTTTTTAAAGACTATCTCAAAAAGAAAACCCTAGCCCCCCACCAAAAAAATCCCCACACAGAAAAAATTCTCCCCAAAATAACAAAACAAAAACAAAAATTACTTGGGAGATAGCGTATGGAGGCCAGAATTCTACCTTCTGAGGAGCAGGGCCGGTCACTGTGCTGTATAAATGTGGCCATTAACTACATACCAAGTCCCTCACTGGGAGAACGAAGCTTAGCCACAGACTTCTACCTAACGTTCAATCACAGTGCAGCCCTGCTGGCTCTCCCTGATACAGACAGGCCGGAGCCAGTCCTGGACCAGGGCGGCCCTAACACTGTCAGACCCAGACCTCCATGGAGAAAAGGACCAGAGATGCACAAGCCAACCCCTCCCGGACGTGTGTGTGTGCACACGCGCGCGCACCCTCACCAACTGCACTGCCACCAAGTGTCGGTGACATCACTTGACTCAGGAAGGAGGCAAAGGGGTGAGGGGAGACTCGCCGGACAGCACAGGGAGACCAGCGGGCTGGGCGCGGCTCCGGCCCTGGGCCTCAGCGAGCCTCCGTGCCGACTCACACTTCTTGTGCTCGGACGCCACGGTAGAGCCGGGGGTGGCTCCAGACACCAGCAGTGTCTGAAGGGCCCTGGCAACGGCCGCTCACAGCCGGCAAGAGAACAGTCCCGCCGCACAAGCAGCAGGCTAAGCTGCCGACCAGAGGATCAGACAGGCCCAAGCTCCTGTCCGGGCACCTGTGTGGAACGTTCTTTCAACACAAGCGGGCATGGCACTTGGATTTGTTCCTTGGGCGCATGACTTAGAACTGCTGCCTGCAGTCACTCTGCGAGTCACGCACACAGACGCTGCCAGTTTCCAGAGCTTGAAGATCCCCGAGCATCCTTAAGTGGCAGGATTCCAGGTGAGGCCGGGAGAGCGGGAGAGGGTGGAAGGGAGCGGTGGAGAGCCAGCGTGCACCCGTCAACATCCTCCTTCAGGGTGGCGCAGCTGACACCGCGAGGAAATAATCTGTCACTTCTTTAGAGAAGAACGGGAGGGGTGTGGCTGGCATGCCAGGCCACTCAAGGAGGGCTGAGCGGTCAGTGACGCCGTCCCCCCGGCAGAGCCCACCCACTGCCACAGCGTCCCCCTCCCTGCACCGCAGCCAGCACGCGCGTCTTGAGAAGCATTCTGATGTTTAAAAATTATTTCCACAGCACTGCTGCCCCTCGTTTAATGTTTCCTTTGCAACATGCCTTAACCAACGCATGAGACGCAGCCGCCGGCCCTGGGCCGAGGGCAGGGCTGGGCCGGGCCCGCGCCCTCCGCGCTCTAGCGCGTAGCTGAGAACTGCTAGCTGGCCCGCAAATGCACCGTGGTGAAGGTGGGACTGGAGCTGCGGCGCTGGGGCGCGGGCTGACGGGACACGGAGGTCTGGGACTGGAGAGGAGATGCTCCTTTGAACCCACTCTCTTCTGCCTGTGAGGGACCCGAAGCAAGGTGCGCGGGGAGAGCCAGGCGGCTGCCGAGTACAGCACGGCCGCAACGTGACCCTGGGGCCGCACACACAGCTCTGCACACACAGCTCTGCACAGGACAGCTCTGCACACACAGCTCTGCACACACAGCTTTGCACAGGACAGCTCTGCACAGGACAGCTCTGCACACTCAGCTCTGCACACACAGCTCTGCACAGGACAGCTCTGCACACACAGCTCTGCACAGGACAGCTCTGCACAGAACAGCTCTGCACACACAGCTCTGCACAGGACAGCTCTGCACACACAGCTCTGCACAGGACAGCTCTGCACAGGACAGCTTTGCACACACAGCTCTGTACACACAGGACAGCTTTGCACACACAGCTCTGCACAGGACAGCTCTGCACACACAGCTCTGCACACACAGCTCTGCACAGGACAGCTCTTCACAGGACAGCTCTGCACACACAGCTCTGCACACACAGCTCTGCACAGGACAGCTCTGCACAGGACAGCTCTACACACAGCTCTGCACACACAGCTCTGCACACAGCTCTGCACACTCAGCTCTGCACAGGACAGCTCTGCACACACAGCTCTGCACAGGACAGCTCTGCACACACAGCTCTGCACAGGACAGCTCTGCACAGGACAGCTCTGCACACACAGCTCTGCACACACAGCTCTGCACAGGACAGCTCTGCACAGGACACTTTTCTGGTTTCTTGTAAAGAAAAGGAGACTGAAATTGGATTTCTGGAGATAAGTTTCTATTCTTTAGTGTGAGACCATCGTTGAAAGCTAAAACACTGCTGGGTGTCAAATAATGTTTAGTTTTCCAGTTGACTTTGAAAGGAACATGAGGAGATGGAAAATATTCCTTTCTTTTTTGTGTATAGGGCTCAATTTCACAATATGAGAATGTGAATCTAATTGTTCTAGAATATTTATATTGTAAATATTACTAAAAGTCCAGTATGGTTTGTTTTGGGGGGGTTGTTGCATACTTGAATGCAGAGTTGTGTTGCTATTGGTAATACTCAACTACAAACTCAAGGGTGTTAGTGGACTAGAATGCCCTGAGACTTTATGTTCATAGGAATGATATGATAGGAGCAACTCATCAAGACGTTAAATCCAGGCTCTGCTCTCTGAACTACAGCACACTAGTCTGAGTTCAGATCGGGGTGAGAGCCAGCTCCAGCTGCCTGCGCCCTCAGCACTGGCATTTTGCAGACATTGGGCTGTGCGGATATCGGGACGGTGAGGGAAATCATCCATCCTCTACATCTCACGTCTCATCTCCTGCTGATCTCAGCCCCTTCCTTGGATAACTAAGATGGCTGCAGTCTGCATAGACTTGCTCCACGCATTCGCCGCCTTACGTCGTTGGCTGTCTATAGATTAATTTCGCCAGCTAGGGAGCCAATGACCTGCAGGAGGAGACAGGCGTGTCCTTCGACCTCCCGTGGCCCTGTGCTGTAAGACCACGTCCAAGTGTTTCTGATACCTTCTGAGTTTCACAGGGCCCCCTGGTCGGCTGGGAGTGCCCGGTCCTGCCCCTCCTCGGCGAGCCTGCCAGCAGCAGCAATCCCGTCTCACAGAAGGCCCCGTCCGTCCTGCCAGCCTCCAGCTCGCCACACCGGAGCAGGGCCCCTCCTGCTCCCACAGACTCCTCCGGCTGCAGCCCTGGCGCCAGGGCACCTTGCAGACGGGCCGGGGGGCTGCGCCTCCTGGTGGGAGCCACCGCTGTCCGCTCTCACTCATCGTCCATGCTGGGTACACGCAGCCGTCCTCCGCCGTTCAGGGTGTGGGTCTCTCCCTCGACGCAGGGGGCACGGGGACCAGGGTGGGGCAGCTGCCCGGTGCTGCGGACGGGTCGGAGGCAGGCCATGCGGCTCACCTCTACGGGCCCTGTGCTCACACCATGCTTGGAGGGCAGGAGCCAGAGGCGGAAACCAATCATCGCAGGACTGAATGTCCAGCTGCCAGTGCTGGGGACATGTCTGTGACGCCCAACAACCCGGTCGCACTGGTGTTGGGGCTGCTGTCCTGGCAGCCGTGCACACGGCCGGCCTCCTCCTTGCCGCGCTCCTGCCCGCAGGGCGCTGTGTGCGCTCTTCTCTGAAGGCCGTGGCAATCGTGGGGATATTTCAGTACCCGGGGAAATGTTTGCACTATTTGTCATCGATTGAGGAGTCACGTGCCCCACGCGCTCCTGCAGAGACAAGGGTGTGAGGCGCCCTCACGGGCGGGCCAGGCGTCCGCGTCACCTACCTTTCAAGGTGGCTTTCTTAAGGACCTTCATTGCGTAGAGCTGGCCGGCGTCGGATCCCGTGACCTTCCTCACAAGGAACACCTGACAAGCAGAAGACATGGCGTGCATCACTGCCCAGACTCCAGCCCATCACCCTCCGACTGACAACAGGGCCCACAGGGAGGTCTAGAGAAAGGTCACCAACAAACACCCGCGGCACCCCTCTCCCAAGCACCGAGCCGGTGGGAGACGCAGGGCTGGGGACACTTGGACAATTCCCACGAGCTCCCTCCGGCCTTTGCTGGGCGGATGCTGTGGTGTGAACACCACTAGGGTCTTTCTTTTCTTTTTGAGACAGGGTCTCAGGAGAGCAGAGCCTGTCCTGGCAGTGCCAGGCCTCTGTTGGTTAGGACCATGTTGGTGTTCGGGACGTGTGTGCCTGTGTGTGGTGTCCCCACGACTGGACACACCCCGGGGGGCCACAGTGCCCCTGCGTGTGTGGGCAGCCATGCAGGGTGTGCTGCGTGGAGCCCCGCTGGGGCCCTGCCCCGCACACAGTTCTGCAGCCCGGGAAGTCCCTCACATGGAGGACGCTGCCTTGGGCAGGTGTGCTGGGTGAGGCCACCCTCAGTGGGGTGGCCAGCTTCTCAACAGGCAGACATGGGGCAGCAGTGGCCAGGAGAAAGGGTTTTCCAGGGGCCCTGCCACAGAGCCACCTCTGCCTTGTCCTCTCTCTTCGGGACGGTATCCTTTGGGCCTCGGTCCCCAGTTCCCTTCTCCATGATAGCAAAGGTCAGTACACAACCAGCAGTTTTAAGATGTCTGGGAAGGAAGCTAGGCATGTGTCCCTAATGCTATTTGTGCACTTGTTTTCCAAGGAATGGTTCATTTTTCTTTCTCAAGCTCTGGGCTCTGCAGGGTGAATGGGGCATCGGGCAGCCGTGCTCCTCCTGTCCGGAGTTCGCTGGCTCCCCGGCAGCGTGATCAAGGGCGGTTCTGTGCAGTTTGGCTGCTGACTGAGCCCGGGGCGCTAGGCATGCCTCGCGAGCTGGGGAGCGCTGGCTCCCGGTGGCTCGGCATGCCTCGCGAGCTGGGGAGCGCTGGCTCCCGGTGGCTCGGCACCACCTGGGCCTTGAACAGCCACCATGTGGCAAGACTCACGCGGCAGCCGGGCCAGCCAACCACAGCCGCAGATCTTCCAGTCCCGAGCAGCGCAGCTTCGCGCCGTGGGGACCTAGGGCTGGGCCTCTGGAAGGCCAAAGGGAGGGACCTGGTCACTGTTCTCAAATCCTGCTTCATACAGCATTCTTCCGCTGGTTCTCCTATACTTCTGGGCACCAGGGGTGCACGCCTGTAACGCTAGCGACTCCCTACACTTCGGATTAATGGGAGGCATCTCTTAAGCAGGCTCTGTAGCTTTTGTTTTTTGGTGATGGCCACTCACATTGTGAAAGAGGGTAGTCTGCATTTCCTAAACACCACTGAACCACATTTAATAGCCATTTTCATAGGTCCCAAATGACAGTAATCCACATGGGTATAACATAAGTGTAATACGGCATAATAGGATCATGCAATATAATAGGATAATATAAATACAATATAAACACACATTTGTCAGTCATTGGCACGTGGGAAGAGAGAAAAGAAGAAGATATTCTACCTTATAAGCATGACAAAGGTAAATACTGGGTGCATTTCTGTACCCACACAAGTTGAATTGGCCAGCACAGGGCTTCATCTGGCAGTGAGGGCAGAGAGATTTGTGAGGGTGCACCTGCAGCACACAGCGTGTTATGCTCAAGTGCCAGGACCGCTCTGCTTACTCAGGGGTGTTGGCTCTGTGCTGTACTTCAGCCCTTCCTTTCAGGAACCCATCGTCAGAGCCCTTGCTAGCGGCTAACACTGTGACACAGAGAGATTACATGGCATAAATCATCGTCATCATAACTGAAAGGTGCCTACTGATATCCCATTACACAGATGGGCAGCACACCAGAGGAAAAGCCAGTGCTCATGAATTTCTGAAAGGAATTAGCTCTTATTTCTGTGGTTTGAAGGAAGAATAAAAAGGACAGAGTGATGTCTTAATCTATAGCACAATTATGTACATTAACTAGTATCAGTCATGAGTAGGGAAACCAAGGCATTGTGTAACTGATGTGCAGGAGAGGAGAGGAGCCAGCCTCCAAATCCCAGCCTCCAAATCCCAGCCTCCAAATTCCTGAGCAGCATCAGGTCGGCCAAGCACGAAGGCTTTTCTTTTCTTTTCTCCTACTTTTTCTTTCTTTTGAAAATACTGTAGCGGCTGCTCTTCCAAGGATCATTGGCTCAAGGCCCCTAATTTCCCCTTTGGTGATGAGCCTACACCCAGGAAGCTCTCAGAGAGCGGGGAGCGTGGACGGCTGACCACGCCCAGTGCGGCCTGTGAGGACAGAGCTCCATCCGGGCAGCTCCTGGCAGCGGATGGGGGCACCTACGGCTTTCATCCCTAGGTTCAGCCCAGTTTCCTTTGTGTTTAAAGAGACCTGCTCAGCCAATCAGAGTTGAGCTCACCTTCCCATAAGATCCTTGTCCTAAAACCTTGAGCAGCTGGAACTGGGAGGGGTCTGCCTTCTCGAACCCTTCCTTCACGTGGAGACTGATGTCGATCTCCTTCACGATGCCTTCCTCCTGCAAGACAGCAGCGATGCTGGTGAGAACACAGCGGGCCGCGGTGCCCGGGCACACCCGCCCCCCCGCGACTTCCGGCACCGGACTTGGAAAGCTGGGGCACCGGACGGCTGTACAGAGTCACGGGCCAGCCTGCGCTGTCGTTTCTTTTCTCCCAGGGATTTTGACCTTCGGGCTTTCTGGCCCCGGGGAAATCTCCAAGTCCTCTCGGTGAGACGCGCCCTGCTGCTCCACAGTGTGGGGAGGGGCACGGCAGCTGAGAACAAACCTCCCCGAGGGCATCTCAAACTCAGCGTCCACACTGCCGTGGCCAGGGCCACGGACAGGTTGGCTCACAGCTGTCTGTGCACACACAAGCCTAGTTCTGCTCCATCGAGTTAGTGACATAGACACTTCATCCTGATGTGTTTCAGAAGAGGCTGCCACATAGCTGCTCTGCCAGCCCAGAAACAAGACTCCGGGTTCATCGCGATCACACCTTGACTAGCATCACTGCCACCTGAGTCAGGACGACCGGAATCACTGCACGTTCACATCCCGGGAGGCCGAGTCTCCGCGAACTCCCGCCCCGGGAGACCAGAGTCACCCTGCCCCGGGAGACCAGAGACCAGAGTCACCGCGAACTCCTGCCCCTGGAGACCAGAGACCAGAGTCAGCGCGAACTCCCGCCCCGGGAGACCAGAGACCAGAGTCACCGCGAACTCCTGCCCCTGGAGACCAGAGACCAGAGTCACCGCGAACTCCCGCCCCGGAGGACGGAGTCACCCTGCCCCTGGAGACCAGAGACCAGAGTCAGTGCGAACTCCTGCCCCGGGAGACCAGAGTCACCCTGCCCCGGGAGACCAGAGACCAGAGTCACCGCGAACTCCCGCCCCGGAGGACGGAGTCACCGCACGTTGGCATCCCAGGCTTCCTGTCCCAAAGCCGAATCACTCCCTGTCTTCCCAACGCCAGTCCTTAGGAGTAGAAAAGGGAACATCAGGTAGGTTTTTTCAAAGGATCCCTGGATTCATCTCTGTGCTCTGAGAGGTGATTCCCAGGCCACCTGCCAGTGTTCCTTTCACAGGGGCAGCTGGGCCCTGGGCAGGTGTGAGCAGTGCCGGGGGGGGGGGTCAGCCAGGCAGGTGTGAGCAGTGTGTGGGGGTCAGCCAGGCAGGTGTGAGCAGTGTGGGGGTCAGCCAGGCAGGTGTGAGCAGTGTGGGGGTCAGCCAGGCAGGTGTGAGCAGTGGGGGGTCAGCCAGGCAGGTGTGAGCAGTGTTGGGGGGGCAGCTGGGCAGGTGTGAGCAGTGTGTGGGGGCAGCTGGGCCCTGGGCAGGTGTGAGCAGTGTGTGGGGCAGCCAGGTAGGTGTGAGCAGTGTGGGGGGGCAGCCAGGCAGGTGTGAGCAGTATGTGTGGGCCAGCCAGGTAGGTGTGAGCAATGTCGGGGGGGCAGCCGGGCAGGTGTGAGCAGTGTGGGGGGGCAGCCGGG
>NW_012267293.1:1640843-1677004 GCF_000151885.1 Dipodomys ordii | reverse complement strand
GGTGTGAGCAGTGTGTGGGGGCAGCTGGGCCCTGGGCAGGTGTGAGCAGTGTGTGGGGCAGCCAGGTAGGTGTGAGAGCAGTTGGGGGGCAGCCAGGCAGGTGTGAGCAGTATGTGTGGGGCAGCCAGGTAGGTGTGAGCAGTCGGGGGGGGGCAGCTGGGTAGGTGTGAGCAGTGTCGGGGGGCAGCCGGGCAGGTGTGAGCAGTGTGTGTGTGGGCAGCCGGGTAGGTGTGAGCAGTGTGTGTGGGGCAGCCAGGTAGGTGTGAGCAGTGTGGGGGGGCAGCCAGGCAGGTGTGAGCGGTGTTGGGGGAGGCAGCCGGGCAGGTGTGAGCAGTGTCGGGGGGGCAGCCGGGTAGGTGTGAGCAGTGTTGGGGGGGCAGCCGGGCAGGTGTGAGCAGTGTCGGGGGGCAGCCAGGCAGGTGTGAGCAGTGTCGGGAGGGGGTCAGCCGGGCAGCCCTGGGCTGGTGTGAGCAGTGTAGAAAGCGCTGACTCAAGATCTTCCCAAAACGACCACTGGAAGAGCATGCACCATGCGCTTGGGCCACATCCTGTCTGGTCATAGGATCAGGCTGTGTCGTGTGGCTGGAAGGGTGCGCACAGCATGGAGTTTCCACTGAGGACTGACTCTGAAGCCATGCCCTGCCTCCCCAGCTCAGCCCTCAAGCAAGCGCTGGCAAACGGAAGCACAGCAGCGATCCCTTAGCTGTCATCTTGAAGACATTCGATACTTGTGAGTCTTATTATTTCACCTCCACTGTCACTAACCTGGAAGCCTATGGAAATAAGGAGCGTGCAGCTTTTCCATCCTGACAGGTAAAGCATTTTCATTTTTTTGGAGGGGGGGTCCAGTCGTGGGGCCTGAACTCTGGGCCTAGGCGCTGTCCCTCAGCTCTTCAGCTCAAGGCTAGCACTCTATCACTTGAGCCAGAGCGCCACTTCCGGCTTTTTTCTTTTTTCTTATGTGGTGCTGAGGAATCAAACCCAGGGCCTCATGCATGCAAGGCAGGCGCTCTACCACTGAGCCAGCCCAGGTAAAGCATTTTCATTTCTACATCTTAAAGGGTTATTTGCTGGTTTGTAAAAACAGTGTTTTCTTAATAATGATGGCACATGATTACATCCAAAATTATTTCTCTGGCCAGCTTACAGGTTTGTAGGAGCTCACTTATGAGACACAGAATTGTAATTCTTTTGCTTTGTCATTACTTTTTATAGAAGTTCATTTTCTATTACCCTTAAGGAGTTATACAAAGGGTTTTCAATTCAACATGTCAGTTTGTGAATATAATAGGTCTTGATCAGCGTTGTTACTCTTGAATAATCAGGTAACATGTATGGAGGACCTGGACACCGAGGGACACACCTGGACCACAGGACCTCTTAGCCACCAGGTGCTGCAGGTTTTATGGTGAAATCTCCCAACTTAGAACAGGGTAAAAAAACAAACCACCTGGTGCCCTGGGGCCCTGTGTGTGAGCCTGTGTCTACAAGGAAGAAGGGCAACTGACTTCCCACCTAGAAAATAAGCCAACTGCTCAACTCAAACAGGGCCCAAAGCCCAGCACAGGGGCTCACACAGGAAACTAGGTACCCCAGAGGCTGAGGTAGAGTGTGGTTTGACATAAGCCCAAGCAAAAAAGATGCTGAGACCCAATCTCAACCAATAAAAAAGAAAAAGTTGAGTGTGCTGGTAACGCACCTGTGATTTCCAGCTACAAGGACTACAGTCTTACCAGCCCAGGAAAAAGGAAGACCCTAATCAAAAGCTAACAAAAGCAGAAAAAAAGGGTTGAAGGAATGGCTCAAGTGGCAGAGCACCTGCCTAGAACGGGAGGCCTGATTCCAGCCCCAGTACTACCACAAAACACACGTCCCTCAAGTCCTGTGAACAGACGCTCCTCCAACCCACGGAGGAGAGGTGGGGGTTATCTGTTCTTTAACTATGAGTAGAAATGCCCCCCGCAGCTGCCATTGTGGGGCCTGAACTCTGGGCCTGGGCGCTGTCCCTTCGCTCTTCAGCTCAAGGCAAGCGCTCTACCATTTGAGCCGCAGCGTGTCCGGTTTTCTGGTGGTTCACTGGAGATAAGAGTCTCATGGGGACTTTCTGCCCGAGCTAGCTTTGAACCAAGATCCTCAGATCTCAGACTCCTGAGTAGCTAGAATGACAGGTGTGAGCCACCGGCGCCCGGCTTTGTCACAAAACTTGGGTTGGGCCAGGACGGCGCTCTCCTGGGCAGCACCGAGGGTGTGGCGAGGCCCGCGGCCCTGTGGACTCTCCACCTCCCTCCTGCAGCAGTGACACCACACCACCCAACCCTGCTGCTCCCCGAGGCCCAGCGCACGAGCAAGAGCCTCCACACTGCTGAGCAACGTGACCCCCCACGCCACCCACAGGCCCAGGGTGCAGCGATGGAGAGCAGATGCCCGGCCCACTCTGTTTCTGAGCGGTTTCCAGATCATTCCTTGTCTTCAAGCAGCACGCTTTGAAGGCCCACAGCCCGCAGTGTGGCTGTGCCTCGGGACCAACCCCGCAGCGGGCTGAGGCCCCCAGGCGGGGCCAGGAGAGCGTGGGCGGATTCCAAGGCTGGCAGCTCCACCCCATCCCTGCGGCTGGGAGTCGCCTGGCCTGGGACGCGGCCTCACACCCTCTAAACATCAGAGCCGACCCCAGGCCCTGCCCAGCTTCCCACACCCACCGCACCTCTCCCCCAGAGCCACCTCGAACTGTGCTCTAACACTTCCAGCCAACGGTGTCGACAGGAGTCCCTCAGCATTTTGTGTGTGGGTTCTGGCTGCCCAAACTTCCAGAGCAAACACGCCAGAGCGCACCCGCCCCTCACCCCGGCTCCCTCCTCAAGGAGACGGCGACAGAGTTCAGTCCACCAGACTTGTTTTCAGCATCGTTTCCGGCTGTTGTCCTAAAAGGCAGCTAGTGTTAGAGCATTATTCCTGCTAGTGTTAGAGCATTATTCCTGGTCTTTGAAGTCGTATTTTCCTTTTTTATCTGGAGCTGCACACAGTTTTCACTGCTCCCTCAGAAAAGTAAAATCTGTCCTTAAGCCGGATGATGTATGGCGCCAAACCGTGGATTTCCAGCAGCGTTTGTGTGAACAGTATTTTTAAAAATAACTTAAGAGTTTTGGGAGAGAAGCTAAGC
This sequence comes from Dipodomys ordii, assembly GCF_000151885.1. Classification (NCBI taxonomy): domain Eukaryota; kingdom Metazoa; phylum Chordata; class Mammalia; order Rodentia; family Heteromyidae; genus Dipodomys; species Dipodomys ordii. Next base: position 1,673,847 of record NW_012267293.1, on the reverse strand, counting down.
ACCATGAGCAGGTGCTAGCTCCATAAGCAAAAATCCTAAAACGTGTGTGATGTGAGCGAGACGAACTAGAGAGGTGGTTTATCTGAGGTCCATACGTGACAGCGCGGCCTGGGCACCAAGTCCACATGGCCGCCTTTCACGATGGTGCGTGGGCCTGGCGTCGCTGACCGGTGACCTGGGGGCCTCACAGACACCCGGGGAGGCGGCCGAGGCCGGGCCGCGTGCTCTGTGCTAGATCGTCTGTCTTTCCTGCCTCAGAGTAAGTTCATGAAAAGAAAATGTAAATTCAAAGTGTGAAAGAGTAATAACAGAGACATAAGAAATAGAAATTGGGTGAGCATTAGCTTTATTTCCAAAAAGAGAGTTCGCTGGAGAAACCACTGAGTCACATGCAGGAAATGAATTCCCAGAACGACAGGAGGATTCACCGGAGGTGGGTGAGAGCCGTAGAATGAGGCCTCTCTCCCTGACCACGGCCCGTCCCTGCTGGGACCACCTCTCCCCAGCCCCCAGCCCCCGGGGCCTGAGCCGCAGCAGGCAGGACTGAGGGGCAACGGCTGCAGGAGGGTCAGAGAATGGAAAGGGCCAGTGCCAAGACCGCACAGACATGGGTGCCACATTCTCAAGATGCCAGCGCCAGAGAGCAGGGTGTCAGGACTGGAGGTGGGAGACACTGTGCATGTAGCTCAAACCCCAGCTCACCCCCAAGGCCAGGCTCAAAACGGGGCCCTGCAGAAGCCCCCTATTCACGGCAGAAGACACGGACTGAAGAACTCGCCACAGCCCCGAGCCATTATCTTTGCTGCACACAGTTTCAAAGCAGGAGGCAATCACGAGGGAAAGGTTTTTAGAAACCCGTTCTGTGTGGGGTCAGGCAGGACACTGTGGTCACGTGCAACAGAGCCAGTCCTCACCAGGACGAGACTTTGGTGGGGCCCGGGTGGAGGAATGCCAAAGAAGTGAGCTCTTCATTCTGGACAAAGTGGCTTGGAGCCCTGGATAGGAGGGACTTCCTGCGTGATATTCCATCATCCCTACTCAACCACCAGACGCGGTTTTGGTGGTCCTGAGTGACAGGCCAGCACCTCCCATGAGCCCTGGCCAGTGGATGCAGGCTGGTATCCTGGCAACGACCACAGAGCTCCGTCAGCCCTGCACTTGAGCTGAGGCGCTGGTCCGTGAGGCCCTGGCGTCACTCTCCTGGGCACACACTGGGAGGGTTTAAACCCCTCAGGAGGAGGAATTTGTACCTGGAAGACTAGTGCTCCTGGCTGCTAAGGCACACTTACACTTTTCAGGGAGCTACCAACTCTCTTGGAATAAGCCAGACTGCTCTGAAAAGAATAGCTCTCACTGGTGGTCATCACCATAGCCAACCCCCTGGGCATAGCAGGAAGAAACCTCAGGGCTTCAGCTGAGCCAGTCTGTCTGTCTGTCTGTCTGACTGACTGTCTTCCTTAGTCTCTGTCTCTCTCTCCCTCTCGCTCTGTCTCCCCCGTGCCAGGACTCCGACATCACCTCTCACTCTTCCTGTCGTTGGGAGACACCGAGGCGTAGCCCAACACAGGCCCTGCTTTAAATGGGTCGGCAGATTGGTGTGTCGGTAGCTAAGTAAGATCGCTTGAAGAGACAACCAGCCCACCATCATCTGTTGTTGTTGTTGTTTTAATGCTTGCTAATTGCTCTTTCCCAGAATGACTACTTTGGGACATTAGTAAAATTCCCCGTGAGTTTTGCATCCGTATTCTTGGGTCTTACCCAGAACTTTGACCTAACTCTCTAAATTTTCAGCAAAGCTAAGTAAGTCTGTTCATGGGAAACTGGTAACATAGCTCAGAATGGCTCTGGCCACGGGCTGTGTGAAGTAGTGTGTGTGTGTGCCTCTAAGGGGAACATATAGAATGTTCTAGTATATTTCTTGGAGGTGGTTCATTGAATCTTTGATACAGTTGCTAAGTTCAACTTCCAGCCATTTCTTCCCACGGGGTGACGTCTTGTTCTCATTATAGTTTGAACTTCAAAAATAATGCTTACCCAGGAAGTTGCTACGAACTCTTTTCCCACCATTAAGAATACCGCAGTTTTTCACTAGACCGTGAGACACCTCTTGTTTCATTCTCAAGCCTGTCACTCGCGCGCCCAGGCGCCCAGGCTGGTGTTCTGCAGCCCAGGGTGGCGTGAGGCTCTGCCTGCGGTGGCCTGCCTGCTGCCTGCTGCGGTTGGAAGAGATCCTGCGGGGGGGGGGGGGGAATCTCTCGGCCTCCTCCTCACAGCCCGTCTGGGGGTGGAGGCCACCGCCCGCAAGGTGAGGCACGTGGTGATGCAGCCATCCTCACCAGATTCTGCCTGCAGCTTCTCCTGTCCTGAATGGAGCATTGTTTCCCAGACTCCATAGGTCATGTGTGCAGCCAACACCATAGTAGAAAAGCTGGAATGTTCCAGACTTCCCATAAGGCTGGGCAGGCCCAGTGTCCAGGGGCTCCAAGACTTAGAAATATGCAGAACGCATGTGCCCAGGCTGCTACACGAGGAAGGCCCCGGGCTTTATGACAAGTCAGTCATTGACAGTCTGGTACTGAAGAGGATGGGAGGGAATTACTGCATAAGCCTTCTCTCTATGGCAGGAGAGGACTGATCAGTGACCCCAGAGAGCACCCCGATAAGTACCGTGCGAAACTCCCGATCCTCTGGCAGGGGGCCACACACGTTGGGACGGGGCCCAGGACCGTGTGGGGGGAGGGAGCAGGCGCCACACTTTCCTTCCAGGAGTGCAGGGGTCTGCTCCAGATCCCGCTCTTCCTGCATCCCTGTGAAGCCCGCCTTCCCCCCCCCCCCCAGAGTCTGAGCTCTGAAATGCACTGGGCGTCATCATGGAGTGACAGTGTCATCAAGAGCGACAGCACCCCTCCCCTCCCCCCCATTCCTCCCCTGCCTCTGGTGATGTCAGGGAACCCACTATTGACAAGAGGACAGCAGTGTGTGTGTGTGTGTGTGTGTGTGTGTGTGTGTGTCTACAAACAAAAGCTCCCTGAATGTGTTACAACATCTCTCAGCTTCACAGAGAAGCCCAGACTTTGGGCATAGTAGAGATGTAGCACAGGAAAGTCAAGTTGCTCCCAAGCAAACGTCAAGAGGCCAAAAATGAAGCTTTGGCTCCTTCTGTCGGAATTGTACACAGCTGTCTCTCTGCGGGGCTGCACCCACCCTGTATTTCCAGTGCCAATCCACAACACATGGGGCCCTAAACTCACGGCCCAAACACTCGCTCAACAGAAAAACTAAAACCAGTGAGGAGAGGAGACTGAATGCTGAGAGCCAGCGGCTCACACGCGCATGCGCGGGACTGACCAGCGGTCAGGGAGCCGCAGACCCGGAGAGGACCAGAGGCGGGAAACGCAGCACAGCAGGCAGGCAGGAGGGGCCCCACTCCAGGAGGGGCCTGTTGGTGCTGTTCAGGACCTCCGCGGATTAGGCCAGGCCTACCCCGCTGCTTCCCTCAGCGCATCAGCCGGAAAATGCACCGCATCCACAGACACCAACACCTGCACTGCGAGGAGAGTGCAGACAAGTCCCCCGTCCGGGACCCATGAACGCACGAGGGGCAGGAGGCGCGTGTGTGCTGAGGCCGGGTGAGGGGGGCGGTGGAGGCCCCGGTTCCCCGGCAGGACGTGGCGGGGCAGCAGGGCCGGCGTGTCCACGGGAGCTGCTCTGCTCTATGAAGGGCAAAGCTGCGCTGAGGAGCATTAGGCCCGTGGCACCGAGTGGCAGGGCTGGTGGGAGTCCGTCAGGAGGAGGGTGGCGTTCCCAGTGCTGCCCGAGGCAGAGCCCTGCGGTCACCCCACGGGCTCAGGGCGGGGAAAGGCTGTGCTTTTCAGTTGAGCTGGGAAAGTATTTTCCCCCCATTAAGGTAAAGGCCTATCGGCCCCTGTGATCCAAAGCCTCACAATGCCCCACCCTTCCATGAGGTCTGGGTGAGGAGAGAAGCTTCTGGAATGGGCAGCGAGGCTGCAAGCACTACAGGTCATTCTGTAGCAGGGCCCAGGAGAGGAGAAGAAAAGGCCTGACAGCCCTTTTGCACACGCGGGGCCGGGGTGCACGTGGAGACAATCTTGTGCGTGAGGATGCACTTTGGAATTCTCAGCCCTGCACCGGCCACACACGCAGACCTTCATACCCTTCCTCAGCGCTGGAAGTCTGCGATGGAACGCACCTGAATGAGTGGAAAGCCACTGGGCCGAGTGGCCGAGGACGTCTCATGAATGGTAGTGAAGGGTTAAAAATTAGGAACCTCACTTCACCATTACCATTATTAACTTGCTAACTGCTGATTTTGCTTCTGTAAATATGCTTGCATTCAGACCCCCTTTTTCCTGGGAAATAAAATTGGGCAGTGACTCAAGGATATTGGCCGGCCCAGATGTCCGGATATCAGCCCACCCAGGACAAGGACAGCGGTTATAGATAGTATATGTTCTTCAGTTCCAGATTAATTAAGCCATCCGTGGGACAAACCTTAACAATGACCACCTGGCCAGACCATAAACCGGGTCAAATGTCAACCAATTATAGACCAACCATGAGCCAATTATAGTTTTTGCCTTTAAAAATGCTTGTAACCGCTGGTCGGGGCTCCCTATCTGTTTGGGACAGAGAGCCCGTTTGCGCAAACGCCAAATAAACTCCTCTTGCTTATTGCATCTGCTGGTCTGGAGTCTTGGTTCCTGGGGCACCCTCCCGTTGAAGAAAGTGTCCCAGTGAGTCTGGGGTCTTTCAGTAGGTGACACGGCTCGGGTGTGGGAGCCTGCACCGAGTCCACTGGACACCCACGGAGCCCTGCTGCGTCCAGTCACCGGGCGGCCTGGCAGGTGCCGTCTGGTGGAAAGGGGAAAGGCCACGCCAGAACAAGCCGCCGCCCTCACAACCACAACACCGCGGGGCGGCTGCAGTACCTGAGACAGAATAAGAAAGGAGGCGGGCTGTGTGGGGAGAGGCGGGAAGGGCACTTGAACGGGCCGGCGGTCCTGAGGCTCCCCAGGGAAGCACGTGGGTGCGCCACAGGGGACCTGGCCACTTGGGCTGACTTTCCCGAGTCTGTGGACCTCATCTTCTGTTGGGATTTTTCTCCCAGTGCCGAGTCTTCCCTCCTGGGTGCTGTAATCTGGGCCTCGCACCCGGGACTCCTTAGCCCGCACCTGCCCTGCCCGTCCCCTCACCCCAGCCCGCTGGCACCGATCTAACCACCAGCAACTCCGGCCACAGGCCTGGACTCCCGGCCTGGCCACGACCCCACGGCCAGGTTCTAGGTAAAAGGCGGGGACCCCCCCGGATGGAAAGTCCAAACCAGTTTACATGTTTCAACAGTGTGATGAGTTGGCGCTTCTGTCATGATTTCTTAACATAAGGATTAAGAGTTCTAATACCTGTTATAATGATGTCTTTAGACAAACCGTCATGCGGGACACCAACTGTCACATGACCTCTGGGCTCCCGTCTACCCCACATGCCTGCCTGAGTGCTGTGACCACCATGGCCCCACCCGTGCTCCTGGGATCCGAGTCCTGGCCCTCTCTGGGGGTCACTACATGGGATGGGGTTCCCAGCTTCCCAGAGACGGCCATAGCCACAGTGTGAGGATATGCATGGCACCGCATGCCACACGCTTAGCTCTCTCCTCGCATCACCCTGGGGCACCGGCTGCGTCTGCCCCGGCCCCGTGCGCTTGCCTCTGCCTTGTGTCCAGTCATGAAGAGTTTCTAAAGAAAATGAGCACGGGAGCTGACGAGGGTCTGGATACGTTTTGGGCTCCTCTGCAGTCTGAGCTTCATCTGAGATGTCCGGCCATGGCGCCTCTTCTGACGCAGGGGCTCCGCCAGTTCCTGGCAGGCGGACGGCAGCATCTGGCTCGGCGGAAGGTCACAGGGGGTGGGGGGCGGAGGGGGGGAGCTGGGAAGCCCGGGCACCTCCTGGAGCCCCGTCCCTCCCCGCCAGGGTCCCGTGATGAGGTGTGGGGCAGGTCCGGGCCCTGGGAAGGCTGGTGTTGGATACCAGGCCCTTGCACAGTTGAGCTGCCAGAGCGCCATCCTTGGTGCTCAGAGGCCTTGGTAAAGGCTGGAAGCCAGAGAGCAGAGCAGGCTACCACCCGGCAGTCAAGGATGGGGCAAGGGGCTTGCAGGCTTGCTCTCACTGAGCTGTGAGGAGCTCAGTGAGGTGAGCAGCCTCCTTCGCTTCCTCGTGATCCGTGTGTGCGTGTGTGTGTGCACGTGTGCACGCATGCACAATCAAGGGTACTGAGGTTTGAACTCAGGGCCTAGGCATTGTCCCTAAGCTTTCCCACTCAAGGCTGGGGCTCTACCACTTGAGCCACACCTCTGCTTCTGGCTCTTTTGAGTGGTTAACTAGCGTGGTTCCCAGTGCTTGGCCCCCAGCTTCCCCTTGCTCTGCCCCTCTGGACCCAGCGTTTCCGGGCTTGTGCTCTTTTGTGAGACTTCCCACCATGCTCAGTTGCACCGGTGTGGGGACTGCCGGCCTTTCCAGGGCGATGCGGCACCTGAGCGTGGCTAGATGCTTCTGCACAGAAACCGCCCGCCCATCTCTGAGCCATTTCCTAGAGGAGCGTCTTCCTGGCTCTGGGCAAAGCCAGAGCACATTCTGACTCCATCCCATCCTGAATGTTAGCCTGATGTCTGCACAAAGGATGAAAAGTTCTCAGAAGAGATTGCTTTCTTTTGTAGGTCTTAAAGCTCAGAAAAAAGTACCAAGTAAGAAATCATCACTTGAAGGAAAGCTCCAGAAATCGTGCATAAACCCAAGGACAAGGATTTTCAGTGAAGTCTGATCTAGGAAGTGCTGTGCAGCAGGACGGTGAGTTCTGCAGTCCATGATTCCCTGGGGCTCCAGACCCAGAAACTCGGGCCTGTCTCACCCAGGCGGGGCTCCAGACCCAGAAACTCGGGCCTGTCTCACCCACGCAGTGCCAGACAATCCTTCTGCCACAGCCCCCTACCACACAACCATTCCTCTGACACCACCACAGCTCCACAGCCAGAGCTGACCGTGGACACCACGTCTTCAGGTTGGTGACTTGCACCTGCCAAACATAAACCGCTAAACCTCCCCTGGCACCAGGACGTCCAAGAGCGGTAAAATCACCACCGCTACTTAACCCATGACCCTTAGAAAATGAAATGAGCGTAGATATGGTAATAAGGACTACAAATATAGCTCAAATCACATTCAGTATACTAACAGCATAAACCAAAACGAATCCATTAGATCTAATTATAAAGGATTTGATGCAAAATATCATGCACAAATCAACTCCATTCCTATGACTCAAAATTAGCAAGACAGTGAACTCAACAGGAAGCCAGATAGCACGAAAAGAAGTAACTATTCACTGTGTACTCTTAAATATTTAATGGTAAGTGTTAAAATAGTTAAATGACAACTAGTTGGTTACAGAAAAGCAAACCAGAGCGTTAGAGACCCTGTGGTAATCAGCAGCCGGAGGGCTGATGCTTCAGACTCAATCCCAAACTCAACGTGCTTCTGTAGGAACTCAAAAATGGGAAACATTTCCTCAACTTAATAGGAAATAAGGAACATAGAAATTTGGAGAAAGTTAAGCCATTTCACGGTAAGCACATTTTGAATCCAGGCCACAGCAATGTGTACATGCACGGCGCTGGGTGATGGGTGAGCCGGGCATGTAGACTGAGGGCCGGAGGGGCGGGGCCACGGTGGGGCTGGCCACGGCGGAGGGCCCAGGGCCGCGTCCACAGGCCTAGGTGGCCAGGTGGCAGGGCTGCACCTCTCACCCGGCAGATGGGACGTGAGTCTATCTCCAGGTGGTTTCAGCAACCAAACACCCTCTGAGTGGTTTAGGATAAACACACATGTGTGGAAAACTTGAGAATGTCCACAAAGCCTCCCCGGCTTCTGGATTAGGAAAGAACTCAGAGGAAGGAGCAGAAAACCTTCACCATCGGACGAGCGCAAACCTTTCAAAGCTACGTACAAAATGAAAAGGCCAGTGACAAATGCGAAAAGTATCTGGAACCCAAACAACACGGGGGAAGTGAGGGAGGAGGGGGGGCAGGGGAGGGAGGGAGGGAGGGAGAGAGAGAGGGAGGGGGGAGAATGAGAGAGAGAGGAAGGGAGGGAGAGAGGGAGAAGGAGAGAGAGCCCTGTTGCAGTTTACACACGAGGAAATTAAATACCCAGGAGATTATTTAAAATAACTTTCTAAGTAATTACACAGGGCTAGGTAGCTGAGGAAGTTTTTCCCCTCTCTCTTTAAGAAAGATGTTGAGGATGAAAAAGCACTGTCGCAGATGACAGGGTAGTGACGGCCGGATGAGCTGGGTAGGGAAGGAAAGCTCCAGGCTCCCAGGACCAAACCGCACACGATGGCTTGTTTATTGTTTTAGAGCCGGCCCTAGAGCCTAAACTCAGGGCCTGGGTGCTGGCCCTATGCCTTTTTTAGTTTTATTTTTTAGCTCAAGGCTAGTGCTTTACCACTTGAGCCACAGCTCCAATTATGGCTTTTTGGTTATTCACTGGAAACAAGAATCTCATGGACTTTCCTGCCCAGGCCGGCTTTGAACTGTAAGCCTCAGATCTCAGCTTCCTGAGCAGCTAGGATTACAGGCACCAGCCAGTGTCCAGCTCAAAACTACAATCTTGAAACAACGGTTTTGTGTTCAGGATTTCTGGGAAAATAACAGAGCTAGATGTAAATATTTAGATGGGACGATGCCATCTCAGTATTATTTATAGAGAGGGACATGAGGGAGAATATCCTAAGTATTCTATATCATTTATATAAAGTAAAGGTATGCAATACGTGACTGCATATAATTAATGAATTTAATGGTGCAGTACTATACTTAGCATACTTGGCTTCTTTTGAGGAAAAAAAAGAGAAATTCTTCTGATTTACATTAATTTCATTACAAATTCCTATGTAGGTACAGAATAAAGGAAGAACAAAAATATCCCAAGGTGTTTAATATTTATATCTGAGTGGTAGGTTTCTGAGTCTAACTTTCTTCATCGTTTCCTGTTGGAGATGATCCGATACAGAATCTCCCGCATTGGTTACTCGATACATACTGGTAAATGGAATAAAATTATTTCCAAGTTCCAACATAAGCATATGTGATTATTAACGGCATATTAGGAAACCAACACAATGATACAAAATAAAAATCAATGAAGAGCCAGTGCCCCCGGTGGCATTTTCCTCTGCGGCAGACGTGGCTGGCAGCCGGCAGGATGGCTGAGGCGGGGGACGCGCCACCTTTGGCAGGGAAGTGCTTTGCCCTGGGACTTTTCTGGATAACCATGGGAAATGGTGTAGAGGTGGCCGTGTGCTTGGGGAATCAGCTGACAATGCAGCGAGGTTCTCTGTGAAATGGAGGCTCCCCAGCTCATTCTGGTGGTGCTCGGAAGCAGGGGCTTCCTGACACGGTGCCTCCGAACTGCACTGCGTTCGCTTCTGCCCGTGCCTGTGAGCTGGGCGTGGAGGGCAGGTGTGAGGGCTGGTCCTGCCGGGCTCGGCGCAGATGGTGAGTTAGGAAACCCAGTTAGATAGCCCGCATTGGTAACGCACCAGAAACGCTATCCGGACCCAGCTACACACAGACACAAGACCCCTCACCAGGATGGAGTGAAAGCCGGGGTCTGACGTGGAGCAGAAGAAGGGGAGAAGGCGGGTGGCTGGAACCCCGTAGAGGATAGAGCTAGGGCTGGGTCAGCCTGGTCCGTAGCCCTGGGGGGTGAGGTCAGGCTGGTCTGTAGCCCTGGGGGGCTAGGTCAGGCTGGTCCATAGCCCTGGGGGGCTAGGTCAGCCTGGTCCGTAGCCCTGGGGGGCTAGGTCAGCCTGGTCCATAGCCCTGGGGGGCTAGGTCAGGCTGGTCCGTAGCCCTGGGGGCTGGGTCAGCCTGGTCTGTAGCCCTGGGGGGCTGGGTCAGCCTGGTCTGTAGCCCTGGGGGGCTGGGTCAGCCTGGTCCATAGCCCTGGGGGGTGAGGTCAGCCTGGTCCGTAGCCCTGGGGGGCTGGGTCAGCCTGGTCCATAGCCCTGGGGGGTGAGGTCAGGCTGGTCTGTAGCCCTGGGGGGCTGGGTCAGCCTGGTCTGTAGCCCTGGGGGGCTGGGTCAGGCTGGTCCGTAGCCCTGGGGGGCTAGCTCAGCCTGGTCCATAGCCCTGGGGGGTGAGGTCAGGCTGGTCTGTAGCCCTGGGGGGCTGGGTCAGCCTGGTGCGTAGCCCTGGGGGGGCTAGGTCAGGCTGGTCCATAGCCCTGGGGGGTGAGGTCAGGCTGGTCTGTAGCCCTGGGGGGCTGGGTCAGCCTGGTCGTAGCCCTGGAGGGCTGGGTCAGGCTGGTCCGTAGCCCTGGGGGGTGAGGTCAGGCTGGTCTGTAGCCCTGGGGGGCTGGGTCAGGCTGGTCCATAGCCCTGGGGGGTGAGGTCAGGCTGGTCCATAGCCCTGGGGGGTGAGGTCAGGCTGGTCCGTAGCCCTGGCGGGCTAGGTCAGGCTGGTCCATAGCCCTGGGGGTCCGGGCTACATCGACCTAAGGGCTTTTCAATACTGCGAGCAGTTGTTTATGCTGTTCAATACCAGCCTATAGTTGCTTCCTAGTCTCTGCGTTCAGCCTCTTTTTGAGTAGTATTATCGCATTAAGCAATCCGGGGGGCCATGCCGTGGCTGTTTCCGCGATGCCTGCCACCTGACAAGTGAAGGGCAGAGGACCGGGAACGGGGCCCCTAGAGGAGGCAGATGTGTGAGGAGGCCGCTACCCCGGGGCTCCGCAAGGCCCTCCTGCAGCGACCGTGGAAAAGCACCCTCACTGCGTGGGCTGGTTACAAGAAGCTCCTATTTCGAGAACATGTTTAAATAAAAACGTTGCCAAGCACAAGGCTGCCCTGGAGATGGCCAAGGCCCACGCAGGACCCAGCTTCCGGGTCACAGGTCACGTGGGGAGGTGATGGCGGCCTTCAGGTCGTGAGCTCAGCGCGCCCAGCAGGGAGAGGCCGGTTCCGGGGGATTCCGTGTGGCTGTATCTGGTGCCTTCACATTCATTTCCTTCTCCTCTTCCTAAGATGCAAAGAACGCGTTTCCATCTCACTTTGAGAGTGAGAATGGGCACCCCGAGTCCAGCGGGAAGAACGGACTCGTGGTCAAAACAGAAGCCGCCCTAGCTGTGGCTGCGGCCCGCGTGGGGCGCTGGACGTGGGCGCGCTTTGTCTGCCCATCACTCCAGTATCCTGGGCCTGGGGTCCTGCCCCTGACTCTCACTGCCCAGCGGGGTCCTCACCACCTGCCCCTCTGGGCCGTGGAGCCCCAGATGACCTCACGCTGACCCAACATTAAACACCTTCATATCACCCGCACAGGTCTGTGAGAAGCCTGGGGTTTCCCTGGTCTGTGCACCCCATGTCTGGATGTGAGTAGACAGAACAGAGCAGCCCTGGCTTTCCTCCCCCTCCCCGCTCCCTACCCTCTACCCCATCCGCCATCCCATTCCAGGTCCTGGGGACTGCAGGGCTGGAGGAGGGCGGGGCTTGGGGGCCAGAAGGGTCCGGAAGTGCAGACATTGGATATTGAAGTGGTCAAAGACCCAGAACCCATATCAATGATTATGTTTTCATACTCTTTAAGTCGTTGTAAAAAGGAATAGCCATTTAACAGAGTAGTTTATCAATACAATATATCTTAATCAATGTTCCCATCCCAATTATTTTTATGGAAAGATACAGATACTGCCTAGGACTGTTTATTGGAAAATGCACTCAAAGATTGCTTTTACTGTGAATGTTATTAGATTTACTCATTACAAAAGCATCCACTCAGGCCCGCATGGAGGGCATCACTCAGCAGCATCCTGGTCCCCTTGTCTCTCCTCAGCCTTGTTCTCCTAAGGATGGAGAGACGGTCCCTCAGCCTTGCTCTCCAGGATGGAGAGAGACGGTCCCTCAGCCTTGCTCTCCAGGATGGAGAGAGACGGTCCCTCAGCCTTGCTTCCCAGGATGGAGAGACGGTCCCTCAGCCTTGCTCTCCAGGATGGAGAGACGGTCCCTCAGCCTTGCTTCCCAGGATGAAGAGACGGTCCCTCAGCCTTGCTCTCCAGGATGGAGAGACGGTCCCTCAGCCTTGTTTCCCAGGATGGAGAGACGGTCCCTCAGCCTTGCTCTCCAGGATGAAGAGACGGTCCCTCAGCCTTGCTCTCCAGGATGGAGAGACGGTCCCTCAGCCTTGTTTCCAGGATGGAGAGACGGTCCCTCAGCCTTGCTCTCCAGGATGGAGAGACGGTCCCTCAGCCTTGCTCTCCAGGATGGAGAGATGGTCCCTCAGCCTTGCTCTCTCTCCATGGCAGGACTCTGTATTTTCCACAAACCCACAATGAAGTTGTGGCTGCATGTTAAGGCAAAGAGAGGCTGATTCAGGTCTTTGGGGTGCAGAATTTCATGGTGAACATTCTCCTCCTATCTCTTTACTGAGGCTTGAATTCAGGGCCTTGTACACTTGCTAAGCTTTTTCCTCAAGGCTAGTGCTTTGCTGCTTGGGCCACACCTCTACTTCCAGCTTTTTGGTGGTTAATTGGAGGTAAGGGTTGGCTTCAAATCATGATCCTCAGATCTCAGCCTCCTGAATAGCTAAGATTATAGGATGAAGCCACTGGTATTTGGCAATTTGGTATTTTAAGCAATTATGACATAATAAACACATATGTCTTATCTTATTTTGGAGAATAAAATATGCATCTATTTGCTCTATTGAAAAATGTGATCTAGGGGCTGGGAAGGTGGCTCAGTGATACAGCGCTTGCCTTGCATGCCTGAGGCCCTGGGTTCGATTCCTCAGCACCACATAAGCAAAAAGAAAAAAGCCGGAAGTGGCGCTGTGGCTCAAGTGGTAGAGCGCTAGCCTTGAGCTGAAGAGCTGAGGGACAGTGCCCCGCCCAGAGTTCAGGCCCCACGACCGGACCCCCAAAAAAAATGTGATCTAGACACCAGTGGCTCACACCTGTAATCCTAGCTACTCAGGAGGCTGAGATCTGAGGATCACAGTTTGAAGCCGATCTGGGAAGGAAAGTAAGTGCATGAGAATTTTACCACAAAGCAACTACTCAGAAAAAGCCAGATGTGATGCTGTAGCTCAAGTGGTGAGAGAGTTAGTCTTAGGCAAAAGAGCTCAAGGACAGCACCCAAGTCCCGTTCAAACCCCAGGACAGGAAAAAAGAAGAAAAAAGAAAAATGCACCAAAAACTATAGAGTAGGGGCTGGGAAGGTGGCTCAGTGGTAGAGTGCTTGCCTTGCATGCATGAGGCCCTGGGTTTGATTCCTCAGCACCACCTATGCAGAAAAAGCAGATGTGGTGCTGTGGCTCAAGCAGTAGAGAACTACCTTGAGCTGAAGAGCTGAGGGACAGCACCCAGGCCCAGAGTTCAAGCCCCACGACCGACAAAAAACAAAACAAAAACCATAAAACCCCAAAACTATACAGTAACAAAATTTCTGTTATTGAAGATGTGAGCTGCAGGTGCCGGAGGGTGCAAAGGGGCTTCTGTGTTAGTTGCTTTTCATCGCAGTGACAAAAGCCTGAGGTAATCCACTTAGAGGTTTGTTTTGTTTGATCTGTTGGGGCCTGGCTCCACGGCTCTGGGCTTGTGGTAGTTCGGTTTAGCATGGCGGGAGCACATGGGAGAGAAACCTGTTGGCTTCATGGGGGTCAGAACGCAACGGAGCGAGAGGAAGGGCTGGGGTTCCGGGTCTGAGAGAGGGTGGGGCTAGGGTCCCAATCCCCTTTGGGGTCACGCCCCCAGCAGCCTCACCCCCTCCCCCGCTCCACCCTTTAGAGGCTCCGCACCTCTCAGGGCACCACTGGTTGGGCCCAAACTCCAGCATATTCTTTGGGGGAGGGTGGGTGTTCCCAGCTTCATGCGTAAAGAGGGTCACGCACACGCTGCCATCTGGAGTCCAGCTTTCAGAGTAGGAAACCAAAGAACAGAACACATCTCAAGTAGTAAAAGCTACGGCACACACTGTGGAATAACACGTTGGTGTCAGAGGGTAAATATTTTTGGTAATATAATGCAGATAATTATTTAAAGATGTAAGAAGAATAACTCACTGTGTTTTTGTATCCTCCATCATTTTTCCTACTTTAAAATCCATCCCTGATCTTAAGTGAGTTGTTCTTACTCATAATTAGTTCACTTGGGCAGAACAAAACTCAAGCATAAACACAAATTGAACTCGGAAAAACACAGTTATTATATCAACATCAATTCTAATTAAGATGGAGCAACTTGGTAAGTTTTTGTCTACATTTGCATGTTTTTCCAAGTCTCAAGTTACACACAGCTAATTAGTAGAACTACCAAATGGCTTTGTGCGCTTGGAGGGCAGAGCTCATGTTTGCCCGGGTCAGTGGGCACGCCCGGGCTGTGTGCTCTGTGTCAACACGGTCGTGTCAGAAGGAGCAGTGACAGACATGCGGAGCATCGCCATTTCTACCCTGAGCCCTGCCTCCAGTCTGGCTTTTTGCTGGTTAATTGGAGACGTGAGTCTTATGGATTTGTTTCTGCCCGAGCTGGTTTCAAACCACGATCCTCAGATCTCAGCCTCCTGAGTAGCTGGGATTACAGGAGCGACACCATCCTTTTTAACCTATGACAAGATTCCACTCCACTTTACTTCTGTGAATCTTGCTGACTAAGAATCTCCCTAATTCTTGCTCAATTCTGGATTGCAGAGGCAGGAATCGCCGTGGAAGGAATTGGTCCTTGAGGGCCAAGCCACTGTACACGCTGGTTTTCAGCCAGCTGGGGGGCTGAGGCGTGTCCCTCAGGTGGCAAGGCCCAGTGACCGCAAGGGGGAGGCTGCCCAGAAGTGTGCTAGCGTGCCAGAGAATGGAAGGCAAGGCCTTCGCGCGCCACAGCCCACAGCTGTGGGGGCCTCCGGCAGCTGCAGAGGACGCTGAGCTGGGAGAAGCACGGACCCGCGGTCCGCTGCCGCCGCGTCCTCCACCGCACCTCATGGTCCTGGCTGCCGCCCAGCGGTGGAGCAGCGCACTTCAGCACGCTCATCTACAGGGACGTCCCTGGCCAGTGGTGACCAGATGCTGCAACCCAGTGTCCAGAAAAGAGCTGTGTCCCAAAATATCCCCCATGGCTCCGGCAGAGGAGCTCTGCCTGGAAGCAGGGCTCAGAGATGAAAAGGCTGGCCATTTTTGAGGGTATCTCAGCTTGAGGTGCCATAATTAACACCCAGCCTGGGCAGCGCAGCCGCACACGCGCTCTTCAGGGCGAGCGTCCACGGAGGCTGAAGTCCAAGGTCAAGGCACTGCCAGTTGGCTCCTGGTGAGGACCGGCTCCCTGGCTCCCAGGTGCTGCTTTCAAACCGTGCTGAAGAGAGACGGCTCGGCCCCTCCCTCTTCCTTACAAGGACGCGTCCCTGAGTCATGCAGCTCAGCTACTTCCAAATGGGCCTACCCCAGCTAGTCACACTGCGGTGTGGCTGCATCACCTGCGTGCGTGCGTGTGCGTGCGTGCGTGCGTGTGTGTGTGTGTGTACATCCATCGCGATTGCATTATCTCATTCAGGGGTAAGGAGGACTAAGTCAATAAAAACGTACACTTTATAATACTCTTTATAGCTCTGTTACACTAGTCATGTCCTGGAATGACATTTAAAAATGGAAAATACCTGGGCACTCTCGGGATACGGAAGGGCTCTCTGTTTCTAAAGTTACTGGCAGTGCACCCCACTTTCTTAGTTGTCTGTGGTCTTTTCTACTGTATTTTACGGCAGTTTCAGTGAAAGCAGGCAGTTGGGCTGCTCTGTGGAGTCTTCAGGACCCGAGTGGCCTGAAGGACCCAGAAATGATGGGCAGGACCATTTCTCTCTGAGATCACGAGTGACTTGTTTGAAGAGATGTTTTCCAGAAGCTTAGAAACATTCCGTGCAACTCCGGGTCTCCAGGCGATCTCCACCTCCCAGCATGCCGTGTGGCAAGATGGCGGTGGAGCACGGGTGTGTTTGGCCCCCCCGAGCGTGGGGTCGCATGACTCCTAGGACACAGGCCTTTGAGTCCACTTCTGAAGGAAGATGATGGCCAGCGAATTTCGCTTTCCTCTCAAGACGCAGCCCCGGCTGGTGGGAAAGGCCGTGGCCTCGGAGGCCCTGGGCAGCGGGGCAGCCCCGGGGGATAGCAGCTCCCTCCGCGAGTTCAGGACCGGGTGCCTCATCCCTGCTTCTCCCTCGTTTGGAGAGTGAGGATGCTCCTACATCAATACGTTTACTGACTTCATGAAACACATTTATTTTTTGTCTGTTGTGGGGCCTGAACTCTGGGCCTGGGCGCTGTCCCTCAGCTCTTCAGCTCAAGGCGAGCCCTTGACCACTTGAGGCACAGTACCACTTCTGGTTTTCTGGTGGTTTATAGGAGATAAGA
Source organism: Dipodomys ordii (assembly GCF_000151885.1). Classification (NCBI taxonomy): domain Eukaryota; kingdom Metazoa; phylum Chordata; class Mammalia; order Rodentia; family Heteromyidae; genus Dipodomys; species Dipodomys ordii. The sequence continues at coordinate 1,657,393 of NW_012267293.1, read as the reverse complement.
GTCTTACTGACTTTTCTGTCTGGCTGGCTTTGAATCATGATCCTCAGATCTCAGCCTCCTGAGTAGCTAGAATTACAGATATGAGCCACCGGCGCCCAGCTCTGAAACACATTTATAATGAGTGCAATTCAATGCTGAAGAAAAGCTCAAATATGATATCAGAAGATGACATATTTGTATTTTTTTAAACAACAAACTCCATGTTTACAAGAAAGAAATAAGACACAAGGAAGGTGTCTATCTGCACTGTTTTTAAGGACTGCTAAGGGGCAGCCACTCAGGAAAGCTAGTTTCTATTCAGGTGAGGCCCCTGGCATGTCCCCACAGTGGAACTTCCTGCAGTGAACCCCCGTGGGCTTGCGCCAGGCTGGCCTCCAGCAGCTCCTTCCTTCATCAGAACAAGAACCCTCCCCGCCCCGCTCACCGCAGGCCCGGGCATTGGGAACCACTGAGGTGCGGCGGTCCGGGGAATCCGCCTGCCACACCCTCTCCGACGGAGCCCACGGAACTTAGTCAGGAAGACGTTGTCACTACTAACCCAGAATCATGCCCCACCATGCCTACCCCACAGAACAGGAAGGGCAGAACTGGGTCCTGAGGCCTCAGCCCGAGGTGGCAACTGTGTGACGGGGGAGGGGGTCTACACTGCTGCCCGATCACACACGGGGGCTTCTGGGCTCAGGGTCCTGTCCACCATGAAGGGGCGCTGTGCTGCCATGCCCAGATGCCACAGCTGCTGGCCTCCTCCCAGCCCCATGGCCAGCAAAGACCCCTCGTGCACACACACCCAGTGAGAGCCCTTGTGCTGAGCAATGCTCCAGGGCCTGACGTCCAGGCGTGGAGGAGGGGGGGGGGCAGGCCGTGCGGGAGCTGGGCAGCCTTCAGGGCGCAGGAGGAAAGGCTCTTGGTCTGGATGAGTCACTGCCCATTGGGCACAGGAGACGGTGGCTACCTGCTCCCGGGCAAGTGTTTTACAAGACTGCCCCATGCTTTCTGGAAACAGATGGTCAGAATGAAGTCAAAACACTGGCACTGGGGCTGCAAGTCAGTTCGTGCTGAGCAGTCGGTGGGAAGAATGTGTCAGCTCCATCTAGAGCTCGAGAAGAAGCCCAAGTCCTTCCAAGTCCTCCCCACCAAGAAAAATGAAGAGCGGGAGAACCCGGCACAGAGCCATGACCTCGTCACATGGGAGTGAGCACTGAGCCCGTGGACTCGGGGGCCTGATGCGGCCAGAGCGGCTCCCCTCCCGAGGGCCGCGGGCTGCCCCTCCTATCTGAAGTCAGATGACTCGGTTGCACTTCATGGCAGCGCCCTGTCAACAATGTCACCCCGCCTTCTGTCTGCGGTCTCATCCCTGCGCTTTCAGTCACGGAGGCAAGCCCCTACAGCCGCTGGCTTTTATCCCATTCCCCAATTCCCATACCAAGTTCAAGTAGAAAGGGGCCCATGTCACCTGTGTCTCCCATGGGTCTTCCCAAAATACAGTGGATAGAGTCTGCCATTCTTACAAAAAACTTCCCAGAACGCTTAGCCCCATGCAGATCATATTTGCTAGAAACATTTTCAAAAATCTCTCACTCAGAAATTAACGTGCAGCAGCCTTCCACCGTGAGCAGAATGGCAGCCCCGTCTCAGCTGGAGAGACACGGTCATAGACACCAAGGAGGCCAGAGGAAGGAGGCCCTGCTGGCGAGCAGGGGTGGAGGTCTGCTTGTGAGAACACGCAGGCCCACACGGGGTGGGCCGTGCCCCTCAGCCTCCACGCGTCCCGCGGTGCCACCTGTGGTGTGCCAGTTCCTGCCCAGCGGGCAGAGCTGAGCTGCCCTTGCCGGGAATCCACACGAGGGCACACGTGGGCCTCAGGGGAGAGGATCCGCTCGGCCCCTGTGGCGCTCCCTGACCCCGCATGCTATCCACACGCCTGTTATCCACGCCACGCTGTGACCACGGCGCTCCCTGACCCCGCATGCTATCCACACGCCTGTTATCCACGCCATGCTGTGACCACGGCGCTCCCTGACCCCACGTGTGATCCACACTGTGATGTGACGGCAGCACACCCAACCAATGCCATCTCCAAAACAGGTCATCGGTGATGGAAACCCGCATGGACTCAGACACGAGAGTACCTGCTGCCCTGTGGCAGCTACACCTAAAACGAAGACCAACGTGAGCACAGAAAGGGCACCTGCCGGGCAGGGAGGGCAACCGATGGAGACACGGACAGCACTGGCACGATGGCTTACAGCAACATCACCGTATCCCATCAGATACGTGTCTGAAAATGAAACCATGAAGCTCTTCAAAGACGGTTAAAAATTAAAAAGGAGGATTAATAAAAGGAGCAACGGATGGGGTACATATGATTAAAATGATTAAAGTGCATTATGTGCAGACATGGAAATCACAACAATCCTAACATATGCTAATCAAAAGGGAAATAATAAATAAAATCTCCCTGGCCAGGCAAGCATGAAGGAAGAATAGTAGCTGGGAAGCCCTCTGCCTGCAGCGGGGAGGGGGAGAGGGCGGCCCGGGGGACCGAGGGCGGCCCAGGGGCCTCGTGGGGAGGGAGCAGCAGGTGGGGGGGGCGGAGGGTCACAGGCCAGGGAGAGCGCGGCGGGACCACGTCTGCGCTGGAGCTGTGCCCGCTCCACACAGGCCGACATTGCACGCTTCCACGTGACCTCCTCTGGAAGGAGGGCCACCGCGGCGTGGCACAGTGGGGGAGAGGGAGACACAGTGGCCGCGTCCCCCTCGGTCCCCCCTCCCCTCCGGACCTCCCCGGACATGTCCTGCCTCCAGCAGCCTTGGCCGCTCTCGGGGCCTCCAGGGCCGAGGCCCTCTCACTGTGCTCACTTGCTGGGCGAGGCCGGGGCGGGGGGGGGGCAGCCGCGGGCAGCAGGCACTGTGAGGTTCCTGTCACGTCAGCCCCTTCCAGCAGCCCCACGGGCCCGCGAAGGGGCGCGGGACAACACTGAGAACAGCTTCTGGCTGACAGAGGACGCGGACCCCACCGTGGGGACCATGACACAGAGGACAGGGAACGTGGACCCCACCGTGGGGACCGTGACACAGAGGAGGACAGAGGACACGGATCCCACCGTGGGGACCATGACACAGAGGACAGAGGACGCGGACCCCACCGTGGGGACCGTGACACAGAGGAGGACAGAGGACACGGACCCCACCGTGGGGACGGGACACAGAGAAGCAGCGGAGGAGTCAGGCCCTTCACAGTCAATTGTCCCGAAAGACTGAGAGAGGAATTTTCACTGCAGTCAGATCTCAATGTGTGCGTCCAGATCCAGATACCCATGCTTGGAAAAGGCCTGTTAAAGAAAATCAGAGATGAATGGATGCACAGGAAGGAAACCCTCGGCTACAGAAAAGGCGCCTTCAAGAAAAGTGGCATTATTTCATGGGTCCAGAAACCAGGCTGCTGGCGTGGTGCAGAGGCAGAGTTGGTGACCGGGGCTGGTGCGGAGCCTGCCTGAATTTTTCCCTCATTCTATCATAAACGTGATAACACACATAGTATTTCAGCAGTCAGAACATTTGCCTTAAAAAAAAAAAACAGTAAAAAAGAGAGCGTGCCATCCCAAACACATGGCGCTTCCAAAGATGGGTCCAGACGGCTCTCATTGCTAGGAACGCCCAGCACTGGTGGTGGGCGCCCCCCCGGGCGGACCGGACAGTTTCTGAGCACCAAGGACTCCAGACACCTCTGCAGCACAAAAGCCTGTTTGCCTTGCTAGGGCCCGCATTCTGAGACACCGATCTAACACCGATGGTCTTCAGGGAGGCACCTTTCCCCCAGGGAACCGGGGGGGGGCCCCCCGCGCTGCTCTGCGTGAGGCGGCGCCCACCGCAGCCCCGCACCAGCCAGAGGCCTCAGCCGCAGCCCCCAGCGCCCAAGCGGCTCTCAGAAGCACGGACGGAGAGGCCAGGCGCGAGGTGTGGCATCCTGAAGTCTGACCGCGGCGCAGGAGGAGGCTTTCCCTGGGTGTATGAGCTGGTCTGATGCCAGGAAGTGAGGGAGGCGGACGGATAGTCCTCCAGCAGGAGCAGGGAAGAGGGTGCCCAGTGCACGCCGGGAGCGGGCCTCGTGCGCCATGCGGCCGTCTTGGCCTGGCTGCTTTCCCCGACCACCTCCCAGACCCCGCGGCCTGGCGACAGCGGCGCTCCTGCAGGTGGTGCGTTTCCTCCCGGCCGGATGTTGGGACGTGCGTGCCCCTGCCATGGGCAGGCGGGGGGAACTCTCGTGGCACCCGAGGCACAGGCCGCTCTCCTAGGGCCCTGACGACTGAAATCGTCTTCCCCTTTCTGTGCAACACAAGGCAGAAAGTAAACAAAGCCTCTCTCAGGAGGAAGGGACAAGAAAGAAAAGGAAGGCTCTGTGCAGCCCCAGTGGAGCGCACCAGTGTTTGTTGACCATTTCCTCCTGGTCCTCCAAGCCCGGGGGTGCGGGGGAGCCCCATGGAAGGCACCGTAGCCGGCAGACTGAGGCTGCTGGAGTTCACCAGGCTCGGGAACAGCTCTCAGAGGCTGGGGTGGAGGGGATGACGTGCAAATGGAGCCTGGCTTTCTACAGTGTGGCTGGACAGGGGACAATGAAGTAATAAGAACAAATCCAGCTGTATTGGGAACAAATGGGATTCTTGGGCGGCTCTGGTGGGGAGGCTGGGGCCGGGTGACCCTTTGAGATTCAAGACGTTTGGTGCAGCAGCCTGGAGCCTGCTCGTGGTGAGCTACGTCCCGGTGGTTGATGTAGGTGAAAGCACCAAACACGGCGCTCCTCAGAGTCTCTGCTTCCTCCACATCCCGCCCCTGTGCGTCAGGAGAGGAAGCCTGTGTCCCCGGGAGATCAGAGGCAGGAAATGAAGCCATGTCCAGCTGCGAGGCTCTGCAGCGGCCCTGGAAGTGGCTGGGGCTTTCTTTGTGTGAACATATCATGTCCCTCTTTCCGGCCTCCCTTCTGTCCCCCCCAGCCCTGCATGCCGCCCCCCTAGACATGACTCCTACCCCCGGTCAGACGGCCAAGCTCAGGAAGGGGCGGCGGGCAGCGGCTGCAGGGCAGGGCCAGCTTACATGGACACAGGCACAGGCTCGGGGCTCAAATCTCTCAAGTGAGTAGAGTGTCTGCTTCAAAGCCAAGCTGTCCTCAAACTGGAGGTCCTCCTGCCTCAGCCTCCATTTCATCCCAAGTGCTCACTGAGGGTTCAGAGTGGAGAGCCAGCCAGCATGTGTGTGCATGGCAAACTCTCACGGTGAGGCCTAACAAACCCGGGTCCCAGGCTCAGCGGGGAGGACGGTGATCAGGCAAAGGTCACTAGAAAGGGCAGTTTGAGGACATCTTCCAGAAAAAGCTTGATGAATAATCATTAGAAGAGTTACACAAAAAGTAAGCGTCCTGTTGCTGTAATGCGCCACTGGGGGGCGGGGGGGACGGTGGTGAGCACTCACGCCTCCGTACACTGAACAAAACTGCGGAAGCAGTAGCTGCTGCAACCAAAGCAGAAGAACTGCTCAGCCCGCGTCCGCCCGGCGTTCCTGACCGGCTCGAGCCGGCCGGCTCCAGTCCACATTTTTACTGGTGCCTAGGTGACACGGAAGCTCTGTGGCGGGAGGGGGACAAAGCTTTTGCAGGATGACAGGATACACAGCGCTAAAAATACCACAATGTACAGAGCCGGATTAACCACAAAAACAACAGAAAACAGCAGAACAAACGCAAAATCTTACTCTCCCTAAACTACAACCCCGTGTGTCCCACAAAGCCAATACAAATGGCAAAGGGGGTGCCTATGGCCAGAAAGCCTGTGGATGGACACCAGTTTAGGGAAATCACTAGGAAGAGATGGCAATCAAGGAGGAGGAAAAACGAAGGAAGAGTTGAAAATATGTGTTTGGTGGGGGGGGGGGGTCATGGAGCTTGAACTCAGAGCCTAGGCACTGTCCCTGAGCTCTTTTTGCTAGCGTGCTACCACACTGAGCCATGACACCACTTCCAGTTTTCTGGTGGCTAATTGGAGGTAAGAGTCTCACAGTGACTTTCCTGCCCAGACTGGCTTTGAACCGTAATCCTCAGGTTTCAGCCTCCTGGGTATCTAGGATTATAGGCATGAGCCACCAGCGCCCAGTAAAAATATTTTAAGGGTGACAAATCCCAGCTACCCGGCCAGCTGTGGAGCGCTGGGATGAGGGCCACACACAGATTATTCAAGGTAAAGAGAGAGGTGGGGCAGCCACGGCCGATTCCTCCACCTGCAAGCAAGCCGCACACACACTCAGAGACAGAGCACGTGAAATGGCCGCAAGCCGCGCACACACTCAGAGACAGAGCACGTGAAGTGTCCGGAAGGCCATGTAAACCACACGCGTGCTTGTGGCTCGTGTCGGGCACTAAAGCACTTGGCACCCAGTCTTATTTAATGGGAAGTAATTTCATCTAGTTAGGTTAAAAGGTTGAGCCAAGGACAAGCCGCCGTTGAGAGCTACCCAGAATGCCGTGGGCCGTGGGCCGTGGAAAGCTCTGGCAATAGTGAAACAGAACAAAGATGGTGCAGGAGGAGAGACTCGCTGCACTTGACACCAGACTTCTACAACCTGGCAGCGAGCACGCCGGGGGGGGGGTTGGCACAGGTAGAACGAGAGGGGTCTGCAGGACGTGGACCCTGCCGGGCACAGAGCTGGCCTCGCAGGGGCATACAGAAAGGACAGACTGTGGACCTGAGTAGCTTAGAAAATAGGTTTTCTTATTTGAAAAAAGCAAAACAAAATGAGTGCTTTTCCATAGTCTATATGATGCCAGCCACTAAGTACCGAGTGATCAGCATGGTGTGTGCATGCCACACAGTTAGGAAGGGGCAGAGGTGACCCGCCCCAGTCCCTGCCTGAAAGAGAGGCAAAGCTTTACGAAGAAAAGAGGGGCGCTGGAGGGGTGGCCAAGGGAAGAATGTCTGTTCAGCAAGCAGGAGCACCACCAAAAGAACACATAGGTAATAAAATAAACTTTTATAGCCTAACAGATTGCTTTCATGATATTAGAATAAGGGAAGATTTCTTAACTCAGAAAAAATGTACCATAAAAAAGAACTAATAAGTTTAGCTACATAAAAGTTTAAACTTTGGTATAAAAAGAATAAAAACGGGGCAAACAAATGGTATTACACAGCACACATAACAGACATCCCAAACACAAAAGACGCTGTGCGCCCCTCCACAGAGATAAGGAATGAGAACATTACACAGTGAGCAGAGCAGAGAGAAGTCAGAACCGCAAGCAGGCACCACAGCCCCCGGCCACACTGGTCCCCAGCAGCAGCAGGGCGAGGGAAAACATTGGAACCCGCCCCACGTCCACTGTGAGGTCAGCCTCCCCCACGTCCACTGTGAGGACAGCCTCCCCCACGTCCACTGAGGTCAGCCTCCCCCACGTCCACTGTGAGGTCAGCCTCCCCCACATCCACTGTGAGGTCAGCGTCCCCACGTCCACTGAGGTCAGCCTCCCCCATGTCCACTCAGGACAGCCTCCAGCCCTGCGGATGGGGGGTGCAGCCGGGACAGGCCATCTGGAGGGAAGGAAGCCGGTGGCACTCAGCACCGTGGAGACAGGTTCCACAGCCATCCGCTGTGTTCCAGGGCGCACACCTTCCACGACACCCCAGCCTCACCCTGAGTGGGGACTGAGAGACGACAACAGCTCACAACAGCGCTCACACCTCACAACGGCTCACGACAATGGGGGGAGATAACCAGTGTCTCCCAAGGAGGTTGGTGAGTGAACAGTGAAGCAGGCAGAAAACAACGCACAGACGTGAACAGAGGAGCGAAGCCACACTCACCGACACAGCACAGACTGCGTGGCGTGTAACATGGAAACGCCAAACAGTATTATTCGGTGCTCAGGATATACAAAATAAAGCATGAAGACATAAACAGGGGTGCCCGACACCAAATGGTCAGCTGTTCCGAGAACTTGACTTCTTAAGCTAAGTTTGTATTGGTTACATTACTTTGCATTTGCCCAGAGGCCTGGGATACTGTGTAAGAAGGATCCAAGAAGGACGCAGGCCTCCAGCCTGGTTTGTGGAGCTAGGCTCGCTTTCTGCAGGACAGTGAGCCGGTGGGCGCGGCCTGGGGGGCCGGGAACCTCTGAGCGACTGCTGGAAGGTGAGGGGCCTCGGCACTTAGGGGTGCGAGCTTCCTGTGACCTCCACCGACAGCGCCAGGCTGCTCTAAAACGGCTTTGGTACGGTGGGGAGCTGAATGTTCTAGATCTGGAAAGGTTCTTCTGCCTCTGGGCTCTGGGGGGCCGACGGCAAAGGGCCGTCCCTGGCCTGCTCTCTGAATCAAGCCTTCCTTCTCTCCGAGCGCTCTGCTGTTGGTTGGGATGCCGGTGACCGCTCTGTGAAGATGCTAGACACACAGGCTGGTGCGAGCTCACAGCGGGGCCTCGCGGGCCGTGGCCTGGCCTGTGTGGGTTCACGGCCAGCCAGACCCGGTCACACTGACGCTGGCCCTAGGAGAGTGGACCTTGGCGCCTGCTGATACTGAGCTGCCTAACCAATGGGGGCGGCAGCCTCCTGTGCACAGCAGCGGAACCGGAGCTCCGTAAAGATTCCTGAGTGCTTCAAGTCTCCTGGATGCACTGGCTCAGAGCACAGCATGCGAAGAAGACATGGTCCAAAATGGCGTTGCCTGGGTACCAACACCACCTAGCCGTCATGGAAAACAACTGCGCAGCTTAGAACTTGGATAACTTTATTCATATGGTGAGAACAAGAATTTAATACATTCTGTATCCACATGAATTTGATTTGATGATATAAAAATAGGCAATTCCTAACTCAAAATGTTCATATCTAATTTAACTCAACAATCATTGGCATGTGCAAGGAAAAGAAAGCAAAAACCTCTAAGAATTTCTGGTTAATGAATTCAGGATTTTTTTCTCTGAAAGGGAGGCAAAATCAGGGTAACTCTGGAATCTCAAGGAAAGCTAACAACTGCAGGGGCCGTAGGTGGACCCTACACCGTTGGGGAAATGGCTTTGCGTGCTGTCCCAGAGCTGGAAGGATGGAAGGACTTCCCATCTGTTTTCTGCCCAGTGTTAGAGGAAGGCTCCAGAGCCACCTGCCACCTCACAGAAGCCCAGGTCGGAGGTCAACAAAGAGCCCCCTCTCCCCTCAAGTGGGTAAGTCCTTAGACCCCACATCAAGCCTACCCCAAATCTAAACTTCCAGGAAGCTAAGAGCATTTTTAATAGAATTTTTATGAAAGTAAAAACAATAAAGGACGACACAATGCTATCTTGAGAATTTACTCCTCCGAGAAACTTCCAAATGTGTCACAGGATTAGCCCCTCCACACGCTCCTCCCCACATCCCTGAGGCTGGGCGGGGCACCGTCTCCCCACACCAGGCCTCCCACCCGAGACCCATTCTCCAGGACCGTCCTTCAGACCCTCCTCCCAGGGACAATGATGGCAAAGACCCTAGACAGTGGTTTTCTCAGTGGAGCTCTCTGGGACCAAGGAGATGAAGCAGGGGCCCCACCCAGACACAGACCCGTCCTCAACCTTCTTCCCAGACTCAGAGATCCCCATCAGGTGTCTGGGGACAGGGTCCCGGATGAGATGAGGGCAAGGCCTGGCTGGAGCCCTTCTCAGGGACACCACAGAAGGGACTGCAGGCTGACTGGCCTCGCTGGGCTGTGCCATAGTGCTGCCACGGCCACCGTGCGTCACAGCGTCCCACAGTCCCACACACAACCCGGGAGCACTCGAACATGGGACAGTGCAACTACTAACATCTACTGTGTTCAGAAATGCTTTGTGCCTGCAACAGCTTATCAGTCTGTAATTACTGAAGACGGAGACTTTACCAACTAGAACGCTTCCAAGCCTCCAAATCTCACGTCTTTGTCTGACGAGCAGGGTATTCAAGATAAAGAGAATCTATTAATTTTGAACAACTTGTTCTTTTTGTATGTTTTTGGGGTAATTCTTACACATTTTGTTCTTGTTTCTCCACCTCCCCCATCTTCTTATTATATCTCTTGTTTATTTCAACGCAGTACCTTTAACCATCAAGTAACTTGCAAGGAACATGAAGGCTTGTTGGTAAATACCGTGACAACCATGTTCTGCAGTGGTTATAAAAGCTTGGGAGGCTCCGGCCACCCTTTCAGCATGAACTTAATAAACGATTTAGTAAATGTAAGAATAACATGTCACACATTGTTCTTTTCACTCTGGGGTACTTTGGTGTCTCTGGAAGTAAATGCAGTGGTTCTCTGCTTCCTCTTGGGTGGGAAAAAGATAAACTACCCCCCACAGACAACCGGCTGGCACAGGCAGGGAATGAATGTGACTTGTGGATCTGAGGGACTGGATGGTCATGAGCTGTAATGGAAAGAGTTCATGGTGATAGACACAGATAAAATCCCTCACACTTGTGTTACGGTATCAAGCTACCAAGCTCTTCATTTAATTTATCTCTGAGCTGGGCACTGGTAGCTCATGCATGTAATAGCCTGAGATGTGGTGATTGCAGTCTGAAGCCAGCCCAGGCAGGAAAGTCTGTGAGGCTCTTATCTCCAATAAAATACCCCAAATCCAGAAGTGGAGCTATGGCTCAGGTGGTAGAGTGCTAGTCTTGAGCAAGAAAGCTCAGGGACAGTGCCCAGGTCCTGAGTTCAAGCCCCAGGACCAGCATGCGTGCGCACGCACGCACGCACACACACACACACTTCTCTGCAGAATACTATGGTCAAAAAGGATGCAGAGAAATGAGTATGCATGCTAATAGCACCTGGGGCTCACGGGTGTCTTCATCGTTTGAGTCACATCCCTTCTAGTAATGTGTCCAAATGCATCGCTGCTGGGCATAGCTCACACTGGAGGCCCTGCGCTCAAGCCCCAGTACTACCAAAAATGAGAGTAGTGAACCACAAACACACAGAGAATAAGGAACAAGAAAACAATGTTACAGTGTTTCAACAACAGTTACGCTACCAATAAACCTGCAGGCACTACTTAGTGTCAGAACTGATTTGTTTAAAGAATGAGAAAGTCATATAATAAAATTCTACTTCTGAAATCCACTCATGCCCATCCGTGCTCTCCTTAATCTCTACTTCCTTAAGTTACTGTCTACACATTCTGGATGTCAGTCTGGGGACATTACAAGAAAGAAATGCAGGCAGGAAAGAATGAGAAGCAAACTTGCTTCACTAAGCACCCAGCAAGGGAACAAGTACATGTGTGAACAAACGACACATTTGATTTCCTTTCAGTAAATGAAAGAAATCGCATCTGAATTTTCTCAGCATGGGGAAGGCCCACGCAGCAAGCGCCATGTGTTCCTTAACTACCAAACATCTGCACACAGGCCGCGGCCATCCCAGGCCCCGCCTCCCGATGGACAGGACACGAGCGCGGCTCCACCAGGCCCCACTCCAAGGCCTGCTCTGTTCTTTCTCTTCCAATTGTTCACCATCTTCAGACATCTGGAAGCAAGGACTTTGCCTGTGGGCCTTGGAGAAAGGCCAGGGCCATGGGGGGCGGGGTCCCATGGGGGGCGGGGTGCCATGGGGGACAGGGTCCCATGGGGGGCGGGGTCCCAGAAGCACCTAGTCCCTGGGGACTCTGGGGTGGGTTCCCACCTCCAGGTGAGAGCTGTGGGCACCGTGTGTGGGAGCAAGGAAGAAAAGAGCCCACGACCACACCTGACCTGGGACCACGTCCAGTGCCTTGCTCACACCTGTCCTGGGACTGCGTCCAGTGCCTTGCTCACACCTGTCCTGGGACGCGTCCAGTGCCTTGCTCACACCTGACCTGGGACGCGTCCAGTGCCTGGCTCACACCTGTCCTGGGACGCGTCCAGTGCCTGGCTCACACCTGTCCTGGGATGGTGTCCAGTGCCTTGCTCACACCTGTCCTGGGACCGCGTCCAGTGCCTGGCTCACACCTGTCCGGGGACACGTCCAGTACCTTGCTCACAGCTGTCCTGGGACCCTCACAGCTGTCCTGGGACCGCGTCCAGTGCCTGGCTCACACCTGTCCTGGGACGCGTCCAGTGCCTGGCTCACACCTGTCCTGGGATGGTGTCCAGTGCCTGGCTCACACCTGTCCTGGGATGGTGTCCAGTGCCTGGCTCACACCTGTCCTGGGACGCGTCCAGTGCCTGGCTCACACCTGTCCGGGGACATGTCCAGTGCCTGGCTCACAGCTGTCCTGGGACCGCGTCCAGTGCCTGGCTCACAGCTGTCCTGGGACGCGTCCAGTGCCTGGCTCACAGCTGTCCTGGGACGTGTCCAGTGCCTGGCTCACACCTGTCCTGGGACACGTCCAGTGTCTGGCTCACACCTGTCCTGGGACGTGTCCAGTGCCTGGCTCACACCTGTCCTGGGATGATGTCCAGTGCTTGGCTCACAGCTTTCCTGGGACGCGTCCAGTGCCTGGCTCACACCTGTCCTGGGACACGACCAGTGCCTGGCTCACACCTGTCCTGGGACTGCGTCCAGTGCCTTGCTCACACCTGTCCTGGGATGGTGTCCAGTGACTGGATCACACCTGTCCTGGGACTGCGTCCAGTGCCTGGCTCACACCTGTCCTGGGACCACGTCCAGTGCCTGGCTCACACCTGTCCTGGGACCACGTCCAATGCCTGGCTCACACCTGTCCTGGGACCACGTCCAGTGCCTGGCTCACACCTGTCCTGGGACGCGTCCAGTGCCTGGCTCACACCTGTCCTGGGACGCGTCCAGTGCCTGGCTCACAGCTGTCCTGGGACGCGTCCAGTGCCTGGCTCACACCTGTCCTGGGACGCGTCCAGTGCCTGGCTCACACCTGTCCTGGGACCACGTCCAGTGCCTGGCTCACACCTGTAGTGGGACTGCGTCCAGTGCCTGGCTCACACCTGTCCTGGGATGGTGTCCAGTGCCTGGCTCACACCTGTCCTGGGACGCGTCCAGTGCCTGGCTCACACCTGTCCTGGGACGTGTCCAGTGCCTGGCTCACACCTGTCCTGAGACCGCGTCCAGTGCCTGGCTCACAGCTGTCCTGGGATGGTGTCCAGTGCCTGGCTCACACCTGTCCTGGGACGCATCCAGTGCCTGGCTCACAGCTGTCCTGGGACGCGTCCAGTGCCTGGCTCACAGCTGTGTGTCCTGCTCCCTTGATGCACGGGGGGTGTTCCAAGCCCGCAGCCTTCCCTGGGGTGAAGACGGAGCCCGTGGCCGGGCCCTGGCAGTCACAGCAGGCTCCTGCCAGAAACACTTCTCAGCCTGGGAGTGGGGCGGCGGGTCCCCCGGTCCTGAACCCCAAATCCCGATGGGTGAAAGAGCGAGACACCGTGGCAGCTGCCACGCCTCCCAGCAGGGCTGCCACCCCCGTGGGGGCGGGGCGGGGGTGCGCCTGGGGTGTGCGCCTGTTCTGCCCGCAGGTGCGGGCTGCTCCCCGGCGCCTCCACACCCTGCGTGCTGGTTCTACCACTGCCAGCCGTCCCTTCCTCAGCCTTCTGAACCACATCCTGCACAGTCTGCCCGAATCTGCCTTCCCCCCTCTCCTGTCTCCTCCCCGCATCCTGCCGCAGCCGCAGCGAGCAGCCCACGGGCAGAGTGGGCAGAGCCCGAAAGGACGGTGCTGGCCATCGGCACTCAGCTTTCAGACTTCCCTACATGGCGGCTCTGCGGGGGGGGGGCCTGGGTGCAGGCGTGCGCACGGGCCCAGGGCCCGCGGGGCAGTGGGGATGACGCCTCCAGGAGCGCAGCTCCTCGGCCAGCTCCTCGTGGCTCCGGTCTGTACCTGCAGCTGCCAGTGACACGCGGACCCGAGGATTGCTGGGCTGCCGCTGAAGCAGTCATGGGTCAGGGAAGCAGACAGACGCACAGAACCTCACGGAGACGTGGGCGTCTCCATGGAGCTGGGCGGAGGACAGCTGAAATCTGCCTGGTCAGCTGCACCCTGGCCCGTGCTCCTGGGTCCGGGCCGGTCAGGACCGGGTCAGGATGGAGGGCTATCCTGGGTCCACCCAGGCCGTGCTGAGTGCTACGCCGCAGTCCCAGTTCATCTCTTTGCCCTTCTCCTGCCTGCCACGGTCTACTCCCCACCCCATCTTCCGGAAGGATCTCCACGATCGATGGATGATGGGTTGATGGGAGCCAGGGCCCCGTGTGTGCTAAGCTCGCACTCCACACACCAGCTACTAGAAGGATCTTCTCATGCTGAGACGTAGTCCCATCTCTGCCAAATAGGGCTTCCTAAGGCTTTTAAGGTAAAATGGGCCCATGAGGTCCCGCAGCCCAGGACCCTCCTCCTCCCTCCCTGGCATGCTGACCTTCCACATCAACCAGGCTCTGGCTTGGGGCCCGGCCTGTGCACCTCCCGCCAGCACTCGGTGCTCCCTCATGCTCCCTGCGACCCCCGCTGCCCACGCTCGCTTGGCGCTCACCCCAGGACGGTCCCTGCGACCCCGGGCCTCCCCAGACTGACCCGCCCGCACTTGTGTCCTGTTGGCTCACTCCTGTGGTGCTGTGGGGCTTTTCTCCCCAGCGCTTCTGGAGACGGTGATGGTTTTCCTGTGTAAACCTGGTTTGTCTCATCTCCTCGTCACCACGAGGAGAAAGAACACGTTCCAGCCTGTTCACCCTGGGATGGTGCACCAGGGCCCTCCCCAGAACCAACACCAATGAGGGCAGAACTGTCTGCACCTGGGGGGGTCACATGGTGCGCCAGGGCTCTCCCCAGAACCAACGCCAATGAGGGCAGAGCTGTCTGCACCTGAGGTGGGGGCGATCACATGGTGCGCCAGGGCTCTCCCCAGAACCAATGGCAATAGGGGCAGAGCTGTCTGCACCTGGGGAGGGAGGGGCAGCGATCACACAGCAGGCCCCAGGACGGCCCTGGACCTGGATTGCCTCAAGGCCTTGCTCTGTCCGCAAGGCCCTGGGACAGCCAGCTGACCAACAAGTGCTGGGCGGGCCTGGGGGCTGGTGCCAACCTTCCAGACCTGGGGCTCTGCTCAGACCCCATCCACCCCACAGGAGCTGCATCTGCTCCAGGCCCTGCCAGCCTCTGAGACTGGGTGCTGCTGTGAGGCCAGACCACCGCCGTGGTGTGCATTCAGTCTCCGGCAGCTTTGGAGGTTGGAGTCCGAGCTCTGCTCCACCCACGGGAAGCTGTGGGTCCCGGGCCCCTCCCTCCCCAGCCTGGGTGCATGGCCCCTTCTTCCATCACATCACTCCAAGGCGGGTCTTCCAAGGTTGGCCGCCTCCCTGCTTCTGCGAGGGCACTGCACGGAGGCCCTGGACATCGCCCACCTCGAGGTACAGATGCGTGCACAGCCCCTCCTCGCACGCCTGATGATGCTGCAGCCTCTGGGGGGAACCCGTGCTATCTTTGGGGGCCATTCACCAGCCTTCTGCACAGACAGGATAGCAGCTGGGACTTGGGAAACTCCAGGAAGGGAGGGGGCTGGATATGGGCCAGAGTGAGCCTCGCAGATGGGACCCCAACACAGCAGGAAACACTGGCATTGTTCATTAGTGCCCTGCCACAGGATTCTGTTCTAATAAATTAACAGTGCATCTTGGCTGATTCACCTGACAGGAAACAAGCCCGTGTGTTCCCCAGGGACTGCGTGGGGGGAGGGGGGGCTCCTGACGCCCCGCAGGGGCCTGCTACTCATGCTGATGTGACTTCAAGTGCACAATATGTGGGCAGAGATTGCAAGAGTAAAAAGGGAGCTGGGCAAAGCAAAGGAGTATGACAAGTATTGTAAGGCTTTTTTTGAAGATGTCAGATATGTTGCTTCTGCTTCTTCTCAATAGAGAGAACTGGGTGAAGGCTGGGATACATTTTCAGATCGTGCTGGCACGAAGCACAGACCATCTGGAACTTTACAAAGCGGAGCCCTACCTGCCTAAAATGTAAAGTCAAGATGCAAACACCGATTGTGAAGCCAAGTGGGAGAAGGCCCTAGAACAAGATGGCAAATGCTTTCCATCTGTGCCCCCCATCCTTCCTGGGTGATCCCTCTGACCTGATGGACACTCATGGACGTTGTGGACTGCAGAGGCACACACAGCTGCACACGAGGGTTCTTCCTGTCCTGGGGCGGGTGTCGGGAAGGCCCATGTACGGGCTTCCAGCCCAAGTGTTGGATGGATAAATGGAGGAGGTAATGTGCATGGAGGAACAGAGGAGATACTGTGTACAGAGGAGCAGAGGGGGTACTGTGTATGGAGGAGTGGAGGAGGTACTGTGCGTGGAGTGGAGGAGGTATTGTGCATGGAGGAGCAGAGAGGTACTGTGGATAAATGGATTGAGGGGTACTGTGGATGGAGGGGTACTCTGGATGCATGGATGGAGGGGTACTGTGGATGGAGGGGTACTGTGGATGGAGAGGTACTGTGGATACATTGATGGAGGGGCACTATGGATGGAGAGGTACTGCAGATGGGGGTACTGCGGATGGAAGGGTAATGTGGATACATGGATGGAGGGGTACTGTGGGTGGAGGGGTACTGTGGGTGGAGGGGTA
>NW_012267293.1:1632512-1640569 GCF_000151885.1 Dipodomys ordii | reverse complement strand
GTACTGCGGATGGAAGGGTAATGTGGATACATGGATGGAGGGGTACTGTGGGTGGAGGGGTACTGTGGGTGGAGGGGTACTGTGGGTGGAGGAGTACTGTGGATGGAGAGGTACTTCAGATGGAGGGGTACTGTGGATACATTGATGGAGGGGCACTATGGATGGAGGGGTACTGCAGATGGGGGTACTGCAGATGGAAGGGTAATGTGGATACATGGATGGAGGGGTACCGTGGATAGAGGGGTACTCTGGATGCATGGATGGAGGGGTACTGTGGATGGAGGGGTACTACAGATGGAGGGGTACTGCAGATGGAGGGGTACTGTGGATATATTGATGGAGGGGCACTATGGATGGAGGGGTACTGTGGATATACATTGATGGAGGGGTACTATGGATAGAGGGGTACTGCAGATGGAGGAGTACTGTGGATACATGGGTGGAGGGGTACCATAGATGGAGGGGCACTATGGATGGAGGGGTACTGCAGATGGAGGGGTACTGCGGATGGAGGGGTACTGCAGAGGGAGGGGTACTGCGGATGGAGGGGTACTGCGGATGGAGGGGTACTGCAGAGGGAGGGGTACTGCAGATGGAGGGGTACTGTGAATACATGGATGGAGGGGTACCGTGGATGGAGGGGTACCGTGGATGGAGGGGTACTGCGGATGGAGGGGTACTGCGGATGGAGGGGTACTGCGGATGGAGGGGTACTGCGGATGGAGGGGTACTGCGGATGGAGGGGTACTGCAGAGGGAGGGGTACTGCGGATGGAGGGGTACTGCGGATGGAGGGGTACTGCGGATGGAGGGGTACTGCGGAGGGAGGGGTACTGCGGAGGGAGGGGTACTGCGGATGGAGGGGTACTGGGGAGGGACCAACGTAGGTGATCTGGCCCCTGGGAGAGCCTGGTGCACGCACACAGACACTGCTCCCGAGGCGCCGCCGCTCCAGTACAGTGCCTGCCAGTGGCCGGCCCACGGATGACGGTTGCTATGCATTCCTCTGCGGTGTCTCCTGCCTGTGTGCTGTGGCATGGTGTGTGGGCCAGGAGAACAGGGTGACAGCGTGACCACCCCGCCCTACTGCGGGGTGCCCTTGCTGCACGCAGGCCCTCGCCCTGACCGCCGCTCCATCTCTCCTGGCCCAGCCCTGAAGGAAGATGGCACTGCTTTACAAAGGAACTGGGTCTCACCAAGGCTGCGCTGGGGACCACGCCAGCCTCCCACAGATGAGGAGCGGCTGAGCGAGGCCTCCACTGCCACGTCCCTGCCCTGGGCAGGTGTCATGGGCACAGATGACCTGCCTGGCTGCCGGAGAGAGGATCAGGCAGACCTGGGCCTGCCCAGTGAACCACCGGCATGCCACCACCCCCTCCTGAGCAGACCCACGCCATCCAAGCCCTGGCTACCTTCACACTCCTCAGCACAGCTCAGGAGGTTTCCCAGCAGGTGCGTGGAGCTCCTGGCAGCACCAGGTGCTAGAGAGATGGAGACAAACCCAGTGCCATCTTGTGCCAGTGGGGCGAATGACAGCATCTCAGGAGGAGGGAGAGACTCGCTGGCATGGAGGGAGGGGAAGGGCAGGGGTGGGCCAGGCTGGGCTGGGTGGGGGGTGTGGATGCAGGAACACACGTGGGAACCCCCCTACCCCCATTCCCCTGATTCCAACCCCTGTCTATCATTTGCAGCACGCACGAGCTCCACCAATGGCGTTGCAGACACACCCTTCTCCCGCCCGCCCTCTCGTCCCTGCGGAGTGCCTCAACTCCGCGGCTGGCTGGTGAGTGTGGGAAGACGCAGGTCTGGGATGCGCGGGGAGCATCTCCATGTGCAGCACTCTTGCATTAGCCGGCCCACACCTCCAGACTGAACACTCTGCTCCGGGCCCGGGCGGGCTGGGCCAGAACTCCCTTGAGCCACAGGACGCAGCTCGCTGCTAAGATCTGCACACCACAGGCGACCTCCTGCTGATTCTGGGGTGCCCTACAATGAGAGGTCGGCTACAAACACTACCGAATCCAGGAGCTCAGCTGTCCTGTGCCGTAAGGTGACAGACAGCAAACCAAGCAGAAATCTAGAAGCCGAAGGTGTTCTAAAAATAAGCACTCTCTTCCGGTTTTGAGTGTTGGTTTTTCCTCTCTGAGTCCCAACCCGTCAGTCACGTTGGCAAGTGTGTGCCTTTGCAGGGTGCCACGTGGGCCGTGGGGACCCCCTCCCCTGTTCCCTGCCTGACCGGGAAGCCCCAGCTGCAGGGTGGAGGAGGGGGTCTGCACCCCCCAGGCCCTGCCAGGCACTGGGGCCGCCGCTAAGGCCCCTCTGGCTCTGCTCCCTCTCTCCCCTTGGCGCTCAGGAGGAGATTGCAGGACGCTCTGGATGGGAAGGTGCCCTCAGAAGCCGGCAGACCAGGGACTGTAGCTCCCGAATGTGCACTTAGCCTGGGCAGGAACAGTTCTACCCCAAAGAAAGCCCTTCAAAGTCCAGCCTCGCTGCGCTCTCTAGTACATGTATTTGACTGATGGCCCAGTGACAAGAGGTGTAGCCAGGACAGTGCATGGCCAGGACTGCGAAGGCTGGGCGTGGCTGCGGTGCCCACTCTCCCCACAGGCCCAGGCTTCCTAGAGGCTGGGCTCTATGGAAACCTGGAGACAGGAGGGGTGGGGCCTCCCGGGGCACGCCACTCCCCTCGGAGAGCCAGGCCCCCGGCCCTGGTGCGCAGGAGGAGCTGTGAGTAGTGACACTCACTCACCAACACACACTGGAATCTTACTAATATCACAGAGCAGATAGATGACGAGGAGGAAAATCAATTCTCCTCTCCTAGAAGCTAGATCTGTCTGCCAGCACCCGTCCCCTTCACAGACAGACAGCCCAAGTGGGACTGTGAGCTCCCACGTGCAGGGATTATGTTTGGATCTTGACAGGGGCAAAGATGAAACCTTCCTCAGAGTCCCCTCTGCAGGGCTGCGTCTCAGGAGAGCTGGCTCTGTGGGGACAGGGCTCATCTCAGATAGATGTGTGCCCAAAAGGGACCAGGGAAAAGCAGTAGGCGTGAGGGGGGCTCAGTCCTGCAAGGCCCTCATGAGAAGGTCTGGCAGGGGCCTCCAGCTGGGGCAGCTGGAGGAGAGCCTAGCCCAGCTCTCCTGGGACAGGCCACGCGGCCTAAGCCTCGGTGATGGTCACCGCAGGGCAGCCCCGCTCCGCACGTGCATTGCTGAGCCTGGGAACGTGGGGAAGGACGCCCAGCTGCAGCCCGGGCGGAAGGGCTCTGACTTGTCACCTCCAGAACTATGCAAATGACCACCTAAGAACAGGTACGCAGCCCACGCCAGGCTGCACTGTAATCAATCCCAGGTGTGCCGTGACTGCAAGTTACCCCCCTACCCCGGTGTGTGGTTCCTTGTGTTTAATTATAGCCACACCGCCACTACACTGCCTCAGCAGGCGGTGGCCTGGAAGCAGCGGTGATGACCGGAATTTCATACCAAACACATTTGCATCGGACCCATTTGCTTGATTCAATTACACTGCAGCTTACCAGGCTATCTGTTGATCGTTTCTCTTTCTTTGAGTTCAGTTTAATAGCTTTTAAAGTGAAAACATACAAGCAGACAGAATGCCAGGAAAGAATGCCACAGAACACGGCTGGGTATGACCAGGAGGCAGAAACAGATCGTTCTAGAAAATGCTCCTAGTCTCAGCCTCGCTGGGCTATGCAGCAGGCACAGAGCCTGGCAGCAGCCATGTAGAGAGGTTCTGGTGGCCATCCCACATCATCTGGAGCAAGCTCACCTGTTTCCCCTGGTCGGCGGGCAGCAGCCTGAGGGCAGAAGCAATGCCCACAACTGGACTCCCTTGAGTTCCGCCTGTGCCCAGGAAGCTCCCACCTCCCCCTGCAGCCGGGGCCCTGGGGGCCAGCTCAGAGTTTAGCCCCCAGCGTCCGTCCGCGTGCTCATTCCCCATGCCTGAGCAGCCATTCACCCTGCAGGCCAGAAACAGCGGCTCCACTGGGAAGCCCGCAAGCCAGGTATGCGCGCAGAAGTCACCGTTTGATTGATGGCTCTCTGGTAGCGTAACTAGCACCCTGCACCAGGCAGGGCAGGAAGGCAGGAGGCACAGAGGCCAAGAAAGAAAAAAGGGGCAAAAGCACCACCATTTTCACAGGTTGGTGAATAAGCAAAATGCAGAGAGGAATGCAGAGATAAGTGCACCACAGACACAGTGACCGCATGGAAGAAAGCAGCCACCGCCAGGCAGATGCTACACTTTTACTTATTGTCATTATAAAGGTGAGGTACAGAGGGCTACAGTTACATCAGTCAGGAATGAGTACATTTCTTTTTGGACTATGCCTCCCCTCACTCTGTTACCTTTTTCTTTGTGAGTGTTTCAACAAAGGAGAAAATAAACTAAATGAAATGTTTTCTTCCTCATTCACCAACAACTATCTTTTACTTTTTTTGGGGGGTGGTCCAGTCATGGGGCCTGAACTCTGGGCCTGGGCGCCGTCCCTCGGCTCTTCAGCTCGAGGCTAGGGCTCTACCACTTGAGCCACAGCGCCACTTCTGGCTTTTTTTTCTCTTTGCTTATGTGGTGCTGAGGAATCGAACCCAGGGCTTCATGCATGCAAGGCAAGCACTCTACCACTGAGCCACCTTCCCAGCCCCAGAACTATCTTTTAGTAGTAATAGCCACTTCTAGCGCATCCTCAGCATAACAGATCATCCAAGAGAGCCCTCTGGTTGGGTAACTTCCCTAAATCAACCCTTACAGTAAATTAGCTCTTCTCTCGCTTTTACTAGTTAAGAGCATGCTTTGGCTAGGAGACCAATCCTGCCTCTGGAGAGAATATAAACCAGGCCCTGAGCCTGCACACTGCACCTGGCATGAGAAAGCTGGGGTGGGCACCCCGCTCCGTCCTGCCCAGGGGGACTGAGAGCCTTTTCTTGTTCTGAAGGCCACCTTGGCTTGGGCCACAGAGAACCCCCCCCATGGGGATGTATCTGTGGATCAGCACAGCTGACTCGAGGGGCAGACATGCTTGATAAGAGAAGGGAATATTGCCATCCTAGCCAGAGCACAGTGCCACCTGAGCCAGCAAGGCCCAGCCTGCCCCCTAGACAGCTTGGGATGTCCTTGGAAACTGAATGCCTCTTGGCCTGACAAAGGGCACAGGGGCCGTTACCAAGCCAGGAGCTCACCACCGAATCACCTGAGCCAGGGCGAGCTCAAGTTTATACACCAGCAGCAGACACTGAACAAGATGAAAAACATCAGAAAACTCAGGACAGTAGTTCACCAATATCACCTGCTGCCAATCACTGATTGACTCGTTTGATCATCTGGAATCCAAAGAAAGTCTCTATCCAGCCTCACCCATTAGCACCCTGTGTGGTGGGCCTTAAAGAGAAATCTTAATGAGTGCCTAGGAGCAAATTCAACAACAATTTCTAACTTCCAGGTAAGGTTTCCTAGGGAAAAAAATTTAGGCTAGAGAGCACATTCCAAAATATCCAACAGGACAATTCTCTTTTTAAAAAATTACAACAGCCCCTTTTATGCCTCACTAAATACATGGTAAACTCTGACAACCATACAACCAGAAGTGGCTTCCATCAATAAGTCTGCAAGTACCTACTCTGCCCTGAAGAACATCTCTTCGAACCTTTAGGAAAGAAGTGTGGGCGTCCCTGGGCCTCCTCTTCTTCATCTATACACTGGACCACAGAAAGAGGCAGGGCTGTGGTTCTTAGACCAGGCCACTAATCAAGATCCCCACAATCTGAGCTTTCTTATGGGTTCTGGAAGATACTGAGCCAGATCTCCTACAGCAAGGCATGAACTCTATGCAGGGTACCCAGCTTCCCTTCAGATACCTTCAAACTGACTAGAGCAATTCAGCTGGCCCTCTCACAGTGAACTTCATTTTAAGCAGTAATTCATGAACTGTTTCCAAGTGTGACTAAGTTGCCTTCAGGGCACAAAGTTTATCAAATGTTGGGTTCTAGAAGTGAAACAGAATTGAGATTCTCCTGGAGGTCTGTTTAATAAGGATGCTACTCTTACTTTTCTGCTTATGTAATTAGATTCCGAGCTGTGAAAACATTTTTTTCACTGTCTCTATATTTTAAAGCAAATTTGTGACAGAAACAATCAAAAAAAAGGTTTCTTTTTGTACAGTGTGTTCTTTCCTTCTTTGTCCCAACAGAAAAAACACATATCTGTGCTGTACTTTATGTCCTATTTGTCAGCCTCCAACTGTTGACCTCCACAGGTCTTACATGTTTGATGTGCTTCTTGTGCTATGAGAATCTGCTGGATGGGCAGATTCTCTAGGGAAAAAAATGCGGAAAGGTACCTGGGAATTTTCTAGATGGAAGTAGAGTCTACCATTGAATAGATTCCCCAGTAAGCAGCGCTGCCCTGAGGCTCAGCTTCTGTTTTGGGTATTACTTTGGATCTCCAATGCCCAGAAATAGCCCTGATCTATGGCAGATACATACACTTAATTTCTCAACAAAGATGCTAATATCTCAGAGTTTGTTCGTCTATACAAAAGACTGAAATAGTAGAACATGGTCACAAGCATCAAACGAGAAAACTCGTGGATGCATTTGGTTTTAAAAAAAAAAGAGCATCGCTTTAACACAACCTTCCTCAGCCCTTCTTCAGCTCCAGGGCAGGCCCCGGCACACAGGGAAAGCCGTGGTTGCTTGCTGAAAGATCTATTTCTTTCTAGCCACCTTGATCACTGGCATATATGATGACGTAGGTTGGTTGTCTACACATTTTATTTTCACATTAAAGATATATCCTTCCTTCCACAGGCCAGTTCTCCAGGCTGAACCCAAACCCCAGCGGGGTGTTCCTGCACGCAGGTTTCTGGACTCCAGCATGCCTAGAATAACACCTGCAGTCTACTCACACAGGTAGTCCTGCCCTACCGCAGATACTCCACACACAATTTCCCAACAAAGATCTCAGCAAAGACAGTAATAATAAGGGACATGAGCTGCAGAATACATGAGCACTGCAATAAAATAGGAAATAAAACCAAACCTGAATAGAGGCCAATGCTGTTTTAGGTTTTGGTTCTTGTCAACTTTAGATTTCTACAATGCATGAAACCTAGAAAAATGAACTTTCACTGAGTTTTTTTCATTGGGTTGAATGCAAGCCCCCTTGTCTTGTGTTTTGTTGTTGTTGTTTTGGTCTTTTATAGCTGCTCTATTTCCCCCAGAACTAAGGACCAAACTCAGGGTCTTGCACTCTTCACGCAAGTGCTCCTCCACTGATCTAAATCCCAAATCCCTACTGTTCCAAATCAGTGTCTTACTCCCTGAGACCCCACCTGGCATATTCAGCTCTTAGCTCATGACCCTAAAGCAGAAAGAAACCTCTCTGCAAGGCATCCCCTGGCGCTTCTGTGACTCCTCACAAGCCTTACTTTCAGACCTCTTGACCTTTACAGACGCTCTGCCTGTCTCCATTATCATGGCAGCTGGGACAAAGAAATCCAGATCTTGTGACATTGTTCCAAATGAACAAGGAGCCCCGACTCTGCTTGGGCCAGCCCTGAGGTGCCAGGGAGCAAAGTCGATGACATCCCGGTGGCATGGTCCATCCGCCCATCAAACCACCCCTTCTTTCCCTTTCACCAACCAGGATTCAACAAGGTATCTACACACTGGGGTGAAGAGAAATGGATTTGGTTGTCGAAATCGAAGTGCTACCATGCACTGCAGACTTTGGAACCCAGAGAAAACTAGATGGGGGCAGAGAAGACATCGTCGTTTCAGCATCCTCTGGTTTTCAGGACAAATGGGTACCAAAGCCCAGGCTGCAGGGGTTCATGCCCAGCACCCCACTGCGCAGCCTCCCCGTGCCCTGTGCCTCTGCCTCCCCTCCCGCCAGCTCTGCATGGATTTCAAATACTGGCATTTACCTTGCCTGGTACTGGCCTGTTAGGCGGGGCTAAAATAGGCCAGATCAAAGCTGTGTCGCTAGTGAGGGGGCCCAGGGAGGGGGCAGGGAGGGGGAAAGAGAGGGGGGCGAGGG